>NC_141009.1:24973665-25441165 GCF_052327205.1 Somniosus microcephalus
CCTCCAAAACACACACTCCCTCCAAAACACACACTCCCACCAAAACAAACACACACTCCCTCCAAAACACACACTCCCTCCAAAACACACACACACTCCCTCCAAAACACACACACACTCCCTCCAAAACACACACACACTCCCTCCAAAACACACACACCCTCCAAAACACACACACCCTCCCTCCAAAACACATACACACTCCCTCCAAAACACACACACACTCCCTCCAAAACACATACACACTCCCTCCAAAACAAACACACACTCCCTCCAAAACAAACACACACTCCCTCCAAAACACACACACTCCCTCCAAAACACACACACTCCCTCCAAAACACACACACTCCCTCCAAAACACACACTCCCTCCAAAACACACACTCCCTCCAAAACACACACTCCCTCCAAAACACACACACACTCCCTCCAAAACACACACTCCCTCCAAAACACACACTCCCACCAAAACAAACACACACTCCCTCTAAAACACACACCCTCCCTCCAAAACACATACACACTCCCTCCAAAACACACACACACTCCCTCCAAAACACACACACACTCCCTCCAAAACACATACACACTCCCTCCAAAACAAACACACACTCCCTCCAAAACATACACACACTCCCTCCAAAACACACACACACACACTCCCTCCAAAACACACACACACACACAGTCCCTCCAAAACACACACACACTCCCTCCAAAACACACACACACTCCCTTCAAAACACACACACACTCCCTCCAAAACACACACTCCCTCCAAAACACACACACACTCCCTCCAAAACACACACACCCTCCCTCCAAAACACACACACCCTCCCTCCAAAACACACACACCCTCCCTCCAAAACACACACACACTCCCTCCAAAACACACACACCCTCCCTCCAAAACACACACACACTCCCTCCAAAACACTCTCACACACTCCCTCCAAAACACTCACACACTCCCTCCAAAACACACACACCCTCCCTCCAAAACACACACACACTCCCTCCAAAACACTCTCACACACTCCCTCCAAAACACACACACCCTCCCTCCAAAACACACACACACTCCCTCCAAAACACTCTCACACACTCCCTCCAAAACACACACACCCTCCCTCCAAAACACACACACACTTCCTCCAAAACACACACACCCTCCCTCCAAAACACACACACACTCCCTCCAAAACACACACACACTCCCTCCAAAACACACACACCCTTCCTCCAAAACACACACACACTCCCTCCAAAACACACACACACTCCCTCCAAAACACACACCCAGTCCCTCCAAAACACACACACACTCCCTCTAAAACACACACACAGTCCCTCCGAAAGAGACACACACTCCCTCCAAAACACATACACACTCCCTCCAAAACACACACACACACCCTCCGCCAAAACACACACACACTCCCTTCAAAACAGACACACACTCCCTCCAAAACACACACCCAGTCCCTCCAAAACACACACACACTCCCTACAAAACCCGCACACACTCCCTCCAAAACACACACACACAACCTCCAAATTACACAAACTCCCTCCAAAACACACACAAACTCCCTCCAAAACACCTAGAAATTCAGTTTGCACAGTTTTGGGGCGCTAAAATCGGGCGTTCGGTAAATTTAGCGCCCGCCGGAAACTGCAGGCAACCATGCCGAAATTCAGTGGATTTGGCCAAGAGTTTTGGCGAGCGCTGAAACTGGCGTTGCAATGCTCGGTTCCGGCGCTAATCCGGCGCTGCGGCCTGATAACGCCGATGCCGGGCGCAGCGCAGGTGCGGTCATGTGTTGCTTGACAGCAGACACCCTGACGCCGGCCTGCTCTTAAAGGGGGAAGGGTCAACTTTGACTGCTGCCACGCCCTGCACACTGGAACCCTGCTGCTAGGCCTCAACAGTGCTGGTGGGACAAAATAGCGCCAGAACAGATGGAGATGGCCCGTGAAAGAGCCCAGCGCTTCTCAGACCATGCACTGAGGGTGCTGATTGATGCTGTCCAGGAGAGAAGACCCATCTTGTGCCCGGACAATGGCAGAAAGGCTCCCAGGAGAGAGTTCAGGAAAGCCTGGAGGAGCATCGCACGCAGGGTCTCCTCAAACTCAGATGTGCCCAGGACTGCAGACCAGTGCCGCAAAAAGTTCAATGACCTCTGTCGGCTGGTGAAGGTGAGTACCCTTTCCACTGTCCTCCTCATCCTTGCATGTGAGCCTCACACTGTGAGCAAAGGGACCTCAAAGGCATAATGGGCAGCCCTCCTCACGCAGCAATGCCACTGGCATGATCATCAGCAGCACTTTCTGCACTGACCACACTGGCCAGGCTATTCCACCATGGGAGGCAGTACACACAGCAACAGGGCACCACACTGTACTTAGAGTCCGTCCTTTCTCTTGCAGGCCAAGCTGGCAAGAAATGCGCGCAGCCGGCTGGAGACCGGTGGTGGACGGCCCCACTACCAGGCTCTAAGTGCTCTGGAGGAGAGCGTCGCTGGACTCCTGCGTCCCCGGGTGACTGGCCCTGTAGCCATCGGGGATGCGGACCCTGTGCTGGGAGCCACTGGTAAGGAGATGACCGCTTGCAGCTCTCTCGTTGCCCTAGTGCTTCCGATCTAAATCCTTTCCCACTGACGGACAAATGCGCATAATGCCACCGCTCAGGCATCCCTCGCTGACGCCCTGTCCTCACTTTAAAGCTACTCTTGTGCCTTCCTGCTTTCAGCTGCTGAGGAGGAGGTGGTCCCTGAGGCGCCGGGTGCCAGGCCCTTGGAGGAGGAGGACGTCCAGGACGAGGAGGAAGCCGGGCCATCGGGTGAGCCCTCAGCCGTGCCAGGGGATGGCAATGAAGGGGGGATGTCTGGCATGCAGGAGAGCCAGGGGGAGGTGTTGCAGGGGAGGGCAGATCCTGCTTGCAGTGGAGTCCAGGCAGGCGGCAGGGGTCGGCCAGCTCGGCCGGCTTCTCCCCAGCTGCAGAGTCCTCTCTCCAGTCCGGAGAGTGGCCTCGGCCAGGAGGTGCGCCTCCTGCAAGAGATCTCGGTGGCGTCTGACCGGCGCCACCATGAGTTCATGGGGGTTGTGCAGCAGATGCCGCACGCCATCGAGTCCCTGGCTCAGAGTGTGGCAGCATTCGGCCAATCACAGGCCAGGGGGGTGGAGCAACTGGCCGCAGCGCACGCCAGGGGGGTCGATCTACTCGCGGCACTGCAGGAGGAGAGTCACCAGAGAGGTGGTTCCTTCGACACACTGTCACAGCAGCTGGAGGCACATACCCGGGCAGTGTGGCCACTGACTTCTGCCACACTCGCTTTGACGCAGAGGCGTCGCACCCGCACCCGCCGCCCTGCTGCAACACAGCGGGCTGGCCTCCAGCACATAGCTGCGCCAGCTGAACTGCCAGGCCGGACGACTGCCACTGTGTCTGCTGAGCCTCGCGCGCCTGGCAGCAGCCAGCTTGCCCCCCTTGGAGCATCCGACACTGCCACTCCCCCAGCCAGGGTGCGAGGAGCTGCTGCTGCCACTGATGCTGGCCAGCCACAGCCGAACCAGTCAGCAGCCGGCCCCTCCCGGGACGTGCGTCGTGTTGGCCGACCCCCAAGGGCATCTGTCGCGACGCATGGGGGCCCTCATGAGCCTTCCCCCAGCCTTGAGGCTGCCACAGGGCCCACGTTGAGGCGGAGCAGCAGGCCGGGCAGGGGCCGGGGAAGGCTCTCTAAGGACTCGCCCTCTCGGCACAGCCGCTAGAGTGTGGTCTCTGCGGCATTGTATATATGGGGGGGATTGTGTTTTGGGGGCTGATTTTTGTGGATGGCCGAAATTGAAGGCATTTTGTGTTTTTATGGGGGTCTTTCTGTTGGCGAGGGGGGCCCTTTTTTTGTTACGGCCAATGTTGAAGGCCATGTGGATGGCCAACTTTTGTTAGTCCTCCCCAGGTTGGGGGAGTGACATATGTTTGTGACTGTTTTTTGGGTGTGTTCTGTGTTTTTGAGTTTCATGTGGGATGAGTTTCATGTGGGAAGGGGCCTCAGTTTGTTAAATAAAGGTTTTTATTTATTCAGCTTGTCCAGGTGTCATGTTTCAAGTGTTTGCTGCGTTAACCGGCTGACGGCTTCCGGAGCGGCTGCCTTCAGGTGCGCTCATTCCCACAGGCCATTCCCTCACAGCGGGCCTAGAAGTGTCGAGCAATAAGCCCCCGGCGTACGGCCCTTGGGCCTTCTGGCCCCCTCCTGGCCTGCTCCTCCTCCTCCTCCTCCTGATGGTCCTCCTGCTCGTCCTCCTCAGGTGGTGGTGCAATGTCAGGTGGCAGTGCCTGCGTCCGGCGGATAGCCAGGTTGTGCAGCATGCAGCACACGACGACGAACTGGGACACTCTATCCGGCGAATACTGTAGAGAGCCGCCGGAGCGATCCAGGCAGCGGAAGCGTTGCTTGAGGATGCCTATGGTTTGCTCTATGATGTTCCTTGTTGCTTGATGGCTTTCGTTGTATGAGTCCTCCGCTGGGGTCCTGGGCGCGAGGAGCGGGGTCATGAGCCATGTGCACAAAGGGTAGCCCTTGTCCCCGATAAGCCATCCCCTTGGTGGAGGCTGTGCCTGGAACATGTCAGCCACAGTAGTCTGGCGCAGGATAAAAGCATCGTGGCTGCTTCCTGGGAAGCGGGCATTTACAGCTAGGATGCGCTGCCTGTGGTCACACACCAGCTGCACATTGAGGGAATGGTAGCCCTTGCGGTTGCGGTAAACCTCGGGATTGTCTATAGGTGCCCGCATAGCCACATGCGTGCAGTCAATGGCGCCCTGCACCATGGGGAAGCCCGCGATCCTGCCAAATCCCACTGCACGCTGCTGCTGCCTCTGTTGGGTCATGGGGAAGGAGATGAACTGGTGTCTCCTCGCGAACAGTGCATCGGTGACCTGCCGGATGCAGCGATGTACGGCGAACTGGAAGATGTTCGCGATGTCCCCAGCAGCGGCTTGGAACGAGCCGCTTGCATAAAAGCTGAGAGCCACCGTGACCTTCACTTCCACCGAGAGAGACGTCCTGGACATGAGCTGTGGCTGCAAATCTGCGTGAAGCAGCTGGCAGATCTCTCCAACCACCTCCCTTCTGAAGCGCAGCCTCTTTACACAAAGTGCCGCAGACATGGTGACATAGGACACCTGCTGCCGGTATTGCCTGGGTGCGTAAGGCCTACGTTGGCGACGCCTGATGGCCCTTCTGTGTCTACGCATGGCTGCCCGTCTCTCACAGCGTCTGCGAGCCCTCCGCACATAATGCTGCAACTCAATGTTGGCCCCCCATGCAGCCCCCATAATCAAGGTCGCAACAGTGAAATCAGCAAGAGTCAAATGTCAAAGCACTGGCCAGAAGCCAGAAAGACCTCTCCTATCTTGATCCAAATCTGGAATCTCTGTCCCTTGGTCTCTATGTAGAAATCCAAACCAGTGAAGTCATTGCAGCAAAATGGCTGGGCTTTATATGTCAGTGGAGGTGCCCTTTAATTTGCGCTCCCCGAGGCCCACAGGGCCTCTGCAACGTTCCATTTTACAATTCCTAATAGCGCCACGCCCACATTGGGCGGGCGCCACTCAATTTCCGGGTTGGGGCGCTAAAACAGCGTTGCGCGAGGATATGACTTCATAAGCTGCGCGCGCACCCGAGCGGGCGCTAACACTTTGCGCCGGCGCTAAATCTCAAATGAATTTGGGCGTCGGCGCAGATCGGTCTGCATTCCGGCGCTAACGCTTTATCGACGGAAATATAGCCCTTTTTTGGCGTTAGCGCCTGGCACAGCCAACTGAATTTCTAGGCCACACACTCCCTCCAAAACACACACACACACCCTCCAAAACACACACACCCTCCCTCCAAAACACACACACACAAGCTCCAAAAAACACACTCACTCCAAAACACACACACTCTCCATCCAAAACACACACACTCCCTCCAAAACACTCACACACACTCTCCCTTCAAAAGACACACACACTCACTCCAAAATACACACACTCTCTCCAAAGCACACACAGACACTCCCTCCAAATCTCACACACACACTCACCTCCAAACACACACACTCACTCTCCAAACACACAACTCACAAACTCACACTCAAACACTCACACCTCATAAAGCACACACACACATCCCTCCAAAACACACAACACACACACTCCAAAACACACACACTCACTCCAAACACACACAATCACTCCAAAACACACTCACTCACTCCAACATAATACACACTCAATACTATACGACACAATCTCCAAAACTCACACATACACAACCCCTCCAAAACACACACACACTCCCTCCAAAACAAACACTCACTCCTCCAAAACACACACACTCCCTCCAATACAAAACACACACTCCCTCCAAAAACACACACACTCCTCCAAAACACACACACACTCCCTCCAAAAACAAACACACACTCCTCCAAAACACACACTCCCTCCAAAACAACGACACTCCTCTAAAACAGAACACACACTCCCTCCAAAACAAACACGCACTCCTCCAAAACACACGACACACTTCCTCAAAACACACAACTCCCTCCAAAACACACACACACTCCCTCCAAAACACACACACCCACTCCCTCCAAAACACACACACTCCCTCCAAAACCACACACACACTCCCTCCAAAACACACACACACTCCCTCCAAAACACACACACACACTCACTCCAAAACACACACACTCACTCCAAAACACACACAATCACTCCAAAACACACACACTCACTCCAAAACACACACACACACTCAAAACACACACACACACTCCAAAGACACACACACACTCCCTCAAAACACTACACACACTCCTTCAAAACAAACACACACTCCCTACAAAACACACACACTCCCTCCAAAACAAACACACACTCCCCTCCAAAACACACACACTCCTCCAAAACACACACACTCCTCCAAAACAGCACATCACTTCTCCTCCTCCAAAACAAACACACACTCCCTCCAAAACACACACACTCCCTCCTAACACATACACTCAGCCCTCTAAAACAAACACACACTCCCTCCAAAAACAAACACGCCACTCCCTCCTAAATCACACACACTCCCTCCAAGAACAAAACTCACTCCTCCAAAACACACACTAACTCCCTCCAAAACTAAACACACACTCCCTCCAAAAACACACACACTCCCTCCAAAAACACACACACACTCCCTCTAAAACAAACACTACACTCCCTCCAAAACTAACACGCACTCCCTCCAAAACACACACTCTCCCTCCAAAACACACACACACACTCACCTCCAAAACACACACACACACTCCCTCCAAAACACACGCGCACACACCCTCCAAAACACACAAAAACACTCCCTCCAAAACCCGCACACACTCCCTCCAAAACAAAAACACACAACCTCCAAAATACACAAACTCCCTCCAAAACACACACAGACTCCCTCCAAAACACACACACTTCCTCCAAAACACACACACCCTCCCTCCCTCCAAAACCCACACTCCCCCCAAAAGACACACACTTCCTCCAAAACACACACACACACTCCCTCCAAAACACAAACACACTCACTCCAAAACACACACACACTCACTCCAAAACACACACAATCACTCCAAAACACATACACACTCCAAAACACACACACTCACTCCAAAACACACACACACTTCGTCCAAAACGCACACACACTCCCTCCAAAACACACACACACTGCCTCCAAAACACACACACACTGCCTCCAAAACACACACACTCCCTCCAAAACACACACACACTCCCTCCAAAACACACACACTTCCTCCAAAACACACACACCCTCCCTCCCTCCAAAACCCACACTCCCCCAAAACACACACTTCGTCCAAAACACACACACACACTCCCTCCAAAACACAAACACACTCACTCCAAAACACACACACACTCACTCCAAAACACACACAATCACTCCAAAACACACACACACTCACTCCAAAACACACACAATCACTCCAAAACACACACACTCACTCCAAAACACACATACACACTCCAAAACACACACACTCACTCCAAAACACACACACACTCCCTTCAAAACACACACACACTCCCTCCAAAACACACACACACACTCCCTCCAAAACACACACACACACTGCCTCCAAAACACACACACACTGCCTCCAAAACACACACACTGCCTCCAAAACACACACACACTCCCTCCAAAACACACACACACTCCCTCCAAAACACACACACACACTGCCTCCAAAACACACACACACACTGCCTCCAAAACACACACACTCCCTCCAAAACACACACACACTCCCTCCAAAACACACACACACTCCCTCCAAAACACACACACACTCCCTCCAAAACACACACACCCTCGAAAACACAAACACCCTCCCTCCAAAACACACACACTCCCTCCAAAACACACACACCCTCAAAAACACAAACACCCTCCCTCCAAAACACACACACACTCCCTCCAAAACACACACACTCCCTCCAAAACACACCCACACTCCCTCCAAAACACGTCCACCCTCCAAAACACACACACATTCCCTCCAAAACACAAACACCCTCCCTCCAAAACACACACACCCTGCCTCCAAAACACATACACACTCCCTCCAAAACCCACACTCCCTCCAAAACCCACACTCCCTCCAAATCACACACACACTCCCTCCAAAACCCACACACACACCCTCCAAAACACATACATACTCCCTCCAAAACCCACACTCCCTCCAAAACCCACACTCCCTCCAAAACCCACACTCCCTCCAAAACCCACACTCCCTCCCTCCAATACAGACACACACTCCCTCCAAAACCCACACTCCCTCCAAAACAGACACACACTCCCTCCAAAACACAAACACACTCCCTCCAAAACACACACACTCCATCCAAAACACACACACACTCCCTCCAAAACACACACACACTCCCTCCAAATCACAGACACACTCCCTCCAAAACACACACACACTGCCTCCAAAACACACACTCACCCTCCCTCCAAAACACATGCACTCTCTCTCCAAAACACACCCACACTCCCTCAAAAACACACTCACCCTCCAAAACACACACACCCTCCCTCCAAAACACACACACCCTCCCTCCAAAACACACACACCCTGCCTCCAAAACACATACACACTCCCTCCAAAACACACACACACACTCCCTCCAAAACACACTCACCCTCCAAAATACAAACACCCTCCCTCCAAAACACACACATTCCCTCCAAAACACACACACACACGCCCTCCAAAACAAACCCACTCACCCTCCCTCCAAAACACACATACCCTCCCTCCAAAACACAAACACTCCCTCCAAAACACACACACACTCCCTCCAAAACACAGACACTCCCTCCAAAACACACACACTCCCTCCAAAACACACTCCCTCCAAAACACACACACCCTCCCTCCAAAAGACACACACACTCCCTCCAAATCACAGACACACTCCTTCCAAAACACACTCGCCCTCCAAAACACACACACCCTCCCTCCAAAACACACACACCCTCCCTCCAAAACACACACACACTCCCTCCAAATCACAGACACACTCCTTCCAAAACACACTCGCCCTCCAAAACACACACACCCTCCCTCCAAAACACACACACCCTCCCTCCGAAACACACACACCCTGCCTCCAAAACACATACACACTCCCTCCAAAACACACACACTCCCTCCAAAACACACACACTCCAAAACACACACACACACCCTCCAAGACACACACACTCCCTCCAAAACACACACACTCCCTCCAAAACACATCCACACACCCTCCAAAACACACACACACTCCCTCCAAAACACACACACACACACTCCCTCCAAAATACACACACACAGTCCCTCCAAAATACACACACCCTCCCTCCAAAACACACACTCCCTCCAAAACACACACACACTCCCTCCAAAACACACACACCCTCCCTCCAAAACACACACACCCTCCCTCCAAAACACACACACGCACCCTCCAAAACACACACACTCCCTCCAAAACACACACACACTCCCTCCAAAACACACACACACTCCCTCCAAAACACGCACACTCCCTCCAAAACACACACACACTCCCTCCAAAACACACACACACTCCCTCCAAAACACACACACACTCCCTCCAAAACACACACACACTCCCTCCAAAACACGCACACTCCCTCCAAAACACACACACACTCCCTCCAAAACACACACACACTCCCTCCAAAACACACACACACTCCCTCCAAAACACACACTCCCTCCAAAACACACACACTCCCTCCAAAACACACACACACTCCCTCCAAAACCCACACTCCCTCCAAAACACACACACCCTCCCTCCAAAACACACACATACCCTCCAAAACACACACACACTCCCTCCAAAACACACACACACACTCCCTCCATAACACACATACACACTCGCTCCAAAACACACACACACTCCCTCCAAAACACACACACACACTCCCTCAAAAACACACACACACACTCCCTCCAAAACACACACTCACACTCCCTCCAAAACACACACACACTCCCTCCAAAACACACACACACTCCCTCCAAAACACACACACACTCCCTCCAAAACACACACAACCACTCCAAAACACACACACTCCCTCCAAAAGACACACACACTCCCTCCAAAACACACACATACACACTCGCTCCAAAACACACACACACTCCCTCCAAAACACACACATACACACTCCCTCCAAAACACACACACACTCCCTCCAAAACACACACTCCCTCCAAAACACACACACACTCCCTCCAAAACACACACTCCCTCCAAAACACACACACACACTCCCTCCAAAACACACACACTCCCTCCAAAACACATCCACACACCCTCCAAAACACACACACTCCCTCCAAAACACACACACACACACTCCCTCCAAAAGACATACACACTCCCTCCAAACACACACACTCCCTCCAAAACACACACACTCCCTCCAAAACACACACACACTCCCTCCAAAACACACACACACAGTCCCTCCAAAATACACACACCCTCCCTCCAAAACACACACTCCCTCCAAAACACACACACACTCCCTCCAAAACACACACACCCTCCCTCCAAAACACACACACACAGTCCCTCCAAAACACATACTCCCTCCAAAACACACACACACTCCCTCCAAAACACACACACCCTCCCTCCAAAACACACACACCCTCCCTCCAAAACACACACACCCTCCAAAACACACACACCCTCCCTCCAAAACACACACTCCCTCCAAAACACACACACCCTCCCTCCAAAACACACACACACTCCCTCCAAAACACACACACACTCCCTCCAAAACAAACACACACTCCCTCCAAAACACACACACACTCCGTCCAAAACACACACACACACCGTCCAAAACACGCACACAAACCCTCCAAAACACACACACCCTCCCTCCAAAACACACACACCCTGCCTCCAAAACACACACCCACTCCCTCCAAAACACACACACCCTCCCTCCAAAACACACACACCCTCCAAAACACAAACACACTACCACCAAAACACACACACACTCCCTCCAAAACACACACACCCTCCCTCCAAAACACACCCACACTCCCTCCAAAACACACCCACACTCCCTCCAAAACACACCCACACTCCAAAACACACACACACACTCCCTCCAAAACCCACACACCCTCCAAAACCCACACTCCCTCCAAAACCCACACTCCCTCCAAAACACACACACACTCCCTCCAAAACACACACACTCCCTCCAAAACACAAACACACTCCCTCCAAAACACAAACACACACCCTCCAATACACACACACACTCCCTCCAAAACACACACTCCCTCCAAAACACAAACACACTCCCTCCAAAACACACACACTCCCTCCAAAACACACACACTCCCTCCAAAACACACACACTCCCTCCAAAACACACACACTCCCTCCAAAACACACACACACTCCCTCCAAAACACACACACACTCCCTCCAAAACACACACACACTCCCTCCAAATCACACACACACTCCCTCCAAAACACAAACACACTCCCTCCAAAACACACACACACCCTCCCTCCAAAACACACACACACCCTCCCTCCAAAACACACACACTCCCTCCAAAACACACACACTCCCTCCAAAACACATACACACTCCCTCCAAAACACAAACACACTCCCTCCAAAACACACAAACCCTCCCTCCAAAAAACACACACACTCCCTCCAAAACACACACACCCTCCCTCCAAAAAACACACACACTCCCTCCAAAACACACACACCCTCCCTCCAAAAAACACACACACTCCCTCCAAAACACACACACACACCCTCCAAAACACACACACCCTGCCTCCAAAACACATACACACTCCCTCCAAAACCCACACTCCCTCCAAAACCCACTCTCCCTCCAAAACCCACACTCCCTCTAAAACACACACAGACTCCCTCCAAAACCCACACACACTCCCTCCAAAACACACACACACTCCCTCCAAAACACATACACACTCACCCACCAAAACACACACACCCTCCCTCCAAAACACACACACACTCCCTCCAAAACACACACCCACTCCCTCCAAAACACACACACACTCCCTCCAAAACACATACAAACTCCCTCCAAAAGACACACACACTCCTCAAAACACACACACCCTCCCTCCAAAACACACACACACTCCCTCCAAAACACATACAAACTCCCTCCAAAAGACACACACACTCCCTCCAAAAGACACACACACTCCCTCCAAAACACATACACCCTCCCTCCAAAACACACACACTCACTCCAAAAGAGACACACACTCACTCCAAAACACACACACCCTCCCTCCAAAACACACCCACACTCCTCCAAAACACACCCACACTCCAAAACACACACACCTCCAAAACCCACACTCCCTCCAAAACCCACACTCCCTCCAAAACCCACACTCCCTCCAAAACACACACACACTCCCTCCAAAACACACACACTCCCTCCAAAACACAAACACACTCCCTCCAAAACACAAACACACTCCCCTCCAATACACACACACACTCCCTCCAAAACACACACACTCCCTCCAAAACACAAACACACTCCTCCAAAACACACACACTCCCTCCAAAACACACACACTCCCTCCAAAACACACACACTCCTCCAAAACACTCACACTCCCTCCAAAACACACACACACTCCCTCCAAATCACACACACACTCCCTCCAAAACACAAACACACTCCCTCCAAAACACACACACACCCTCCCTCCAAAACACACACACTCCTCCAAAACACACACACTCCCTCCAAAACACATACACACGCCCTCCAAAACACAAACACACTCCAGCCAAAAGAGACACCAACACTCCCTCCAAAACCACACTCCCTCCAAAACAGACACACACACACTCCAAAACACAACCTAACTCTCTCCAAAACACACACACACTCCCTCCAAAACACACACACACTCCCTCCAAAACCCACACTCCTACAAAACACACACCCACTCCCTCCAAAACACACACCCACTCCCTCCAAAACACACACACTCCCTCCAAAGCACACACACACTCCCACCAAAACACACACACACTCCCTCCAAAACACACACACCCTCCCTCCAAAAAACACACACACACTCCCTCCAAAACACACACACCCCCCCTCCAAAAAACACACACACTCCCTCCAAAGCACACACACCCCCTCCAAAACACACACTCCCTACAAAACACCCACCACTCCCTCCAAAACACACACCCACTCCCTCCAAAACACACACACACACACCCTCCAAAACACACACACTCCCTCCAAAGCACACACACACTCCCACCAAAACACACACACACTCCCTCCAAAACACACACACCCTCCCTCCAAAAAACACACACACTCCCTCCAAAACACACACACCCCCCCTCCAAAAAACACACACACTCCCTCCAAAGCACACACACCCCCTCCAAAACACACACACACACCCTCCAAAAAACACACACACTCCCTCCAAAAACACACACACCCTCCCTCCAAAAAACACACACACTCCCTCCAAAACACACACACCCTCCCTCCAAAACAAACACACACACTCCCTCCAAAACACACACACTCCTCCAAAGAGACACACACTCCCTCCAAAACACACACACTCCCTCCAAAAGGACACACCTCCCTCCAAAACCACACACATTCCCTCCAAAACACACACACCCTGCTCCAAAACCAATACACACTCCCTCCAAAACCACACACACTCCCTCCAAAACCCACACTCCCTCCAAAACCCACACACACTCCCTCCAAAACCCACACTCCCTCCAAAACCACACTCCCTCCAAAACCCACACACACTCCCTCCAAAACCCACACTCCCTCCAAAACCCACACACCACTCCCTCCAAAACCCACACTCCCTCCAAAACCCACACTCCCTCCAAAACCCACACACACTCCCTCCAAAACCCACACTCCCTCCAACACCCAAACTCCCTCCAAAACCCACACTCCCTCCAAATCAGACACACACTCCCTCCAATACACACACTCACCCTCCCTCCAAAACACACACACACCCTCCAAAACCCAAACACACTCCCTCCAAAACACATGCACTCTCCCTCCAAAACACACCCACACTCCCTCCAAAACACATTCACCCTCCAAAACACACACACCCTCCCTCCAAAACACACTCACCCTCCCTCCAAAAAACACACACCCTCCCTCCAAAACACATACACACCACATACACACTCTCTCCAAAACACACACACACTCCCTCCAAAACACACACACACTCCCTCCAAAACACACACCCACACTCCCTCCAAAACCCACACTCCCTCCAAAACAGACACACACTCCCTCCAAAACACACACACACTCCCTCCAAAACACACACACATTCCCTCCAAAACACACACACACTCCCTCCAAAACACACACACACACACACCCTCCAAAACACACACACTCCCTCCAAAACACACACACCCTCCAAAACCCACACACACTCCCTCCAAAACCCACACTCCCTCCAAAACCCACACTCCCTCCAAACCCGACACAAACACTCCCTCCAAAACCCACACACACACCCTCCAAAACCCACACACACTCCCTCCAAAACACACACACATTCCCTCCAAAACACACACACACACACACCCTCCAAAACACACACACTCCCTCCAAAACACACACACCCTCCAAAACCCACACACACTCCCTCCAAAACCCACACTCCCTCCAAAACCCACACTCCCTCCAAACCCGACACAAACACTCCCTCCAAAACCCACACACACACCCTCCAAAACCCACACACACACCCTCCAAAACACACACACACTCCCTCCAAAACACATACAAACTCCCTCCAAAACACACACACACTCCCTCCAAAACACACACACTCCCTCCAAAACACACACACCCTCCCTCCAAAAAACACACACACTCCCTCCAAAACACACACACACTCCCTCCAAAACAAACACACGCTCCCTCCAAAACACACACACACTCCCTCCAAAACACACACTCCCCCCAAAACACACACACCCTCCCTCCAAAACAAACACACACCCTCCAAAACACACACATACCCTCCAAAACACACACCCACTCCCTCCAAAACACACACAGTCCCTCCAAATCTCACACACACACAATCCCTCTAAATCACACACACACACACTCCCTCCAAAACACATACACACTCCCTCCAAAACACACACACACTCTCCCTCCAAAACACACACACTCCCTCCAAAACACACACACACACACACCCTCCAAAACACACACACACACACTCCCTCCAAAACACACACACACCCTCCAAAACACACACACCCTCCCTCCTTCCAAAACACACACACCCTCCCTCCAAAACAAACACACACCCTCCAAAACACACACATACCCTCCAAAACACACACCCACTCCCTCCAAAACACACACAGTCCCTCCAAATCTCACACACACACAATCCCTCTAAATCACACACACACACACTCCCTCCAAAACACATACACACTCCCTCCAAAACACACACACACTCTCCCTCCAAAACACACACACTCCCTCCAAAACACACACACACACACACCCTCCAAAACACACACACACCCTCCAAAACACACACACCCTCCCTCCTTCCAAAACACACACACACTCCCTCCAAAACACACACACTCCCTCCAAAACACACACACACTCCTGTTGTGTCGATACCTTTCTACCTAGACACAATTTAGGACTCAGAACTCAGAGATTCAAACATGAAGTGCTTTATTCAGGAAGGACAGGAAGTTCTGGAAAGTTCCGAACAAAGAGCTAAACTTAACCAAGAGAACACCCAACCATTTATCTGCTGTGACAGCGCCACCACAGGTGGGAGGAGAACACACAATACATAACATATTCCTCCCCTCTTAAATGAAAGGTCCACATTATTGCTCAACAAGTAAGTTACTTTCAATGCACTCACTAACCAAGGGTAGAGGTAGACTGCCTCAAACCCTGACTTTACCCTGGGGTTTATTCTGCCCCAGTCTTGTGGGTAAGTCACTAAGCCTACAGATCCAAGCGTCTTGGATGCCGCCGCTCCCTGACAGGATACCGGCGGTCATCGCTGGCTTGCACAGCAGTAGGCATTGACACAGGCCTGGATGGAGAAGGTGCCTGTGTCAGTCGAAAGTCAGGAGTTTGCACAGGTGGAACAGTCTTTATGGCTTCCTGTGTTGGAGAAGAGCACTATGGCAAAGGATGCTGGTTTGCGGTATCATCCGGAAACAGTTCAGGCCAACCAGCCGTTGGAGCCTCTGTGGCTGTCTCTGCTGCTAGCAACAGTTGATCTGTGTGTCTTCTCCAGAAGATGTCCTCAGCAGTCTCAACCGTGTAAGACACAGGGCCCGTCTGCGCGATCACCGTAGCAGGAACCCATTTTGGTCCAGTGTTGTAGTTTCGAGCTAGGACGTGCTCTCCGGGATGAAACCGTCTCTCCTTGGCTCTTTTCTCTCTCTTTTCAACTTGAGCTTGTTGTTGATGATGGACAACCTGCTCTGCCCTTGGAGGTTTGAGTAAGTCAAAACTTGTCTGCAACTGCCTCTTCATCATGAGCGAAGCGGGGGAAGTTTTGGTTGTGGCATGCGGCTCATTCCTGTCGGACAACAGGAAGCTGTTCAGACGTTGGTGGATGGAGCCCTGACGTTGTGATGCCTTCAAGGCGTGCTTCAAAGTTTGCACGAACCTTTCTGCCAGGCCGTTAGTAGAGGGATGATAGGGCGCAGACCTGATGTGTTGGACACCATTCACATGCAGGAAGGTTGCAAACTCCTGTGATACAAATTGTGGACCGTTGTCACTTACGAGTTGTTCCGGTGAACCATAACGGCTGAACATCTCACCAAGTTTCTCAATTGTTTTCTCTGCTGTGGTAGACCTCAACACAGCGACCTCCGGCCACTTGCTATGAGCGTCCACAACCACCATAAACATCTTCTCTTCGAAAGGTCCGGCGAAGTCCACATGTACTCGCTGCCACACTTCTGCAGGCCAATCCCAGGGAAGTAGGGTTGCCAGCTGTGGAACATTCCGGACCCTTTGACATGGGGAACATGTTTTGGCTTTCTCCTCAATATTCCCATCGAGACCTGGCCACCAGAAGTAGCTTCTTGCCATTTCCTTCATCCGAACCATCCCACTGTGGCCTGTATGAAGTTGTTGCAGTATCGGTTCCCTCAGAGGTGGTGGAATGATGACACGGCGTCCCCAAAGAAGACAACCTGCCTGGATGGAGAGCTCATTTCTTTTTGAAATGTAAGGTTTCAAACTAGGAGAATCTCCTATAGCTCTCCCTCGAATGACATCGTCCATTACCTCAGACAGGACTGGATCGTTGCGGGTGTACCTTCGCACCTGAACTGCCGTGACAGGTGCTCCCTCCACTTGTCTAAAGTAGAAGATGTCTATCTGACGCGGCTCTGGGGGAGTAACAGGCAAGGGTAGCCTCGAGAGACCGTCTGCGTTGCCGTGCAAGTCTGTTTTGCGATATTTGATGTCGTATGTGTGTCCTGACAACAGTAAAGCCCACCTTTGCATCCTGCTTGCAGCGAGAGACGGAATTCTGGTGTGGGGCCCAAAGATTGAAGTCAATGGACGGTGGTCCGTCAGGAGTGTGAACCTTCTCCCAAACAGGTACTGATGAAATTTTCGAATTCCAAAAACGATTCCCAAGGCCTCGCGCTCGATCTGTGCATAGTTACTCTCGGCCTTGTTCAAGGTGCGTGATGCAAAGGTGATAGGTTTCTCTTCACCAGAGGGCATGATGTGGGATATGACTGCTCCCACACCATATGGTGACGCATCACATGCTAGCTGCACGGGTAGCTTTGGGTCGAAGTGTGTCAGGACCTCCGATTTCAGCAATGCTTTCTATGCTTGTGCAAAAGATTCGTTGCACAGTTCAGTCCATTTCCATGTTTTGCCTTGACATAGCAACTGATGTAGCGGCTTCAGCAATGTTGCTAAGTCTGGAATAAACTTCCTATAGTAGTTAAGTAGCCCCAGAAATGAATGTAACTGGCTCACATTCTGGGGTGCTGGGGCCTCCACGATCGCCTTGACCTTTGACGGCACATTATGCAGGCCACTAGCATCAATCACATGCCCCAGGTACTCAACTGAAGACTGAAAGAATTCACATTTGTCCTTACGAACTCTGAGTCCGTACTCTTTCAGTTGTTGTAGTGTCGCATCCAAGTTCAGAAGATGATCCTCCTCATTTGTCCCAGTGACAAGGATGTCGTCCAAGGAGCACTGGACTCCTGGCAGTCCACTCAAAATCTGATCCATTGCCCTTTGGAATAGAGCAGGGGCCGATGTAATTCCAAACGGAAGGCAGCAGTACCTGTATAGCCCCTTGTGTGTCACAATAGTCAGCAGCTCCTTTGATTTGTCATCGACATGCATTTGTAGATAAGCCTGGCATAAGCCTATTTTGCTGAACTTTTGCCCTCCGGCCAGGCCCGTAAACAGATCAATGAGGGGAAGAGGGTACTGCTCCGCAGACAGCACCGGGTTAATAGTCACTTTAAAATCCCCGCAGATTCGAACAGATCCATCCTTTTTCAGGACAGGAACAATGGGTGTGGCCCATTTGCTCACGCTCACAGGCTCCAGGACTCCATTCTCGACTAAGGCCTCCAAGTTAGCCTCAACTTTTGGCCTAATTGCATAGGGTACAGGTCAGGATTTGTGAAAATTCGGCTCGCTGTCAGGTTTAATGTCCAGTCTCACGCTAATCTTTTTCATGCTCCCAAGTGCCCCATTGAAGAGTTCTGCATGTTTGTTTAACACTGCAGTCAGACCTGACTCCCCTTTTGACATCATGCGGACTGCAGGCCAGTCCAGTGTGATTTTCTCTAGCCACGCACGTCCCAGTAGAGATGGGTAATTTCCCTTTACCACATAGTGGCAGTTTTGCAGTCTGTCCGTTCAATCTAACTGTCACCTCAATGGCGCCTCTCATGGCCACAGGTTCGCCGGTATACGTCTTTAGCACAATGTTTGTTGGCTGAAGGGTAAGATGCTTTAGCATTTTGTTGTAGACAGTGTCTGCAACTAGGGACACAGCCGCGCCTGTGTCCACCTCCATCCGCACTGATTCTCCCTCCACTAGTGGTGACACCCAGTAGCCATTTGAACCACCTGCAGCCATCAGTATGTGCACCTCTTCCTCCTCAGAGGTGTCGCTCCCCTGTTTTGCTTGTTCCATCATACTGCACTGAATGAACACTCCTTTTCCTCTCTTGTCCAAATACAGACATTTTGCTTCCATGCTTCCCAGCTCTGTCTGTTCTTTTTTTACCTCTACAGGCACGTTCAATGTGACCCTTTTTGCCACAATTTCGGCATTCCAGATCCATACACCAGCAGTCATTAGCGTGATGGCCCGTTTTCCCACAACGGTAACATGTGCCGTTCCGCGCACCTTTAGGCTCAGACGACACCTTGTGAACTCTCCCTGTTGAACTCAACTGGTGAGCCTCCTTTTCCGCCATCTCCATGGAGACACTAACTTCAATGGCCTTTTCAAGAGTAAGGTTGTCCTCAGTAAGAAGGCGCTTCTGTGTGGCTGCATTTTGCAGACCACACACACGAGTCTGTCTCTAATGGTGTCCTTCAGCACCTCCTTGAACTCGCAGTGTTCTGACAACCTTTTTAAAGCAGCAATAAACATCATCACTGATTCCCCCTCCTCTTGGTTCCGTTTGTGAAATCTAAATCTCTCAGCAATAACCAGAGGTTTGGTGAAAAATGTGCTCCAAGAATTTCCACTAGTTGCTTGTATGTTTTAGTTCCTGGCTTATCTGGCTGCACAAGGCTGCGAAGTAAATTGAAGGTCTTCCATCCCATTACACTCAAAAAGGTAGGCACGACCTTTTCGTTTGCCACCGCATTCGCCAATACAAAATAGTCAAAACGTTCCGTATATGCACTCCATTGATCCACATTTTCATCAAAATCACCGATGTTTCCTAATATAGTAGCCATCTCATGTTTCAAATTAAAATTTCTGTTTACTCACTGCCGTAACGTTAATGCGATGCTGCAATCTCTGTTCCGAGTGTTTTGTAATCGAAAACAAGAAAGTTCCCACAATGCAGATTCATCCGATCCTCGTCGCCACTTGTTGTGTCAGTACCTTTCTACCTAGAGACAATTTAGGACTCAGAACTCAGAGATTCAAAGTGCTTTATTCAGGAAGGACAGGAAGTTCTGGAAAGTTCCAAACAAAGAGAGCTAAACTTAACCAAGAGAACACCCAACAATTTATCTGCTGTGACAACGGCATCACAGGTGGGAGAAGAACACACAATATATAACAACTCCCTCCAAAACACACACACACTCCCTCCAAAACACACACAAACCCTCCAAAACACACACACAAACACACACACAAACACCCTCCAAAACACACACACATACACTCCCTCCAAAACACACACTCCCTCCAAAACACACACTCTCCCTCCAAAACACACACTCTCCCTCCAAAACACACACACACTCTCCCTCCAAAACACACACACACACACACGCTCTCCCTCCAAAACACACACACACACACGCTCTCCCTCCAAAACACACACACACACACACACACACACACTCCAAAACACACACACACTCTCCCTCCAAAACACACACTCCCTCCAAAACACACACTCCCTCCAAAACACACACACACACCCTCCAAAACACACACACACACACACACACTCCCTCCAAAACACACACACACACTCCCTCCAAAACACACACACACACACACACGCCCTCCAAAACACACACACACTCATCCTCCAAAACACACACACACACTCTCCCTCCAAAACACACACACACACTCCCTCCAAAACACACACATACACACTCCCTCCTAAACACACACACACACACACACTCTCCCTCCAAAACACACACACACACACACTCCCTCCAAAACACACACACACACTCCCTCCAAAACACACACACACTCTCCCTCCAAAACACACACATACACACTCCCTCCTAAACACACGCACACACTGTTATGTATTATGTGTTCTCCTCCCACCTGTGGTGGCGCTGTCACAGCAGATAAATGTTTGGGTGTTCTCTTGGTTAAGTGCAGCACTCTTTGTTCGGAACTCTCCAGAACTCCCCTTTCCCTTCGAATAAAGCACTTCATGTTTGAATCTCTGAGTTCTGAGTTCTAATTGTGTCTAGGTAAAAAAGGTACCGACACAACACAGTGGCGACGATGAGTGGATGAATCTGCGTACGTTACGGGTGCAGTGAGTAAACAGAAATTTAAATTTGAAACGTGAGATGGCTTCTGTATTAGGAAACATCGGTGATTTTGATGAAAATGTGGAGCAATGGGGCGCTTATACGGAATGTTTTGACTATTTTGTCTTGGTGAATGCGGTGGCAAACGAAAAGGTCATGCCTACCTTTGAGTGTAATGGGACGGAAGACATTCAATTTACTTCGCAGCCTTGTGCAGCCAGATAAGCCAGGAACTAAAACATAAGCAACTAGTGGAAATTCTTGGAGCACATTTTTCACCGACCTCTGGTTATTGCTGAGAGATTTAGATTTCACAAACGGAATCAAGAGGAGGGGGAATCAGTGACGATGTTTATTGCTGCTTTAAAAAGGTTGTCGGAACACTGCGAGTTCAAGGAGGTGCTGAAGGTCACCATTAGAGACAGACTCGTGTGTGGTGTGCAGAGTGCAGCCACACAGAAGCGCCTTCTTACTGAGGACAACTTTACTCTTGAAAAGCCCATTGAAGTTAGTGTCTCCATGGAGATGACGGAAAAGGAGGCTCACCAGTTGGGTTCAACAGGGAGAGTTCACAAGGTGTCGTCTGAGCCTAAAGGTGCGCGGAACGACACATGTTACCGTTGTGGGAAAACAGGCCATCACGCTAATGACTGCTGGTTTATGGAGCTGGAATGCCGAAATTGTGGCAAAAAGGGTCACATTGAACGCGCCTGTAGAGGTAAAAAAAAGAACAGACAGAGCTGGGAAGCATGGAAGCAAAATGTCTGTATTTGGACAAGAGAGGAAAAAGAGTGTTCATTCAGTGCAGTATAATGGAACAAGCAAAACAGAGGGGAGCGACACCTCTGAGGAGGAAGAGGTGCACATACCGACGGTTGCAGGTGATTCAAATGGCTACTGGGTGTCACCACTGGTGGAGGGACAATCAGTGCGGATGGAGGTGGACACAGGCGCGGCTGTGTCCCTTGTTTCAGACACTGTCTACAACGAAATGCTAAAGCATCTTACCCTTCAGCCAACAAACATTGTGCTAAAGACGTATACCGGCGAACCTGTGACTATGAGAGGCGCCATTGAGGTGACAGTTAAATTGAACGGACAGACTGCAAAACTGCCACTATATGTGGTAAAGGGAAATTACCCATCGGTACTGGGACATGTGTGGCTAGAGAAAATCACACTGGACTGGCCTACAGTCTGCATGATGTCAAAAGGGGAGTCAGGTCTGACTGCAGTGTTAAACAAACATGCAGAACTCTTCAATGGGGAACTTGGGAGCATGAAAAAGATCAGCGTGAGACTGGACATTAAACCTGACAGCAAGCCGAAGTTTCACAAAGCCCGACCTGTACCCTATGCAATTAGGCCAAAAGTTGAGGCTAACTTGGAGGCCTTAGTCAAGAATGGAGTCCTAGAGCCTGTGAGCGTGAGCAAATGGGCCACACCCACTGTTCCTGTCCTGAAAAAGGATGGATCGGTTCGAATCTGCGGGGATTTTAAAATTAATATTAACCCGGTGCTGTCTGCGGAGCAGTACCCTCTTCCCCTCATTGATCTGTTTACGGGCCTGGCCGGAGGGCAAAAGTTCAGCAAAATAGACTTATGCCAGGCTTATTTACAAATGCATGTCGATGACAAATCAAAGGAGCTGCTGACAATTGTGACACACAAGGGGCTATACAGGTACTGCCGCCTTCCGTTTGGAATTACGTCGGCCCCTGCTCTATTCCAAAGGGCAATGGATCAGATTTTGAGTGGACTGCCAGGAGTCCAGTGCTACCTGGATGACATCCTTGTCACTGGAACAAATGAGGATCATCATCTTCTGAACTTGGATGTGACACTACAACAACTGAAAGATTACGGACTCAGAGTTCGTAAGGACAAATGTGAATTCTTTCAGTCTTCAGTTGAGTACCTGGGGCATGTGATTGACGCTACTGGCCTGCATAAGGCGCCGTCAAAGGTCAAGACGATCGTGGAGGCCCAAGCACCCCAGAATGTGAGCCAGTTACATTCATTTCTGGGGCTACTTAACTACTATGGGAAGTTTATTCCAGACTTAGCAACATTGCTGAAGCTGTTACATCAGTTGCTATGTCAAGGCAAAACATGGAAATGGACTGAACTGTGCAACGAAGCTTTCGCCCAAGCAAAGAAATCATTGCTGAAATCGGGGGTCCTGACACACTTCGACCCAAAGCTACCCGTGCAGCTAGCATGTGATGCATCACCATATGGTGTGGGAGCAGTCATATCCCACATCATGCCTTCGGGTGAAGAGAAACCTATCGCCTTCGCATCACGCACCTTGAACAAGGCCGAGAGTAACTATGCGCAGATCGAGCGCGTGGCCTTGGGAATCGTTTTTGGAATTCGAAAATTTCATCAGTACCTGTTTGGGGGAAGGTTCACACTCCTGACGGACCACCATCCATTGACTTCAATCTTCGGGCCCCACACCGGAATTCCGTCTCTCGCTGCAAGCAGGATGCAAAGGTGGGCTTTACTGTTGTCAGGACACACATACGACATCAAATATCGCAAAACAGACTTGCACGGCAACGCAGATGGTCTCTCAAGGCTACCCTTGCCTGTTACTCCCCCAGAGCCTCGTCAGATAAACATCTTCTACTTTAGACAAGTGGGGGGAGCACCTGTCACTGCAGTTCAGGTGTGAAGTTACACCCGCAACGATCCAGTCCTGTCTGAGGTAATGGACGATGTCATTTGAGGGAGAGCTATAGGAGATTCTCCTAGTTTGAAACCTTACGTTTCAAAAATAAATGAGCTCTCCGTCCAGGCAGGTTGTCTTCTTTGGGGACGCCGTGTCATCATTCCGCCACCTCGGAGGGAACCTATACTGCAACAATTTCATACAGGCCACAGTGGGATGGTTCGGATGAAGGAAATGGCAAGAAGCTACTTCTGGTGGCCAGGTCTCGATGGGAATATTGAGGAGAAAGCCAAAACATGTTCCCCATGTCAAAGGGTCCGCAATGTTCCACAGCTGGTAACCCTACACCCCTGGGATTGGCCTGCAGAAGTGTGGCAGCGAGTACATGTGGACTTTGCCTGTCCTTTCGAAGAGAAGATGTTTATGGTGATTGTGGATGCTCGTAGCAAGTGGCCGGAGGTCGCTGTGATGAGGTCTACCACGGCAGAGAAAACAATTGAGAAACTTGGTGAGATGTTCAGCCGTTATGGTTCACCGGAACAACTCGTAAGTGACAACGGTCCACAATTTGTATCACAGGAGTTTGCAACCTTCCTGCATGTGAATGGTGTCCAACACATCAGGTCTGCGCCCTATCATCCCTCTACTAACGGCCAGGCAGAAAGGTTCGTGCAAACTTTGAAGCACGCCTTGAAGGCATCGCAAGGTCAGGGCTCAATCCACCAACGTCTGAACAGCTTCCTGTTGTCCTACAGGAACGAGCCGCATGCCACAACCAAAGCTTCCCCCGCTTCGCTCATGATGAAGAGGCAGTTGCAGGCAAGTTTTGATTTACTCAAACCTCCAAGGGCAGAGCAGGTTGTCCATCATTAACAACAAGCTCAAGTTGAAAAGAGAGAGAAAAGAGCCAAGGAGAGACGGTTTCATCCGGGAGAGCACGTCCTAGCTCGAAACTACAACACTGGACCGAAATGGGTTCCTGCTACGGTGATCGCGCAGACAGGCCCTGTGTCTTACACGGTTGAGACTGCTGAAGACGTCGTCTGGAGAAGACACACAGATCAACTGTTGCTAGCAGCAGAGACAGCCACAGAGGCTCCAACGGCTGGTTGGACTGAACTGTTTCCGGATGATACCGCAAACCAGCATCCTTTGCCACAGTGCTCTTCTCCAACACAGGAAGTCAAAGGGACTGTTCCACCTGTGCAAACTCCTGACTTTCAACTGACACAGGCACCTTCTCCATCTAGGCCTGTGTCAATGCCTACTGCTGTGGAAGCAAGCGATGACCGCCGGTATCCTGTCAGGGAGCGGCGGCCTCCAAGACGTTTGGATCTGTAGGCTTAGCGACTTACCCACAAGACTGGGCAGAATAAACCCCAGGGTAAAGTCAGGGTTTGAGGCAGTCTACCTCTACCCTTGGTTAGTGAGTGCATTGAACGTAACTTGCCTGTTGAGCAATAATGTGGACCTTTCATTTAAGAGGGGAGGAATATGTTATGTATTGTGTGTTCTCCTCCCACCTGTGATGGCGCTGTCACAGCAGATAAATGGTTGGTTGTTCTCTTAGTTAAGTTTAGCTCTCTTTGTTCGGAACTTTCAAGAACTTCCTTTCCATCCAATAAAGCACTTCATGTTTGAATCTCTGAGCTCTGAGTCCTAAATTGTGTCTAGGTCGAAAGGTACCGACACAACACACTCCAAAATACACACACACACACTCCCTCCAAAACACACACTCCCTCCATTAATCACACACACTCCATCCCTCCAAAACACACACACACACTCTGTGGTGTATGTGCCTTTAAGAGCAATTATGGTGTATGTGCCTTTAAGAGCCCCAGGTGTGCGTAATGCCGGTAATTGCCACTTGGGCTATATAAGCCTGTGTATTGTGTATATCCTTTAGAAACCCCCCCCCCCAGACTTGCTTAGTAAATACCTATGAACCAACTCCTGTCTTCAATGTCTTTATCTACACACGGACACTACAGTGGCGACGAAGTGGAAACGGACTTACCTGCAATTCGGCAGCACCTCAAGGACATCGATTCCTCCAGCGTCCAGAAGACTCAAGGAAGTAAGAGAAACTGTGGTTTCACCAGCTGGCCAAGCTGTTGACAGGTACTGCGCTAATCCTTCCTGGGCGTCAGGCTGGAGCTCCAGCGGCGGGCTCTACAGCTGAGACAGGCAGCGAAATCGGAGGCAAGCAATAACGGACTGGGAGGGTGCACTCGAGAGACGGCCAGCACAGCAAGCAGGTCAGCGTTTAGACCTCCGTCGGGAACGAGTCTCCAACAGTGAATAAACGGAAACCACAGTAAAACAGCGTTGTTATCTGTAGCAGCGGCGGGAAAGCGCGGGAAGCGCCATATCGTTGCTACAGAGAAAAAAAAAAGCGCGGGAAGCGCCATATCTTTTCTGAAATGCCTAAATCTGGTAATATTGAGGCTTTTGATGGCGAAATAGAAGATTGGACCACATACGTGGAAAGAGTAGAGGTTTATTGCACTGCAAATGGAATAACAGATGAAAAAAAGCTTCAGTACTTCTGAACTTAATGGGCGCGAAGACATACGGGCTGTTACGAAATTTAATCACTCCAGCCAAACCAAAGGACAAGACTTTTAAAGAAATTGTTGATAGCCTGCAGGAGCATTTAAACCCAACACCGCTGCTGATAGCGGAACGATTCAAGTTCTTCAAGAGAAATCAACACAAGAATGAAAGTAACGCTGATTACCTAACCGAATTAAGAAAGCTATCAAAGTACTGCCAATTCGGAGCAGGACTATCGGATTATCTTTGAGACAAATTTGTTTGCGGTCTCTAAAGTGAAGGAACACAAAAAAGACTGCTTTCTGAAAAAGATTTAACATTGGACAAAGCTTTCAGTATGGCTGTATCATACGAAGCAGCAGCAAAAGGAGCTGCAGAGATACAACAAGAGACACAGGACTTCGGCACCCATAAAATGACACAGGAGTTCGGAAGATGTTATCGCTGCGGCAGATCCACCCATAACCAGAGGGACTGCTGGTTCAAGGGCAAAGCATGCAGGCAATGTGGTAAGATTGGACACATTGCACGGGTATGCCAATCTGGACAAAATAAATCCACTGACAGAAAACAAAAAATCAATAAAGAAAAGTACAGGGAGGTACAAATGATGACGGACAATAGCTCCGAAGACCAGAATAGCGATAGCGACTCCGGAAACAAGAGACTAAGCTGTCTCAAATTACATAATGTACTTGCCAAAGAGGATTACCAAACCATTTGGGTTACCCTCACAATAGCAGGGTCCCCAGTTAAAATGGAGCTAGATACAGGATCAGCTCTAACCGTAATAAATCGACGAGATTACGAGAGGCTATTTTCGCATATACCTCTAAAAGACACATCCATTATCTTAAAAACATATACGGGGCAGAAAGTCTACCCCAAAGGAAAAATAAGGGTGCCTGTGGTATACAACGGCAAAGAAATACAAAAGTTGTATTTATACATTCTACAAGATGGTGGTCCACCGTTGTTGGGACGTGAATGGATAAGGAAGATACGTTTAGACTGGCACTCCATTCAGGCACTGACAGTGACCAGTAAGGAAAAAAACAATGATGACGTCATACCTGAACGATTAAAAGACATCTTGGCCAACGCCAAAGAAGTGTTTCAAGAGAAACTAGGAACCTTGAAAGGCATCACCGCCTCAATAAAAGTGGAAGATACAGCAATTCCAAAATTTTTTAAGGCAAGACCGGTGCCATACGCAATACGTCCGGCAGTCGAGGCAGAGCTGAAGAATTTGGAAAAGGCAGGCGTATTATCCAAAATAGATTGGAGCGAATGGGCAACACCCATCGTTCCAGTCATGAAAAAAACATTGAAAAATAACTCTGAGGAACAGAAAAAAATTCGCATCTGTGGGGACTTTAAGGTGACTGTAAACCCGGTCCTTCACACGGTACAGTATCCTCTTCCGAGGATAGAAGATATTTTCGCCTCACTATCCGGAGGGAAACGTTTCACAAAAATTGACTTGGCACAGGCATATCTACAGATGGAGGTTGAGGAGACCTCTAAAAAGTACCTCACAATAAACACACACAAAGGCCTGTACCAGTACAAGCGACTGGTTTTTGGAATAGCATCAGCTCCAGCTATCTGGCAAAGAGCTATGGAGCAAGTCCTGCAAGGGATTCCGGGGACTCAATGCTACCTAGACGACATCCTTATAACAGGAGAAAACGACAACGAGCACCTTGCCAATTTGGAGCAGGTGCTCACTAGGCTGAAAGAACGGGGCCTACGAGCAAATCGCCCCAAGTGCGAATTTTTCCAAAATCAGATATCATATTGTGGCCACATAATTAATAAGGAAGGGTTGCATAAGTCACCTGAAAAAATTGAAGCAGTTATAAAAGCCCCAGCACCTGAAAATGTTTCACAATTAAGGTCATTCCTGGGATTAATAAATTACTATCATAAATTTTTACCGAACTTATCAACTATTCTACACCCTCTTAATGATCTTCTACAGACAGGAGTGATTTGGAAATGGAACGAAGACTGTAAACGTGCCTTCCATAAATGTAAAGACTTAATCACATCCGAGAAAATTTTGCCTCATTACAACCCATCACTACCAACCAGACTGGCGTGCGATGCATCCCCTTACGGCATAGGAGCGGTATTCTCCCATAGATTCCCTGATGGCTCGGAACGGCCGATAGCTTTTGCGTCACGCTCATTGAACTCAGCTGAGCGTAACTATGCCCAGATAGACAGGGAAGCACTCAGCCTGGTATGGGGAGTGAAGAAATTCAACCATTACCTACACGGACAAAAATTTACCTTGCTGACTGACCATCAACCCCTCATCTCCATATTCAACCCTAAAAAAGGTGTCCCCATTATGACGGCACAAAGGCTACAGAGGTGGTCCCTTTTTCTAGGGGCACACCAATACAACATTGAATACAAAGGGTCAAAACAGCATGGGAATGCTGACGGTTTATCACGCCTACCGTTGCCAACGATAGAAGAGGCACCTACAGTAGACCCAGTAGAGATATTCCACTCTACCATAGTGGAATGTCTACCGGTGACAAATTCTGCCATTGAAAGGGAGACAAGAAATGGCCCTACTCTCTCACGGGTCTACGATTTAACAGTGACGGGATGGCCAGCACATGGCAAACCACTGTTGCCAGCATTCTCGCAAAGAAGGGAACAGCTGTCAGTGTGCCGAGGAACCTTGATGTGTGGATCCAGAGTGGTGATTCCACCCAAACTCCAGGATAAAGTGCTAAAGGAGCTTCACGAGGGGCATCTGGGTGGAATGAAAATGAAGAACCTAGCTAGGGCGTTTGTATGGTGGCCAGGTATCGATGGAGACATCGAAGACATGACCAAGAGCTGCCTAGGATGCCAGAAGGTCCAAAATGCTCCGCCACAGGCCCCTCTACATCCATGGGAGTGGCCCTCATCTCCCTGGCAAAGGGTGCACATCGACTTTGCTGGTCCATTTATGGACTCAATGTTCTTAATCGCGGTTGATGCACACTCCAAGTGGCCGGAGGTAATAAAGATGTCCTCCACCACCACGGAAAAAACCATCACAGTATTAAGGACCATATTTGCCAGGAATGGGCTGCCGGAGCAGATATGTTCTGATAATGGACCGCAATTTGTGTCCGAAGAATTCAGAAAGTTCTTAAAGAACAATGGGGTAAAGCACTACACGTCCGCCCCATACCATCCCGCCACCAATGGATTGGCTGAAAGGTTTGTCCAGACCTTCAAGAAGGCCATCAAGGCCATGGGTAATGAAGACATAAAACTTCAGCACAAGGTGGATAACTTCTTATTTGCATATAGGAATGCAACGCATATGGTTACTAACCAAACTCCCGCCATGATGTTCTTCAATAGAAGCCTAAGATGCCGGCTGGATTTGGTCAAGCCCAACATCCGAAGGGACGTGGAGAACCGGCAGTTTCAGGGCATGAATGAAAGGCCAACTAGGGCCTTCCAGATAGGCCAACCGGTTTTGGCCCGGGACTACCGTACCGAGAAATGGCAGCCTGGAACTATCTGCACACGATTAGGACCACTGATGTATACCGTAGACATCGGAGACAGCATAATAAGGCGCCATGCTGACCAAATCATCAAGTCATCCGAAAAGGGACAACCTACACCACCACTCTATACATCTAACGATGAAGTAGAGATACCCATATCTACCTCCGATCCGGTGATACTGGAGCCCGATGAACCCGACACTGGCCTTCGAGCCGAATCAGCCTTGCCAGAAGAACCTACTACACCACCAGAAACTACGACACCCCCGAGGCGTTATCCGGACCGAGTCAGGAAGCCTCCTGAGAGACTAACTTATAATTAATTAATACAGCAATGTATATTATTTTGCATATAACATGTAATTAATAATTACTTAAAATATGATGTACTAGTTAGCTAGAAGGGGAGGAATTGTGGTGTATGTGCCTTTAAGAGCAATTATGGTGTATGTGCCTTTAAGAGCCCCAGGTGTGCGTAATGCCGGTAATTGCCACTTGGGCTATATAAGCCTGTGTATTGTGTATATCCTTTAGAAACCCCCCCCCAGACTTGCTTAGTAAATACCTATGAACCAACTCCTGTCTTCAGTGTCTTTATCTACACACGGACACTACACACTCCCTCCCTCCAAAACACACGCACACACACACACTCCCTCCAAAACTGTGGTATCTTGAGGTGGCCATAGATGGAGACAGACACAGGTTAAATCCTTAACATGGTTTAATCAACACTTGCACATAAAAGCTTCTGCCATGAGGCAGCAAAAAACAAAGAGTACAACCAGTACAGATCAGACTTAACTCAGGAGAGCAATTGCCACAGCACCACCTGGTGGATCAGGTTACACATAACCTCCCAGGTTACGACAAAAACACACACACACTCCCTCCAAAACACACGCACACACACACCCTCCAAAACACACACACACACTCCCTCCAAAACACACACACACACACCCTCCAAAACACACACACACACACACACACACCCTCCAAAACACACACACACACTCCCTCCAAAACACACACACACACACCCTCCAAAACACACACACACACCCTCCAAAACACACACACACACCCTCCAAAACACACACACACCCTCCAAAACACACACACACACCCTCCAAAACACACACACACACACCCTCCAAAACACACACACACACCCTCCAAAACACACGCACACACACCCTCCAAAACACACACACACACTCCCTCCAAAACACACGCACACACACCCTCCAAAACACACGCACACACTCCCTCCAAAACACACGCACACACACCCTCCAAAACACACACACACACACACACACACCCTCCAAAACACACACACACACTCCCTCCAAAACACACACACACACACCCTCCAAAACACACACACACACACCCTCCAAAACACACACACACCCTCCAAAACACACACACACTCCCTCCAAAACACACACACACACACCCTCCAAAACACACACACACACCCTCCAAAACACACACACACACCCTCCAAAACACACACACACTCCCTCCAAAACACACACACACACACCCTCCAAAACACACACACACACACCCTCCAAAACACACACACACACACCCTCCAAAACACACACACACACTCCCTCCAAAACACACACACACACTCCCTCCAAAACACACACACACACTCCCTCCAAAACACACACACACACTCCCTCCAAAACACACACACACACTCCCTCCAAAACACACACACACACTCCCTCCAAAACACACACACACTCCCTCCAAAACACACACACACACTCCCTCCAAAACACACACACACCCTCCCTCCAAAACACACACACACTCCCTCCAAAACACACACACACTCCCTCCAAAACACACACACACTCCCTCCAAAACACACACACACCCTCCCTCCAAAACACACACAAGCTCCCTCCAAAACACACACAAGCTCCCTCCAAAACACACAGGGGGAGAAATTCGGTTGTTAGCGCCACCGATTAACGCCTAAAGAGGTCGAGAAGTGGGGCGCTAGCCAATTTCCAGGCGTGCGCAAGGCGCTTAGCGCCTCGCCCCATATTGAGCATGCATTTAGCGCCGGCGCTAAATCTTAGTGCCCGCTCATGGGCGCAGGCTGATTATGATGTCATTTGAGTGTGCAACGCCTTTTGGGCACCCCGGATTGAAATTCAGTGGCGCCCCCCTCCGTAGTGCCTGGCGCTAATAGTGACAGCTTACCTGGACCTTACCAAGTCACTCTCCGGCTGGAGGAGTGTTATTTAAAGGGGACTGGTGTGGTTTAAAAGCGGCAGCCATTTTTGGTGCACAACTTCCTCGAGAGCTACAAAGAGTTGCTGAGCTGCACACTGACAGCCATTTGACCACTGAGCCAGCACAGGCAGACGATCTTCAGCCTTCTGACCATCACCTTGCTGTTGGTGAGCCTTGGCAACGGGGAACCTTCCTGTGGGCACTTATTATGGGGGCTGCATTGGAGGGGAACGTCTTGCTGCTGAATCATCTGGAAAGGGCACTGAGACGCTGGGAGAGGGGGGCGGGCATGGCCAGACGGAGGAGGGCCAACAGATGTCGCCACAGCAGACCTTACGCTGGCAGGGTTTTCCGACAGCAGTTTTCCTACATGAACATGCCGAAGGAGCAGTGTGTCAGAAGGCTGCGATTTAGAAAGGAGGTGGTGACTGAGCTGTGCCAGCTGCTTCAGCCAGATCTGCAGCCTCAGATAAGGTGCAGGACATCTCTGTCGGTGGCTGAGAAGATGCCTGCTGGCCTGAACTTCTACGCGAGCGGCTCTTCTCAGGCTGCGCGTCAGAGGCTGATCAGAAGTAGCTTCTAAGCCCCTCTCACGGAATGCTTGCTGCCATTCCAAGAACAGGAATGGAACCGGTCTGATACCCCCAAGCCTGTGAAGGGCAAGATGCATGTAAATAGAAGGCATGGCCATTGTAAATGAAGAAAGTGTTTCATTACACAAAATGTGGTTCCTTCAAACATGAGAAAGCTATGGCAACAGAAAGCAAAATGAATACACTGACACATAACTGCCTCTCACACCCGGGAGACTGTCCAAAACATAAATCACATTCCGACCATCTTCCTTGGCCTTGATTCCACTGCACCAACCAAAGCATCCAATGCCTCATCAGTGAGGCATTCCGCCCTCTGCCTCACCCTTTCCATTTCTTGCTAGGCTGGTGCGCCACAGGTAGGTTCCCACCGCTTTGAAGGCCTACAAGGCAGTGAGTGTGTCTGGTGATGCCAATTGACCTGCCCCTTTAAGAGCTGGCCGGCGCCACTGTGTCTCAGGGAAACTGATTATTGAAAGCACCTGCGCTGTGCCCCGCCGCCGCTAAACTGGGTTGCGCCCCCGGGTTAGCACCTTAAGAGCCTCGTGCAGCACCTGATTTAGCGCCGCAATCACACTCAGGGGCGCAACGACCCAATATCGCGCCAGGTGGCGCTAAATCGCAACTGGCGCTAGGCTTTGCACTTTGCCAGAACTAGCGCCCCAAACGGGGCTATACCCAATTTCTCACCCACACACACACACACTCCAAAACACACACACACACACACACACTCCCTCCAAAACACACTCCAAAACACACACAATCCCTCCAAAACACACACACACACACACACACACACACACGCACACACTCCCTCCAAAACACACACGCACACTCCCTCCAAAACACACACGCACACTCCCTCCAAAACACACACACACACACTCCCTCCAAAACACTATAGTAATCTGGGATGTAATGTTTAAGTTATCCACCAGATGTTGCCAAAGATTAAGGGATCATATTCACCAGTGTTTAAGGTAATGTCCTGGTACACCAGTTAGTATGGTAATGTGGCATTGCATTATGGGTATGACTCAGAGGTGAATCCTCCATCTTGCATCGTGTAGTTAGAAATACTGTGTATTGCTTGCAGCCTGTAAGAGATGTTTCTCTGCTACACCGTTTAATTAAACAGTTGGGTTTTCTGCTTAAGATCTCGCTTATCTCAGTTTCGGACCTTACCACTCAGATATCACATATTGGCGACGAGAATAAACAGATCACATCTTGAAGAAGAAAAAAAAAAAGAGCGCTGAATAACAGATCATGGCTGCTATGGTAGGAAAGATCTCTGCTTTTGATGTTCAGACTCAGACCTGGGATGAGTACTGCGAGGTGCTGATGCATTTCTTTGAAGCAAATGATATAGATGATGTCGGAAAAAGGAGAGCTATTTTGCTCACTTCCGTGGGAAGTCAGACGTATAGTTTATGAGAAACTTATGCAGTCCTGCAAAGCCGGGAGACAGTACATTTGCTGAATTAGTGGCCTTGCTGAAGGAACATGTCAATCCTAGACCAAGTGAGATTGTACAGCGTTTCAAATTTAATTCACGGAACAGAAAACCAGGAGAGACTGTATTGGATTATGTAGCAGTGTTGAGAAAATTGGCACACGATTGCAATTACGGGAACAACCTGAAAGACATGCTGAGAGATAGGCTCATTTGCAGGATAATGGATGATCGAATGCAGAGGAGATTATTGTCCGAGACTGGGCTTACGTAAGAAAAAGCGTTGGAACTTGCTCAAGCCATAGAGACAGCGAACCGAGATGTAAAAGAAATACAAGGTCCAGACTGGGCTACTACAAAGCAAGTTGGAGGTCAGGTTAATGTGCACAAGTTAAAGTTGCGTCAGAAACCACAACGTGAGCACGTAAAGGCATGTTATAGATGCAATGGCGATCACCTGGCGAGGGAATGCAGGTTCCTGGAGGAAAAGTGCCACAAGTGTGGGAAAAAAAGGACACATAAAACGTGCATGCAGGGCAAAAGCAATCGTGGAGGAATACAAGCCAAAAAGGGGGAGGAAAGCAAAGCTTAGGAAGAGCAGTGAAAATACAGGGAGCACATCACATCAGCGGAGAAGCTGAGAAAGAAGACGACATGTTCATAATGCATAGTATGGTAGAGAACATTCCAAAAGTGGATCCTATCACTTTGCAACTGACAATAAATGACTCTAAGGTCAACTTTGAAGTGGATACAGGATGCAGCGTAACCATAATGAACAGGGAGGAGTACTCAAAATTGTGGAACCGTGCAAAAGTTCCAGAGTTAAAGTCTTGCTCTATACAGCTTAAAACATATACCGGTGAATGAGTGGCGACATTGGGTACAGCTACTGTAATTGTGCAACACAGGGACACCATGGAACAGCTACCTGTAGTTGTAGTACTGGGTCTGGACCAAACTTGTTAGGTCGGGGCTGGATACAAGAACTTAAATTAGATTGGGGAGCAATAAATCAAATGGAGGGAGGCAAACAGTTGTCTTTGCAAGAAGTGTTGATTGAACATGAGAACGTGTTCAAGGAAGAACTTGGCACATTTAATGGCCCCCCAGCTAAGATTTATGTAGACAAGGAGGCACTGCCAAGGTTTTTTAAACAACAACCTGTGCCGTATGCCATGAAACTGAAGGTAGAGGCTGAGCTTGACTGTCTTTTGAGAGAGAACATTCTGGAACCCGCGACATGTTCAGAATGGGCAGCTCCCATTGTACTTGTTTTAAAACCGGACAATTCGGTAAGACACTGTGGAGATTATAAATTGACAGTAAATAGGGTGTCTAAACTAGAACAGTATCCTATTCCTAAAACAGAGGGTCTCTTTGCGAACCTGGCTGGAGGGAAGAACTTCACAAAGCTGGATATGAGTCATGCATACTTGCAGATTACACTAGATGAGGAATCTAAGAAGTATGTAACCATAAATACACACAAGGGTTTGTTTACCTATAACCGCTTACCATTCGGTGTCTCATCTAGTCCAGCTATTTTCCAGAGGACTATCGTGGGTGTACTGCAAGGGATCCCACATGTTTCAATCTATCTGGATGACATTCTGGTGACGGGAAGAACGGACCAGGAGCATCTGAGCACTCGGAGAGGTACTACAAAGATTGGATAAGGCTGGGTTACGGCTCAAGAAGAGTAGGTGCACTTTCCTGGGGAATGAGGCCGTGTTCCTGGGACACAGAATGGACGCCACCGGGCTCCATCCAATCAAGGAGAAGGTACAAGCACTGTAGGAGGCCCCAGCTCCTACCAAGGTGACTGAGTTAAAAGCTTACCTGGGACTGCTAAACTATTATAACAGATTTTTACCAAACTTATCAACAGTGTTAGCACCTCTTCACAAACTTCTGCGTAAGGAAACACAGTGGCAGTGGGAAGAGGAACAGAGGGTTTCATTTGAACAGTCCAAGAAACTGATGCTGTCCTCGGATGTGCTGATTCACTACAATGCAAAGAAAGACATCATTCTCTCTTGTGATGCTTCGCCTTACGGGGTGGGGGCAGGTCTTTCACACTGCATGGAAGATGGAACAGAAAGACCGATAGGGTTTATGTCTCAAACTCTAACACCAGCGGAAAAAACTATTCCCAGTTAGATAAAGAGGGATTAGCAGTAATGTTTGGGTTACAGAGGTTTCACAAGTACATATATGGCAGGAAATTCACCATATGCACCGATCATAAACCTCTTCTATCTCTTTTTAATGAGATGAAAGCAGTACCACAGATGGTGTCACCCCGGATCCAGAGGTGGGCAGCGACGTTAAGGGCATATGAGTATGTCATCATTTACAAGGCGGGCAAATACCATGGGAACGCAGATGCCTTGAGCCGTCTTCCACTGCCAGGTATACCTATCCGTGCAGCTCCAGAGGACAGAGTTTTGATACTGGAGGACACGGACACGGCAATTGTGACAGCAGAACAAGTAAGGACCTGGACCGGTAAAGATCCTGTACTGTCTAGAGTCCGAGAATATGTGATGAGGGGTTGGCCACAGCATCCGGAAGGGACTGATTTCACACCTTAGTGTCAGGAAGACAGAGCTGAGTGTGCAGGATGGTTGCATATTGTGGGGAGCACGAGTGATTATTCCACAGCCAGCACGACAGTCTATCCTAGGGCAACTACATCAGTGTCATCCTGGAGTTTCGCGTATGAAAGCCTTGGCAAGGAGTTACTTGTGGTGGCCAAAGCTAGATGAGGAGATAGAAAATCTAGTCAAGACATGCAGCACTTGTCAAGTACACAGGAAGGCACCAGCAGCGGCTGCTCTCCGCCCTTGGGAGTGGCCGGATAGACCATGGAGAAGATTACATGTAGATTATGCGGGTCCATTCATGGGAAAGATGTTCCTCATAATCATTGATGCACATTCCAAATGGATGGATGTGTATTCTGTAAATTCTGCTTCATCTACTGTTACTATAGACTGCCTGCGTAGGAGTTTTAGTAATCAAGGGCTACCGGAGATCATAGTAAGTGACAATGCCACGTGTTTTGAGAGTGCCGAAACAAAAGAATTCATGAGAAACAATGGCATAGTGCACGTGACCTCAGCTCCATATCATCCGTCTTCAAATGGACTTGCGGAGAGAGCCATACAAACATTTAAGGAGATGATGAAAAAAAGTGCGGAAGGGAGTTTGGCAAACAAGGTGTCATGAGTTCTGTTCAGCTACAGAATAACACCTCAATCTACCACAGGACTCTCTCCTGCTGAGCTGTTGTTAGGACGTCGACCACGCTCCACTCTTGACCTGGTTCACCCAGACCTAAAAAAGGAAGGTGGAAAACCAACAAATCAAACAAAAGGAGAACCATGACAGAAGGACAAAGAGCCGTAGTTTTGGAGAAGGAGATGCGGTCCTTACCAGGAATTTCAGTTATGGTCCAAAATGGATTCCTGGCGTCATAGACTCAGTGACTGGTCCAGTATCATATACGGTCATGGTGGGAACTGGGCAGATAGTACGCCGACATGTAGATCAGATACTGACTAGACCAGGGGAAATTGAAATGGAGGTTCCAGAGGAGATGTTGGAAGACAAGTTGGCCCCCAGTTATCCAAATCCATTGGCGGTACCACCACCACGAACAGAGCCAGTTCCACCTGGACCCCTTCGTCAAGAGGAAACCATCGTAGCAGAGTCAGATACTCTGAGTACTGCTCAGGAGCAACAGGTGGCTCTACCACAACCAAGCAGTGACTTGACTGTAAGACGTTCACCAAGGCCTCACAAGCCGCCAGAGAGGTTGATAATGACCTGCTAGATTCGTTCAGTATGGCCTATCGTTAAAGGAGTTTACTTATGGGACTTTTTAAGAATGTTAAGATATTAATGTAAACTTAAGAGGGGGGGATATAGTAATCTGGGATGTAATGTTTAAGTTATCCACCAGATGGAGCCAAAGATTAAGGGATCATATTCACCAGTGTTTAAGGTAATGTCCTGGTACACCAGTTAGTATGGTAATGTGACATTGCATTATGGGTATGACTCAGGTGAATCCTCCATCTTGCATCGTGCAGTTAGAAATACTGGCCTAGAAATTGGGTATAGCCCCGCTTGGGGTGTTAGAATTGGCGCAGTGCAAAGTTTAAAGCCAGACACAACTTATCGTCACCTGGCGCGATATTGGGTTGCATCACCCCTAAAGGTGATTGAGGCGCGAATTCAGGTGTTACACGGGACTCCTAAGGCGCTAAACTTTTGGCGCAACCCAATATCGGAGCGGACGGGCGCAGCGCAGGTGCTCTCAAATACAGATGACCACGAGACTTCCAGGCGCCGGCCAGCTCTTAAAGGGGTGGGTCAGTCAGCTTCAGCATCCACACTCTGCACCTTGCAGGCCTCAGAGTCGACGCAGGCCCTTCTCTGGCACTAAAAACTGGGACCAGATGGAGAAGGTGAGACAGAGAGCAGAGCGCTTCACCAATGAGGCTCTGGAGCAATTGGTGGCCGCAGTGGAGCGCCGGCGAGATGTTCCCTACCCAGACAATGGCACAAGGCCGAATCATAAGGACTACCGACGAGCTTGGAGGGATGTATGCCAGAGGGTCAACTCCAGCAGCATGGTGACCAGGAGCCCTGTCCAATGCAGAAAGAAATTAAACGACCTCACTCGGGTCGTGAGGGTGAGTGTTGTTTCTGCAAACTTCTGCATCCCTTCATTTGCACCTGACTTTATGGCTACAGGGTGGCCTGTGCCCCATCGGCCATCTGCCAGCAAGCACCCATGGCCCTTTCTGGGCACACACATGCACATTTGACTCAAGGTGTCATGTAAGGGCTCTTGCACCATGGGGGGCATGAGATGATCACTCAGGGCATCAGGTAGCATAACTTACCCCCTTTCCCCTGCAGTCCAAGCTGGCGAGGGTTGGCAAAGACCAGCTTCGCACCAGTGGAGGACCTCCACAAGTGGTCACTCTCACGGATCTCGAGGAGAGAGTCCACCAGATTCTTGGAGGACGTCCGAGTGGTCCTGTAACCACTGCAGCTGCTGACCCCATTGTCGACAGCGATGGTAAGGTTCTCACCTTTTACAACTGTTCGAATCCGGCCTCGGGTGACTGTCTGTGTGGAGTTTGCACATTCTCCCCGTGTTTGCGTGGGTTTCCTCCGGGTGCTCCGGTTTCCTCCCACAGTCCAAAAGATGTGCGGGTTAGGTTGATTGGCTATGATAAATTGACCCTTAGTGTTAGGGGGATTAAATACGTGGGGTTACGGGGATAGGGTGGGATATGTGTTGGTGTAGGGGTTACGGGGATCGGGTGGGATATGTGTCGGTGCAGGCTCGATGGGCCGAAATGGCCTCTATCTGCACTGTGGGGTTTCTGTGATTCTGTGAACTGTCTCCTTCCAATTGTTCCCCCGCCAGCATGCTTTCTCACTGTGGACCCATGTCATAGCCTTGCCACAATCTGGCATCCCTTGCTGCCAAGCTGTCCTTTTGCTAAAGCCACTCTTCCACCTCCCTGCTTTCAGATGCTGAATCACCAGCTCGGGAGCCGGGCCCTCAAGCTGCCAGTGCCAGTGCCTCCAAAGGCTCAATGAGAAAAGTACTGTCCAACAGAAGGTCAGCAACTCTCTCCAGCAACGATCAGAATGGCCAGCCCAAATGGCTGCAGCTTTTATAGTAGCGCTGTCCCCTTTAAATAGCGCCCCCAGAGTCTGAGAAGGGCCTGGGGACGCTCCATCCAACTGACACTAATAGCGCCAGGCGAAAAGGTTGCGGGCGCTACCGAATATCCGGTCCGGGGTGCCAAAAAGGCGTTGCACACTAAAATGATGTCATGATCTGCCTGCGCCCACGGGCATGCGCAAAGAGTTAGCGCCAGCGCTAAAAGGATACTCAATATGGGAGGTGGCGCTATATTCACTGCGCCCACCCGAAAATTGGGTAACGCCCCAATCCTCAGGCTCTTTAGGCACTAATCGCTGGCGCTACAAACCGAATTTCTAGGCCACTGTGTTTTGCTTGCAGCCTGTAAGAGATGTTTCTCTGCTACACCGTATAATTAAACAGCTGGGTTTTCTGCTTAAGATCTCGCTTATCTCAGTTTCGGACCTTACCACTCGGATATCACAAACACACACTCCCTCCAAAACACACACACACACACACACCCTGTAATGTATATACCTTTAAGGGGGGGGGGGGGGGAACTACTTTTTACAGCTCATGTATACTGTAGTACCGGCAGTGACCACACCTGTATATAGCACTGAGTAGTAATCTGTACAGTCAGTTGCAGTGTGAGCCACGTTGAGTAAACACCTGTTGTACCATTCTCCGCAGTCTGTGTCTTATTATACATGGACGCAACATTGGCGACGAGGCAAATTCGAACCTACCTGCAACTCTGCATCACCTCCCGGGGATTCGTTTCTGGAGATCAGTGGATTGGAGGTCAAGGCCAGAGACTCGGACGTCGACCACGGGCAACCGCCCAGTGATCCAGCAGAGACTCGAGAATTGCGGGGGAGGCTGTCGAGAGCCAGGCTTGGCTTTCCAGTCGAGGTGGTCCAGCGAAACGGGCTGGCAACGGGTAGTGCGCAGACCCTTCCCGGACAGCAGTGGGCTAGAGCCCGACTGAGCGGCACAGCAAAGGGCCAAGCAGCGTCGACGGGGGAGAGATAGAGAGAGGGCAGAGCGCACAGGGCGCAGCCAGTGTTCAGGGGCCGAGCAGCGCGGCGAGAGGGAGAGAGAGACGCGCAGAAACCAGTGAGGCGCTGCCATTGCCACGAGGACCGCCGAGACCGGCATTGGCAGCAGCGCAGTAGAAGTGCGCGAAACCTACAGGGCGCTGCCATTGCCACGAGAACCGCCGGGAGCGGCGTTGGCAGCAGCGGGGGGAGGAAGGAAAGCGCGGGAGACGCCATTTTAAGCAATTGGGAGACGCCATTTTAAACCACACCCAAAATGCCGAAGAGTGGCAGTATCACAGCATTTGACAATGAAGTCAAAGATTGGACTACATATGTCGAACAAATAGAGGTGTACTGCAAGGCAAATGAAGTATCAGATGACAAGAAAGTGTCGGTATTGTTAAATTTAATGGGTGCAAAGACGTATGGTTTATTACGAAATCTAGTAACCACAACGAAGCCAATGGAAAAGAGTTTTGAAGACATAGTAACGATACTAAAGGAACATTTAAACCCCACACCGCTGCTGATAGCAGAAAGATTCAAGTTTCACAAACGGAACCAGCATAAGGATGAAAGCAATGCTGATTATTTAATAGAACTGCGCAAACTATCAAAACACTGCCAGTTTGGAGCGGGACTGGCAGATACCTTAAGGGACAAGTTTGTGTGTGGGCTTCAAAGTGAAGGAACCCAGAAACGGCTTTTATCTGAAAAGGACCTTACGCTGGAAAAGGCTTTCAGCATTGCGGTATCATATGAAGCAGCAGCACGGGGCGCTGCAGAGATACAACAGAGACTGCAAGAATATGGCACAAACAAAATGTTATATGGAACAGAGAAGTGCTATCGCTGCGGCAGAACAACACACGACCAGAATGATTGCTGGTTCAAAGACAAAGTGTGCAGACAGTGTGGAAAAGTAGGACACATAGCACGAGTCTGCAGGCCGGGAAAGAAAACCAGCAATAAGAAACCTACCAAAGGAAAGTACAAGGAGGTACATAAGATGACAGAGAATAGTTCAGACGAACAAGAGTGATAACGACTCCGAAAGCAGGGAACTGAGTTGTCTGAAACTACATAATGTGATCACAACTGGGACGTGAATGGATCCGGAAAATACAACTGGATTGGCATTCCATACAGGCACTGACTGTGGCTGACAAAAAGGATGACGACGTCACACCTGGGCGACTGTCAAAGATCCTAACTGATGCGAAAGAAGTGTTCCAGCAAGGACTCGGAACACTGAAAGGCATGACAGCGACAATTAAAATTGAAGAAAACACAAGCCCAAAATTTTTTAAGGCCAGACCGGTACCTTATACGATCCGCCCAGCCATCGAAGCAGAGCTCGAGAGTCTGGAACGTTCAGGTGTACTGGCCAAGGTAGACTGGAGCGAGTGGGCTACACCCATCGTCCCTGTGATGAAAAAGTCGTTGAGCAGCACGCCTGGGGAACCAAGGAAGGTTCGCATCTGTGGTGACTTTAAGGTAACAGTGAACCCGGTCCTTCACACCGTACAATATCCACTTCCGCGGATTGAAGATATTTTCGCCTCGCTATCTGGAGGGAAATGCTTCACTAAGATTGATCTGGCCCAGGCGTATCTGCAAATGGAGGTAGAAGAAGCATCAAAAAAATACCTCACAATCAACACCCATAAAGGTCTCTACCAATACAACCGGCTGGTATTCGGGGTAGCATCAGCTCCGGCTATTTGGCAGAGGGCAATGGAACAAGTCCTGCAAGGGATCCCAGGGACCCAGTGTTATTTGGACGACATCCTGGTCACGGGCGAAAATGACAATGATCACCTTGCCAACCTGGAGAAGGTGCTCACTAGATTGCAGGAATATGGGCTCCGAGCTAACCACCCCAAATGTGAGTTTTTTAGAAAACAGATCTCGTATTGTGGCCACGTTATCGATAAAGAGGGGTTACATAAGTCCCCAGAGAAGATTGAGGCAATAGTCAAGGCTCCAGCACCGGAAAATGTGTCACAACTGAGGTCGTTCCTCGGGCTGGTAAACTACTACCATAAGTTCTTGCCAAATTTGTCTACAATACTACACCCACTGAACACCCTACTGCAAACTGGGGTGCCATGGAAGTGGAGTGACAAATATAGACGAGCTTTCCAGAAGAGCAAAACACTAATCACATCGAAAGAAGTATTGGCCCATTACAACCGGGCATTACCAAATCGGTTGGCATGTGATGTGTCACCCTACGGCATTGGAGCGGTGCTGTCGCACAAATTCTCAGACGGCTCAGAGAGGCCAATAGCCTTTGCGTCACGATCACTAACCTCAGCTGAGCGTAACTACGCCCAGATTGACAGGGTGGCCCTCAGCCTAGTGTGGGGAGTGATAAAGTTCAATCACTATCTGCACGGGCAGAAATTCACCTTGCTGACTGATCACCAGCCTGTCTCCATTTTTAATCCAAAGAAGGGCATTCCGGTGATGACTGCGCAACGACTACAAAGATGGTCACTTTTTCTAGGGGCGCACCACTATGAGATTGAATATAAGGGCACGAAACAGCATGGAAATCCTGATGGGCTATCACGCCTGCCACTGCCTACTGTGGAGGAAGCACCAGCAGTGGATCCTGTCGAAATATTCCATTCGACTATAGTTGAATACCTACCGGTAACTAACGCTTGTATCGAAAAGCAAACCCGAAATGACCCGACACAGTCTCGGGTATATGATTTGACGGTGAAGGGATGGCCAGCACATGGCGACTCACTGTTGCCAGCATTCTCGACAAGGAGAGAACAGCTGTCAGTGTGCCGGGGGACCTTGATGTGTGGATCCCGAGTGGTAATTCCACCCAAGTTAAGGGATAGAGTGCTCAATGAGCTTCATGAGGGTCATCTGGGAGGGGTAAAAATGAAAAGCATGGCCAGGGCTTATGTGTGGTGGCCGGGAATCGATAAACAAATCGAGGACCTGACCAAGAGCTGCTCAGGATGCCAGAAAGTCCAAAATGCACCACCACAGGCCCCTGTACACCCATGGGAGTGGCCCTCATCTCCATGGCAACGGGTGCATATTGATTTTGCTGGTCCATTCATGGACTCAAAGTTTTTAATAGCCATGGATGCACACTCGAAATGGCCTGAGGTCATCAAAATGTCCTCCACCACCACAGAGAAAACTATTGCAGTCCTACGGACCATTTTTGCCAGGAATGGCTTGCCAGAACAGATTTGCTCCGACAACGGACCACAGTTTGTGTCCGAAGAGTTCTGGAGGTTCTTGAAAAAGAATGGGGTAAGGCATTACACATCCGCCCCGTATCATCTAGCCACAAATGGATTGGCTGAGAGGTTCGGACAAACCTTTAAGGCAATAAAGGCTATGTACAATGACAACATTCCGCTGCAGCACAAGGTGGACAATTTCCTGTTCGCCTACCGGAATACAACATATGCAGTCACCAACCAGGCCCCAGCCATGATGTTCTTTAACCGAAAGTTAAGATCTCGCCTGGATTTGCTCAGACCAAACGTACGAAGAGATGTTGAGAGTAAGCAATTCCAGCACATCCATGAGAAGCCAACAAGGAGCTTCAATGTAGGGCAACCAGTCTTGGCCCGCGACTACCGAACAGAAAAATGGCAGCCAGGAACGATATGCACACGGCAGGGCCCACTAATGTACACAGTGGACGTTGGGGAGAGCATCGTGAGACGCTATGCTGACCAGATCCTAGAGTCACAGGAACAAGTCAACCCCATGCCTTGCCCATACGTACCTGGTGATGAACCCGACGTACAGGTCGCATCTACCCCAGAAACAGTAGCATCGGAAGCTGATGAACCAACCGACGACAGGGGGCCAGAATCGCCTCCGCACCAAGAGCAAGACACTCGGGAAAGGCGCTATCCAGAAAGGATCAGGAAGCCTCCCCAAAGACTGAATATATAAATAGGCTATTTTCAGCTAATGTTGCATGTTAAAAGTGTTAATTGTAATTAGTTTGATATTTAATTGTTAAATGAGTGTTATGGTACTGTTAATCTAAAAGGGGAGGAATTGTAATGTACATACCTTTAAGGGGGGGGAACTACTTTTTACAGCTCATGTATACTGCAGTACCGGCAGTGACCACACCTGTACATAGCACTGAGTGGTAAGCTGTACAGTCAGTTGCAGTGTGAGCCACGTTGAGTAAACACCTGTTGTACCATTCTCCGCAGTCTGTGTCTTATTATGCACGGACGCAACACACCCTCCCTCCAAAACACACCCACCTTCCCTCCCTCCAAAACACACACACACACTCCCTCCAAAACACACACTCACTCCCTCCAAAATACACACACACACACGCACTCGCTCCAAAACACACAGGCCTAGAATTTGCAGCAAGGCTATGACATGGGTCCACAGTGAGAAAGCATGCTGGCGGGGGGAACAAGTGGAAGGAGACAGTTGTAAAAGGTGAGACCCTTACCATCGCTGTCGACAATGGGGTCGGCAGCTGCAGTGGTTACAGGACCACTCAGACGTCCTCCAAGAATCTGGTGGACTCTCTCCTCGAGATCCATGAGAGTGGCCGCTTGTGGAGGTCCTCCACCGGTGCAAAGCTGGTCTTTGCCAATCCTCGCCAGCTTAGACTGCAGGGGAAAGGAGGGGGAAGTTATGTTACATGATGCCCTGAGTGATCATCTCATGCCCCCCATGGTGGAAGAGCCCTTACATGATGCCCTGAGTGATCATCTCATGCCCCCCATGGTGCAAGAGCCCTTACATGACACCTTGAGTCAAATGTGCATGTGTGTGCCCAGAAAGGGCCATGGGTGCTTGCTGGCAGATGGCCAATGGGGCACAGGCCACCCTGTAGCCATAAAGTCAGGTGCAAATGAAGGGATGCAGAAGTTTGCAGAAACAACACTCACCCTCACGACCCGAGTGAGGTCATTGAATTTCTTTCTGCATTGGACAGGGCTCCTGGTCACCATGCTGCTGGAGTTGACCCTCTGGTATACATCCCTCCAAGCTCGTCGGTAGTCCTTATGATTCGGCCTCCTGCCATCGTCTGGGTAGAGAACATCTCGCCGGCGCTCTACTGCGGCCACCAATTGCTCCAGAGCCTCATTGGTGAAGCGCTCTGCTCTCTGTCTCACCTTCTCCATCCGGTCCAAGTTTTTAGCGCCAGAGAAGGGCCTGCGCCGATTCTGAGGCCTGCAAGGCGCAGAGTGTGGATGCTGAAGCTGACTGACGCACCCCTTTAAGAGCTGGCCGGCGCCTGGAAGTCTCGTGGTCTTTGGTAATTGAGAGCACCTGCGCTGCGCCCGACCGCTCCGATATTAGATTGCGTCGGAAGTTTAGCACCTTAGGAGTCCAGTGTAACGCCTGAATTCGCGCCTCAATCACCTTTAGGGGCGATGCAACCCAATATCGCGCCAGGTGGCGATAAGTTGCGTCTGGCTATAAACTTTGCGCTGTGCCAATTCTAATGCCCCAAACGGGGCTATACCCAATTTCTAGGCCACACACTCCCTCCAAAACATACGCGCACGCTCCCTCCAAAACACATTGTAATCAACCACCACCTAGACCGAAGGGTGTGTTGATGCAGGGGGGTGGGAGTGGAGGACACAAGCACAGTCACAAGACTGGTAAATGAAAAACAGCTATTAGCTGTGTTTTATTTTTAGAAAATGAGGAAAAAGGTTCACGTCTGGCAAAATCCAAAAACATATGACGTTCACAAAGAAAAATTAAGAACAAAACCATCACCTGCCCCGGGTGGTTAGGAAGGCAGTCCTTAAATCAATTTTCTCCAAAAACAATAAGCCAGGGTTACTTTACCACTGGATCTTTCTCAGCCGGTCCAGGGATCATATTAGGAAGTCAGTCCTTAAATCAATTTTCTCCAAAAACAATAAGCCAGTTCAGGGATCATATCAGGCTCTCAGAACTAAACAATATTCCACCCGGGTTCAACAGCAGACCTCTCTGTGGCAGCTGCAAGCTGGCCCCCAACAGCAGCCTTGGCGTTGTCCTGGCTTTCTCCTCAGGTCCTGGCCTTCTCCTCAGGCACTGACCCTGAAGGGATGCACTAGTTTGCCTTTTGAACTCCTGAGCTAATGGGTAGATATGCCTCAGGTGTGCTGGAGGTGGGTGTGGCCTTCACCTGAATTAGAGTAAGAGGGGGACTTTGTCTCCATCTGGTGGACACGTCCACCACAAACCGCCCCCATAGCTCACAAGACACACACACCCTCCAAAACACACACAAACACACACACACACACACACACACACACACACACACACACACACTCCCTCCAAAACACACACGCACTCCCTCCAAAACACGCGCGCGCGCGCGCGCTCCCTCCAAAACACATACGCGCGCACGCTCCCTCCAAAACACACACACTCCCTCCAAAACACACACACAAACACACACCCTCCAAAACACACACACACACTCCAAAAACACACACACTCCCTCCGAAACACACACACATCCTCCAAAACACACACACACACCCTCCAAAATACACACACACTCCCTCCAAAACATACACACACTCCCTCCAAAACACACACAAACTCTCCCTCCAAAACACACACACACACATACACTCCCTCCAAAACAAACACAAACACTCCCTCCAAAACGCACACACACACTCCCTCCAAAACAAACACAAACACTCCCTCCAAAACACACACACACTCCCTCCAAAACACACACTCCCTCCAACACACACTCCCTCCAAAACACACTCCCTCCAAAACACACACACACACTCCCTACAAAACACACACACACACTCCCTCCAAAACACACACACTCACTCCCTCCAAAACACACACCCAACCCCTCCAAAACACACACACAGTCCCTCCAAAACACACACACACACTCTCTCCAAAACACACACACTCCCTCCAAAACACACACACACACTCTCTCCAAAACACACACACACCCTCCAAAACACACACACAGTCCCTCCAAAACACACACACACACTCCCTCCAAAACACACACACACACTCTCTCCAAAACACACACACTCCCTCCAAAACACACACACCCTCCAAAACACACACACTCACTCCCTCCAAAACACACATACACAGTCCCTCCAAAACACACACACACACTCCCTCCAACACACACACACCCTCCAAAACACACGCACACTCCCTCGAAAACACACACACACTCCCTCCAAAACACAAACACACTCCCTCCAAAACACAAACACACTCCTTCCAAAACACACACACACTCCCTCCAAAACACACACACACTCCCTCCAAAACACACACACACTCCCTCCAAAACACACACACACTCCCTCCAAAACACACACACACTCCCTCCAAAACACACACACTCCCTCCTAAACACAACGCTCCCTCCAAAACACACACACACACTCCCTCCATAACACATACACACACACTCACCAAAACACACACACACATTCCAAAACACACACATAGGCCTAGAAATTCAGTTGCTTGCGCCAGCCGCTAGCGCCTTAGGAGGAGGAGAAGTGGGGCGCTAAGCGGCTAGCACCCGGGCGCGGCGCAATCTGCGCCCCCACGAAATTCAGTTAAGATTTTGCGGCGGCGGAAAACCTTGGCGCGCGTTCAGCTGCGCGCGCAGATCCTGACGTCATTTCATGGTTCAATGCCCTTTGTGCGCCCTGAACCGGAAATTCAGTGGCGCCGCCCTTCTTTGCACCTGGCGCCCCCAGCGACTGGTAGAGGGGAACGGTTCCCAGTCGCTGCGGGGCGCGGGGGGGCGCTATTTAAAGGGGACTCCTCCTGCATTATAAGTGGCAGCCATTTTGTGCCAATCCTTCAGTGTGAGAGACGGATATTTGGAGAGAGACAAAGGCACACACTCCCTCCAAATAACACACACTGCCTCCAAAACACACACACACACTCCCTCCAGAACATGCACGTACCCCTCCAAAACACACACGCACTCTCCGTCCAAAACACACACACACACTCCCTCCAAAACACACACACACACTCCTTCCAAAACACACACTAACACTCCCTCCAAAACACACACACCCTCCAAAACTTTAACTCTGGTTTATAGTTTCTAAGGTCTCTCTAGTGTAGCAGGGACTGTTGGTAAACCAGTTAGCTGTAGTGTAATTAGTGGGGTTGATTGATTTAATTTAAATTCAATTAATTAAAGGGTAAGTCATGGCAGGACAGCCGGGCCCCGTGATCTGCTCCTCCTGCAATATGTGGGAACTCAGGGACACTTCCTGTGTCCCTGACAACTACGTGTGCAGGAAGTGCATCCAGCTGCAGCTACTGACAGACCGCATTGCAGCGCTGGAGCTGCGATTGGATACATACTGGAGCGTTCACGATGCTCAGGACATCGTGAATAGCACGTTTACGGAGTTGGACACACCGCAGGTAGAGGTTGGACAGGAAGAAAGGGAACGGGTGACCAACAGGCAGAGTACTAGGCGCAGGCAGGTAGTGCAGGGGTCCCCTGTGGCCATCCCCCTCTCCAACAGATACACCACTTTGAGTACTGTTGGGGGGGATGGCTTATCAGAGGAAGGCAGCAGCAGCCAACTTCCTGGCACCAGGGGTGGCTCTGCTGCACAGAATGGGAGGAAAAAGAGGGGTAGAGCTATAGTAATAGGGGATTCAATTGAAAGGGGAATAGATAGGCATTTCTGCGGCCGCAAATGAGACTCCAGGATGGTGTGTTGCCTCCCTGGTGCAAGGGTCAAGGATGTCTCCGAGCGGCTGCAGAACATCTTGGAAGGGGCGGGTGAACAGCCAGTTGTCGTGGTGCATATAGGCACCAACGATATAGGTAAAAAGTGGGATGAGGTCCTAAAAGCGGAATATAGGGAGTTAGGAGATAAATTAAAAAACAGGACCTCAAAGGTAGTAATCTCAGGATTGCTACCAGTGCCACGTGCTAGTCAGAGTAGAAATAGAAGGATACTTCAGATGAATACGTGGCTAGAGGAATGGAGCCAGGGGGAGGGATTCAAGTTCCTGGGACATTGGAACCGGTTCTGGGGGAGGTGGGACCAGTTCAAACCGGACGGTTTGCACATGGGCAGGGCTGGAACCGATGTCCTAGGGGGAGTGTTTGCTAGTGCTGTGGGGGGAGGGTTTAAACTAAAATGGCAGGGGGTTGGGAACCTGAGCAGGGAGACAGGGGAAAGGGAAACAAGGATAAAAGCCAAAGATAGGAAGGAGAAAAACAAAAGTGGCAGTCAGAGAAATCAACGGTTTAAATCAAACATGGCCACAGTAAATAATAATTCTAATAGGTCTAAGAGCGTTAAAAAAACAACCCTGAAGGCTTTGTGTCTTAATGCGAGGAGCATTGGTAATAAGGTGGATGAATTGGCTGCGCAAATAGAAGTAAACAAATACGATTTGGTTGGTATTACGGAAACGTGGCTCAAGGAAGGCCAGGACTGGGAACTCAACATCCAGGGGTATTCGATATTCAGGAAAGATAGGCAAAAAGGAAAGGGAGGTGGGGTAGCATTACTGGTTAAAGAAGGGATTAACACAATTGTAAGGAAGGATATTAGCTCTGATGAGGTGGAATCTGTATGGGTAGAATTGAGAAATACTAAGGGGAAAAAAACATTAGTGGGAGTGGTTTGTAGACCTCCAAAAAGTAAGGCGGAGGTTGGGGATGGCATTAAAAGGGAAATTAAAGAAGTGTGCAATAAGGGCACAGCAGTCATCATGGGTGACTTTAATCTACATATAGATTGGGCCAACCAAATTAGTAACAATACTGTGGAGGAGGAATTCCTGGAGTGTTAACGGGATGGTTTCCTGGACCAATATGTCGAGGAACCAACCAGAGATCAGGCCGTCTTAGACTGGGTATTATGTAACGAGAAAGGATTAATTAGCAATCTTGTTGTACGAGGCCCCTTGGGTCAGAGCGATCATAATATGATCGAATTCTTCATTAAGATGGAGAATGAAGTAGTTGACTCGGAGACTAGGGTCCTCAATTTAAATAAAGGAAACTACGATGGTCTGAGGAGCGAATTGGGTAGGATTGATTGGGGAATGGCACTCAAAGGGTTGACGGTGGATGGGCAATGGCAAACATTCAAAGACCGAATGGATGAACTACAGAATTTGTTCATCCCAACTTGGAATAAAGATAAAACAAAAAAGGTGACTCAACCGTGGCTAACAAGGGAAATTAGGGATAGCATAAGATCCAAGGAGAGGGCATATAAATTGACCAGAAAAAGCAATAATCCTGAGGATTGGGAGCAGTTTAGGATTCAACAAAGGAGGACAAAGGGATTAATTAAGAAAGGGAAAATAGAATATGAGAGTAAGCTAGCAGGGAACATAAAAACTGACTGTAAAAGCTTTTATAGATATGTGAAGAGAAAAAGATTGGTGAAGTCAAGCGTAGGTCCCTTGCAGTCAGAATCGGGGGAATTTATAATGGGGAACAAAGAAATGGCGAACCAACTAAATACATATTTTTGTTCTGTCTTCACAAAGGAGGACACAAATAACCTCCCAGAGATGCCGGGGAACATAGGGTTTGATGAAAGGGTGGAACTGAAAGAAATCAGTATTTGTAGGGAAATGGTGTTAGGAAAATTGATGGGACTGAAGGCCGATAAATCCCCAGGGCCTGATAATCTACATCCCAGGGTACTTAGGGAAGTGGCCCGAGAAATAGTAGAGGCATTGCTGGTCATCTTCCAGAACTCGATAGACTCTGGAACGGTACCCATGGATTGGCGGGTAGCTAATGTTACCCCACTATTCAAAAAAGGTGGTAGAGAAAAGGCGGGGAATTATAGACCGGTTAGCTTGACATCGGTAGTGGGGAAAATGCTAGAGTCCATGATAAAAGATGTAATAGCAGAGCACTTGGAAAGCAGCGACTGGATCGGACAAAGTCAACATGGATTTACAAAAGGTAAATCATGCTTAACTAATCTACTGGAATTTTTTGAGGATGTAACTGGTAAAATAGATAAGGGAGAACCAGTGGATGTGGTGTATTTGGACACTCAGAAGGCTTTCGATAAGGTCCCGCATAAGAGATTAGGGTGCAAAATTAAGGCACATGGGATTGGGGGCAAGGTATTGACTTGGATAGAGAACTGGTTGGCGGGCAGAAAGCAAAGAGTTGGAATAAATGGGTCGTTTTCCGAGTGGCAGGCAGTGACTATTGGGGTACCGCAAGGATCAGTCCTAGGACCCCAGCTGTTCACAATATATATTAATGATCTGGATGAGGGAATTGGATGTAATATCTCCAAATTTGCAGACGACACAAAGCTGGGTGGGAGGGTATGCTGTGAGGAGGATGTCGTGAAACTCCAGTACGATTTGGACAGGTTGGGTGATTGGGCAGAAACATGGCAAATGCACTATAATGTGGATAAATGTGAGGTTATCCACTTTGGTGGCAAAAACAGGAAGGCAGATTATTATTTGAATGGCAATAGATTGGGAGAAGGGGAAGTGCAAAGAGACCTGGGTGTTCTTGTACACCAGTCGCTGAAGGTAAGCATGCAGGTGCAGCAGGCGGTTAAGAAGGCAAATGGTATGTTGGCCTTCGTAGCAAGAGGGTTCGAGTACAAGAAAAAGGATGTCTTGCTGCAGTTGTACAGGGCCTTGGTGAGCCCACACCTTGAGTATTGTGTGCAGTTTTGGTCGCCTTACCTGAGGAAGGACGTTCTTGCCATGGAAGGAGTGCAGCGAAGATTCATCAGCTGATACCTGGGATGGCAGGAATGACGTATGAGGAGAGATTGGGTCGATTGGGCTTATACTCACTGGAGTTTAGAAGATTGAGAGGGGATCTCATCGAAACCTATAAAATTCTGTCAGGCCTGGACAGACTAGATGCAGGAAGGATGTTTCTGATGGCCGGGGAGTCCAGAACCAGGGGTCATAGTCTAAGGATAAGGGGTAAGCCATTTAGGACTGAAATGAGGAGGAATTTCTTCACCCAGAGAGTGGTGAACCTGTGGAATTCTCTGCCACAGAAGGCGGTGGAGGCCAATTCATTAAGTATATTCAAGAAAGAGTTGGATATATTTCTTGAGGCTAAAGGGATCAAGGGATATGGGGAGAAGGCAGGGACAGAGTACTGAATTTGGATGATCAGCCATGATCTCATTAAATGGCGGAGCAGGATCGAAGGGCCGAATGGCCTACTCCTGCTCCTATCTTCTATGTTTCTATGTAAAACATACACACACACTCCCTCCAAGACACACACTCCCTCCAAAACACACAATACAATACAATACACACCCTCCAAAACATACACACACACACCCTCCAAAACATACACACACACACCCTCCAAATCACAGACATTCGCTCCAAATCACACACTCTCCCTCCAAAACACACACAAACACTCTCCCTCCAAAACATCATTGAGCACACAATCGGCGTGCTCAAGCAACAGTTCCGCTGTCTGGACCGTTCCGGAGGAGCCCTACAGTACTCGCCTGAGTGAGTCTCCCATTTCGTTGTAGTGTGCTGCATGCTGCACAACCTGGCTATCCTCAGGACTCAGCCACTGCCAGTAGACATTGGAGGACCACCAGAGGAGGAGGAGGAGGAGGAGGAGGAGGAGGAGCACCAAGACGGCAGGGAGGCACAAAGTGCAAGGGCCATCCGTTGGCGGCTTATTGCAACTCGGTTCTAGGCCCCCTCTCAGGGAATGGCTTGTGCGATTGAAAGAACATGAATGGAGCCGCTCCGCAAACCCTCAGCCGGTCAAGGCAGCAATTAGTTCAAATTGCAAACATGGACAAAGTGAATAAAGAAATTTTTTACTCTGCAAACTCTGTCCCCTTCCTGCATGACAAACGAATTCAGATAAACCCCCCAAAAAACAATCAGATACATAATTGGCTCTCACAACCTTCAGAAAATAAAAAAAAGTTAGACAAGAATGACCATGATCCTCGGCCCTCATATCAAAAACAAACACAACAGTCTCAGCCTTCATATAAAAAACAAACACAACAGTCTCGGCCTTCATATATAAAAAAAACATTCTCGGCCTTCATATATAAACACAACATTTGGCCACACCTTCTACTTTTTCCCCTGCGAGGGTGATCCGCCTCCCTTCCGCGAGTTGCCCCTTCCCGCCGAGCAGCTCCTCCTCAATGGGACCTGAGGGTCAGATGGTGAGACGGCACATGCCCTTGGGGGACAGCCTGGACCAGCTCTGGGCCTGGAGGGCCCGGCTGCTGACTGCTCCAACTCTGCTTGGGCGGCAGCAGTCTGTCCTAAGGGTGGTGGCAGCTGCAGTGGAGGAGTGACAGTGTTGGCAGCAGGAATACTGTCAAGCTGACAGAGCACAGGCACTCCCTGGTCGGCTGATACACTGGAACTCGCACGGGCCAGCATGCAGCATGCGCAGCAATCTGCTGAAGCACAGACTGCTGGGATGCTGCGGCGCGGCGAGGGCCCCGGCGATGCCTGGCCGATCCAGCGAGGGTGGCAGCACTTAGTGCCCGTGTGGCCCTGATCTGTGTCTGCATCAGACCAGCCAGTGAATGCATGGCACGACTGAGCACTTGGCTGGAAGCCACCTGTGATGCAGCGAAGTCCTGCTGACTCCTAGCCTGTGCTGCCGCGAAGTCCTGCACACTCCTTGCCTGTGCCGCACTGAATTCCTGCAGACTCCTGGCCTGTGCTGCCCCGAATTCCTGAACACCCCTTGCCAGTGACTCTATGGAGTCAGGCATCCTTGCCACTGCAGCCATGAGCTCAGTGTGCCTGCGCTCAGCCTGGGCGCCCATTTCACCAAGGAGCCGCACCGCCTCTGCGCTCACCGTAGCAGGACTGGAGGCTGCACTCACCCTCCGGGGAGAATGCCGCCGGGCTTCCCCACCCCTCCCGCGTTGCTGCAGCCCGCTGGGCCCTGGAGCTTCACTCTCCTCAGACCCTTCCCCCCTGCTCCCCTCCAGGGAAGACGTGTCCCCATCATGGCCATGGGCTGCCTCGGCTGAGGGTGGCACTGATGGGTCGGCTTCCTCTTCCTCCTCCTCGAATTCAGAATCACAGACAGTGGCAGCTTGAGGGGCCGCCTCCTCACCTGGCGAATCAGCATCTGAAAGCAGGGAGGCACAAGAGTTGCTTTAGAGTGAGGACAGGGCGGCAGCGAGGGAGGCATGAGTGCTGCTATGCACTGCATTGGTTCGATAGTGGCAAGAGATGCTGGTGTGAGGCACAAATGGAAAGAGAGAGGTCAAAAAGGTGATGACCTTACCTTTGCTGTCCAGAACAGGGTCGGCATCTCCACTGGCAACGGTGCCAATCAGCCGGCCTGCCATAATGCGCTCCACATGCTGCTCCAGGTCGCTGAGCTCTTTCAGGTCAGGACGGCCTCCCCCGGTCCGTAGCTGCTGCCTGCGATTGTGGGCCAGCTTGCCCTGCAAGAGAAAGGACGGCCTCTAAGTACAGTGTCAAGCCCTGATCTTGCCTGCACTGCCTCCCATGGTGGAATAGCCCTGACAGTGTCAAGCCCTCATCTTGCCTGCACTGCCTCCCAAGGTAGATTAGCGCTGACAGTGTCAAGCCCTCATCTTGCCTGCACTGCCTCCCATGGTGGAATAGCCCTGACAGCGTCAAGCCCTCATCTTGCCTGCACTGCCTCCCAAGGTGGAATAGCCCTGACAGTGTCAAGCCCTCATCTTGCCTGCACTGCCTCCCATGGTGGAATAGCCCTGACAGTGACAAGCCCTCATCTTGCCTGCACTGCCTCCCATGGTGGAATAGCCCTGACAGTGTCAAGCCCTCATCTTGCCTGCACTGCCTCCCATGGTGGAATAGCGCTGACAGTGTCAAGCCCTCATCTTGCCTGCACTGCCTCCCATTGTGGAATAGCCCTGACAGTGACAAGCCCTCATCTTGCCTGCACTGCCTCCCATGATGGAATAGCCCTGACAGTGTCAAGCCCTCATCTTGCCTGCACTGCCTCCCATGGCGGAATAGCCCTGACAGTGTGTAAAGTGCTGAATGTGCAAGTGGTTTTCATGAGAGTCCCATAGCTCTTGGATGAGGGCTGGGCATTGGGGCTTTCAGGTCCCTTTGGCCAGAAACTTAGGTGCACATGCAGGGATGAAGAGAATAGTGGAAAGGGTGCTCACCCTGACAACCCGAGTGAGGTCGTTGAACTTTTTTCTGCATTGAACTGGAGTCGTGGCAACCATGCTGTTGGTGGTCACCCTGTTTGCCACCTTCCTCCAGGCTTTTCGGTACTCGCTGGGAAGCGGCCTCCTCCCACTGTCAGGGAAGAGGACAAGTCGCCTGCGCTCCACTGCGTCAACCAGCAGCCTCAGGACACCCTCGCTGAAGCGCTCCGCTCGCTCCCTAGCCTTCTCCATTGTCCTGGGCGTTGAACTGTTGAACCAGCAATGGTCAGGCCTTGCTTCAGGGATGCAGTGTGCAGAGCGTGGCAGCCAAACAAATCGACCCTCCCCCTTTAAGAGCTGACCGGCGCCAGCGAGTCTGCCCTTCAATCATCAACTCGCCGCACCTGCGCTGCCCCCGCCCTCGGTGTTAGCGCCTCGGCTCGCCAGCTTAGCACCTTATGATAGTCGTGCATCGCCTGCTTTAGCGCAGCAGCAATGTGTTGGGGCGATGCAACTCAATTTCGGCGAAGGTGGCGCTAAGTTGCGCCGGGCGCTAAATTTAGCGAACGCCCGGCTGTAGCGCCCCAAACGTGGCGATACTGAATGTCTAGCCCACACACACACACACTTCCTCCAAAACACACACACACTCCCTCCAAAACATACTCACACTCCCTCCAAAACACACACACACACTCCCTCCAAAAAACACACTCCGTCCAAAACAAACACACACTCCCTCCAAAACACACACACACCCTCCAAGACACACACACACACTCCCTCCAAAACACACACACACTCCCTCTAAAACACACACACACTCCCTCCAAAACACACACACTCCAAAACACACACACTCCCTCCAAAACACACACACTCCCTCCAAACACACACAAACATACTCCCCCAAAAATACACACACACACTCTCTCCAAAACACACACACAAACTCCCTCCAAAACACACACACTCCCTGATGTGCCTCAATGAATCCGAGACTCAACATTAACGGAGCAAAGCAAGGCTTTTATTAACTCAGAAAGTAATACACAGTGGAGAAGTGTCTCTCATCCAAAGATCTGCTGTACTGCCTGTGAGACACGCTGGGGCCTGCTTAAGTAGGGGCCAGGTATGGGCGGAGCCCTACACACAATACAATACAGGTAAGGAAATGAAACTGAAACTAAACTCACCTGCTTGTCACAGTCACAGGCACAATCAAACACAGAGAATACAGAGTGCCTGAAGAATGGCATATTTCATCACATTCACCCCTTCTACAGATTTAGCCTGTTCGGGGGTTTGATAGTCCTCTGTGACCGACGTAGCTGTTGTGGTGCCGCGGGTGTCGGCTGGGTGTCCCCGGTGGCCTCCTGGGTCTCTGCCGGGGGCGCCGCCAGGGTTGTTGAAGGGGTAGTTGGTGGGGGCACCGTTGGTCGATGTTCTTCCGGGGATGATGAAAGGATAGTGGGTGGGTAAGAGTTGCTGTGATCGTTGTTGCTGCTGTTGTCGTGGTTGTTGTCGTTACCGGCTGGGGCGATGTCTTTTATGGACACGGTGTCCTCCCTTCCGTCGGCGTGCCGGACATACGCATATTGGGGGTTGGCGTGGAGTAGGTGCACTGACTCCACGAGAGGGTCCGTCTTGTGGCCCCTCACATGCCTTCGTACAAATACCGGACCTGGGGTGGAGAGCCATGACGGCATGGATACGCCTGAGGTGGATTTCCGGGGAAAGACAAACATTCGTTCATGAGGCGTGGCATTAGTGGCAGTACACAATAGCGACCGTATCGAATGGAGCACATCTGGGAGGACTTCCTGCCAGCGGGAGATAGGGAGGCCCTTGGTCCTTAGAGCTAGAGTGACTGCTTTCCATACTGTCCCGTTCTCTCGCTCCACCTGGCCGTTACCCTGGGGGTTGTAGCTGGTGGTACGGCTCGTGGCGATCCCCCTGGACAGCATGTACTGGCGTAGCTCTTCACTCATGAAGGACGCCCCCCTATCCGTATGGATGTAGCTCGGCATACCGAACAGGCAGAACAGGCTGTTGAGGCATTTAATGACCGTGGCGCTGGTCATGTCTGGGCAGGGGAAGGCGAATGGGAAACGGGAGTATTCGTCCACAGTGTTCAGGAAGTAAACATTGCGGTCGACTGACGGGAGGGGGCCCTTGAAATCTAAGCTGAGCCGCTCAAAGGGCCGTGTAGCTTTGATTAAGTGGACTCTATCTGGGCGGTAGAACTGAGGCTTGCACTCAGCGCAAGTGCGGCAGTTCCTGGTCAGAGACCGAACTTCCTCAATCGAGTAGGGTAAGTTGCGGGACTTTATGAAGTGGAACAGCCGTGTGACCCCTGGGTGGCAGAGGTCGTTGTGGAGGGTCTGTAGCCGATCCCCGGTGGCGCTGGCAGACATCCCTCGTGAGAGGGCGTCGGGGGATTCGTTAAGGGCCCCTGGCCGGTAAATGATGTCATACTCGAAGGTGGAGAGCTCGATCCGCCACCTGAGAATCTTATTTTTAATCTTCCCCTTCTGTTTATTATTAAACATAAACGTTACCGACCGCTGGTCGGTAAGTAGGGTGAAGCGTTTGCCGGCTAGGTAGTGGCGCCAGTGGCGCACTGCCTCCACGATGGTTTGGGCCTCCTTTTCCACGGAGGAGTGTCTGATCTCGGGCCCTTGGAGGGTCCTCGAGAAGAAAGCTACGGGCCGCCCCGCCTGGTTGAGGGTGGCCGCCAAGGCAAAGTCAGACGCATCACTTTCCACTTGAAAGGGAGTGTTCTCGTCCACTGCCTGTAGCGTGGCCCGTTCAATATCCCGCTTAATGCTTTTGAAGGCGGCGTGGGCCTCAGCAGAGAGCGGAAAAGAGGATGCTTTCAAGAGGGGGCGGGCTTTGTCGGAGTAGTTGGGGACCCATTGGGCATAATAAGAAAATAACCCCAGGCACCTTTTCAGGGCTTTGGGAGTGTTGGGCAGGGGCAGCTCCCGTAGGGGGCGCAATCGGTCGGGGTCTGGTCCGATTTCCCCATTCTCCACCACGCTGCCTAGTATGCAGAGGCGCGTGGTGTTGAAAACGCACTTGTCCTCGTTGTAGGTGAGGTTGAGTTTTTGTGCGGTTTTCAGGAACCTCTTGAGGTTCGAGTCGTGATCCTGCTGGTTGTGACCGCAGATGGTGATGTTGTCGAGGTAGGGGAAGGTTGCCTGCAAGTGGTGGTCATCGACCATGCGGTCCATCTCCCTCTGGAAGACCGAGACCCCATTCGTCACCCCAAAGGGGACTCTGAGGAATTGGTAGAGGCATCCGTTCGCCTCGAAGGCGGTGTACGGGCGGTCCTCTGGTCTGATAGGGAGCTGGTGGTACGCTGACTTGAGGTCGATGGTGGAGAACACCCGGTATTGGGCAATTTGGTTCACCATTTCTGATATGCGGGGTAGCGGGTAGGCGTCTAGTTGGGTGTACATGTTGATCGTTTGGCTATAGTCGATCACCATCCGTTTCTTCTCGCTACCCCTCACCACCACCACTTGGGCGTGCCACGGGCTGTTGCTGCGTTCAATAACGCGCTCCCTGAGCAGCCTGTCCACCTCGGTCGCGATAAACCGCCTGTCCTCCCAGCTGTACCTCCTGCTTTTGGTCGCTATTGGCCGGCAGTTGGGAGTAAGGTTCGCGAATAGCGAAGGCGGCTTTACCTTCAGGGTAGCCAGACCGCACACTGTGAGGGGCGGCTGGGACCCACCGTAATTGAGCGTGATGCTTTGGTGGTGGCACTGGAAATCCAGGCCCAAGATCACGCTCGCACATAGACTCTTCATGATTAGTAATTTAAAATTATCGTATACGGTTCCGTTAACGGACAATTGTACCGCGCAGTAACCCATAATGGTCGATGTCTGGGTTTTATCAGCCATAGAGATGGTACTCCGAGCAGGGACCACCGTTAGAGAGAGTTGTTGTGCTAGTTCAGGGTGGATAAAACTCTTCATGCTTCCACTGTCAATTAAACATTTAACCCCGCACCCGTTTACCTCGATGTCCACCATTGATTTGGATAGCGGGTGCGGTCTGGTCTGGTCCACTGTGTCCGATGCCACTGTAGGGCCCTGATCTAGACAAGATGGCATCCACGCTGCCTGCTCACAAGATGGCGGACCCCACGAGGTCGGGCAAGATGGCGTCCAAGATGGCCGCTCCCACGGCGCACACGCGGCGGTGGCAGGTTTTCCAGTGGGGTTCCCTCTGCACACCTTCCCGAAGTGCCCCTTCTTACCGCACTTAAAGCAGGTGGTGCCTTTCGCTGGGCACAGGTTTCTGGTGTGCTTCGGCTGCCCGCAGAAGTAGCAGTTGGGGCCCCGACGCGTCGCGGCTGTCGTAGGGCTTCTGGGGGGAGAGCGGGGCCCCGACGGTGTCGGGCTGCCGGGCGGGGAAGATGCCTTCCAAGATGGCGGCGCCCTTGGTGCACACGTGGCGGCATGGGCGGCGCGGGCTGAAGAGTAGGCGTCCGAGTTTCTCTGGGCCACATCCAGGGATCGCGCTGTGTCCGCAGCCTGTTTCAGGTCCAATCCTGTTTTTTCCAGTAGTCTCTGCCGGATGTAAGTGGAGCTGAGGCCTGTGATAAAGGTATCACGAACAAGCTCGTCAGTGTACACTGCGGCTTTTACATCTTGGCACTTGCAGTCTTTGCCAAGCGTTTTCAGGGTGACTAGGAACTCATCCAGCGATTCCCCAGGTCGCTGTGTGCGAGTAGCAAGCAGATGCCTAGCGTACACCTCGTTCGTAGGCTGCTGGTAATGCGCCTTTAGGATGTCGCAGGCGGCCGGGTACGTGTCGGCGTCTTGGATGAGGGGGTAAACCCGGTGGCTTACCCAATTCCGCAGGATTCTGAGTTTCATACTTTCAGCGTCCGTAGCATCTGTGATGGCTGCGGAATTGTCCAGGAAGAATTCCATACACTTAAACCAGTGTCCGAATCGTGCTGATGCGTCCGAAGCATGCGGGTCCAAATCCAAACGTTCGGGTTTCAAGAGTTGATCCACTGCATTGAAAATTGAGTTAATAAAATTGATGTGCCTCAATGAATCCGAGACTCAACGTTAACGGAGCAAAGCAAGGCTTTTATTAACTCAGAAAGTAATACGCAGTGGAGAAGTGTCTCTCATCAAGAGATCTGCTGTACTGCCTGTGAGACACGCTGGGGCCTGCTTAAGTAGGGGCCAGGTGTGGGCGGAGCCCTACACACAATACAATACAGGTAAGGAAATGAAACTGAAACTAAACTCCCCTGCTTGTCACAGTCACAGGCACAATCAAACACAGAGAATACAGAGTGCCTGATGAATGGCATATTTCATTACACTCCCTCCAAAATACACACACGTACACTCCAAAACACACACACACACTCCCTCCAAAACACACACACAAACTCCCTCCAAAACACACACACACTCCCTCCAAAACACACACAACGTCCCTTCAAAACACACGCACACTCCCTCCAAACCACACACAACGTCCCTCCAAAACACACACACACACACCCTCCAAAACAAACACACACCCTCCAAAACACACACACTCCCTCCAAAACACACAAAAACACACCCTCCAAAACACACACACACTCCAAAACACACAGGCCTAGAAATTCAGTTGTTAGCGCCAGCCGCTAGCGCCTTAGGAGGAGGAGAAGTGGGGCGCTAAGTGGCTAGCGCCCGGGCGTGGCACGATCTGTGCCTCTCGTGAACTTCAGTCAAGATTTAGCGGCGGCGCAAAACCGCAGCGCCTACTCAGATGCGCGCGCAGATCCTGACGTCATTTCATGGTGCAACGCCCTTGGTGCGCCCCGATCCGGAACTTCAGTGGCGCCCCCCTTCTGTGCGCCTTGCGCCCCCAGCGACTGGTAGAGGGGAACAGTTCCCAGTCGCTGCGGGGCGCGGGGGGCGCTATTTAAAGGGGACTCCTCCTGCATTATAAGTGGCAGCCATTTTGTGCCAATCCTTCTGTGTGAGAGACAGATATTTGGAGAGAGACAAAGGGAGAGAGCTTTCTGCTTTGACTCAGCGCTCGCACAGGTGCTTCTGGCTTCAGGCCAGAGCTTTGCACTTGGATTTAACTTTCAGTGCCATAGCCTAGAGTCGCCACATATAATGGGGGCTGCAATGGGTGGAAACGTTGGCTTTCTGCATTGCATTCAAAGGGCTCAGAGATGCCGTGAGAGAGTGCCAATCATGGCCAGACGGAGAAGGGCCAACAGGCGTCGGCACAGGAGGCCTTACTCACCCAGGGTATACCACCAGCAGTTCTCATATCTGAACATGTCTGAGGAGCAGTGTGTTCGGAGGCTGCGATTCAGAAGGGAGGTGGTCACTGAGATCTGCCACCTGCTTCGCAGAGATCTGCAGCCACAGCTGAGGAGCAGGATGTCTGTCAGTGGCAGTGAAGGTGACGGTGGCTCTCAACTTCTATGCCACCGGTTCCTTCCAATCCGCAGCTGGGGTCATTGCCAACATCTCCCAGTTCGCGGTACATTGCTGCATCCACCAGGTGACCAATGCCCTTTTCAGAAGGAAACGTCAGTACATCTCCTTCCGCATGACCCTGGACAAGCAGCAAGAGCGTGCAATGGGATTTGGAAGAATAGCGGGCTTCCCCATGGTCCAGGGCGCCATTGACTGCACGCATGTGGCTTTGCGGGCACCTCTACAGAATGCCGAGGATTACCGCAACCGGAAGGGCTACCATTCGCTCAACGTCCAGTTGGTGTGTGACCACAGGCAGCTCATACTAGCTGTCAATGCCCGCTTTCCAGGCAGCAGCCACGATGCCTTCATCCTGCGCCAGACTTCTGTGGCAGACATTTTCGACGCCCAGGCTCACCCACGAGGATGGCTTCTCGGGGACAAGGGCTATCCTTTGTGCACCTGGCTGATGACCCCGCTCCGTGCGCCCATCACCCCTGCTGAAGAGCGGTACAATGACAGCCATCAAGCTACCAGGAACATCATTGAGCACACAATCGGCGTGCTCAAGCAACGGTTCCGCTGTCTGGACCGTTCCGGAGGAGCCCTACAGTACTCGCCTGAGTGAGTCTCCCATTTCGTTGTAGTGTGCTGCATGCTGCACAACCTGGCTATCCTCAGGACTCAGCCACTGCCAGCAGACATTGGAGGACCACCAGAGGAGGAGGAGGAGGAGGAGGAGTAGCACCAAGACGACAGGGAGGCACAACGTGCAAGGGCCGACCGTTGGCGGCTTATTGCAACTTGGTTCTAGGCCCTCTCTCACGGAATGGCTTGTGACAATGAAAGAACATGAATGGAGCCGCTCCGCAAACCCTCAGCCGGTCAAGGCAACAAATAGTTCAAAGTGCAAACATGGACGATGTGAATAAAGAAAATTTTTTATTGTGCAAACTCTGTGCCCTTCCCGCATGACAAACTAATTCAGATAAACCCCCCAAACAACAGTCAGATACATAACTGGCTCTCACAACCTTCAGAAAATAAAAAAAAGTTAGACAAGAATGACCATGATCCTCGGCCCTCATATAAAAAACAAACACAACATTCCCGGCCCTCATATAAAAAACAAACACAACAGTCTCGGCCTTCATATATAAAAAAAACATTCTCGGCCTTCATATATAAACACAACATTTGGCCACACCTTCTACTTTTTCCCCTGCGAGGGTGATCCGCCTCCCTTCCGCGAGTGGCCCCTTCCCGCCCTGCAGCTCCTCCTCAATGGGACCCCAGTGGCTGCAGCAAGGCTGGGGGAAGGCTGCTGAGGGTCAGATGGTGAGACGGCAGATGCCCTTGGGGGACAGCCTGGACCAGCTCTGGGCCTGGAGGGCCCGGCTGCTGACTGCTCCAACTCTGCTTGGGCGGCAGCAGTCTGTCCTAAGGGTGGTGGCAGCTGCAGTGGAGGAGTGACAGTGTTGGCAGCAGGAATGCTGCCAACCTGACAGAGCACAGGCACTCCCTGGTCGGCTGATACACTGGAACTCGCACGGGCCAGCACTGTAGCATGCGCAGCAATCTCCTGAATCACAGACTGCTGGGATGCTGCGGCACGGTGAGTGCCCCGTCGATGCCTGGCCGATCCAGCGAGGGTGGCAGCAGTTAGTGCCCCTGTGGCCCTGATCTGTGTCTGCATCAGACCAGCCAGTGAATGCACAGCACGACTGAGCACTTGGTTGGAAGCCACCTGTGATGCAGCGAAGTCCTGCTGACTCCTAGCCTGTGCTGCCGCGAAGTCCTGCACACTCCTTGCCTGTGCCGCACTGAATTCCTGCAGACTCCTGGCCTGTGCTGCCCCGAATTCCTGAACACCCCTTGCCAGTGACTCTATGGAGTCAGGAATCCTTGCCACTGCAGCCATGAGCTCAGTGTGCCTGCGCTCAGCCTGGGCGCCCATTTCACCAAGGAGCCGCACCGCCTCTGCGCTCACCGTAGCAGGACTGGAGGCCGCACTCCCCCTCCGGAGAGAAGCCGCCGAGCTTGCCCACCACTCCCGCGTTACTGCAGCCCGCTGGGCCCCGGAGCTTCACTCTCCTCAGACCCTTCCCCCCTGCTCCCCTCCAGGGAAGACGCGTCCCCATCATGGCCATGGGCTGCCTCGGCTGAGGGTGACACTGATGGGCCGGCTTCCTCTTCCTCCTCCTCGAATTCAGAATCACAGACAGTGGCAGCTTGAGGGGCCGCCTCCTCACCTGGCGAATCAGCATCTGAAAGCAGGGAGGCACAAGAGTTGCTTTAGAGTGACAACAGGGCAGCAGCGAGGGAGGCATGAGTGCTGCTATGCACTGCATTGGTTCGATAGTGGCAAAGGATGCTGGTGAGAGGCACAAGTGGAAAGAGAGAGGTCAAAAAGGTGATGACCTTACCACTGCTGTCCAGAACAGGGTCGGCATCTCCATTGGCGACGCGGCCAATCAGCCGGCCTGCCATAATGCGCTCCACACGCTTCTCCAGGTCGCTAAGCTCTTTCAGGTCAGGACGGCCTCCCCCGGTCCGTAGCTGCTGCCTGCGATTGTGGGCCAGCTTGCCCTGCAAGAGAAAGGACAGCCTCTAAGTACAGTGTCAAGCCCTGATCTTGCCTGCACTGCCTCCCATGGTGGAATAGCCCTGACAGTGTCAAGCCCTCATCTTGCCTGCACTGCCTCCCATAGTGGAATAGCCCTGACAGTGTCAAGCCCTCATCTTGCCTGCACTGCCTCCCATGGTGGAATAGCCCTGACAGTGTCAAGCCCTCATCTTGCCTACACTGCCTCCCATGGTGGAATAGCCCTGACAGTGTCAAGCCCTCATCTTGCCTGCACTGCCTCCCATGGTGGAATAGCCCTGACAGTGTCAAGCCCTCATCTTGCCTGCACTGCCTCCCATGGCAGAATAGCCCTGACAGTGTGTAAAGTGCTGAATGTGCAAGTGGTTTTCATCGGAGCCCCATAGCTCTTGGATGAGGGCTGGGCATTGGGGCTTTCAGGTCCCTTTGGCCAGAAACTTAGGTGCACATGCAGGGATGAAGAGGATAGTGGAAAGGGTGCTCACCCTGACAACCCGAGTGAGGTCGTTGAACTTTTTTCTGCATTGAACTGGAGTCCTGGCAACCATGCTGTTGGTGGTCACCCTGTTTGCCACCTTCCTCCAGGCTTTTCGGTACTCGCTGGGAAGCGGCCTCCTCCCACTGTCAGGGAAGAGGACAAGTCGCCTGCGCTCCACTGCGCCAACCAGCAGCCTCAGGGCACCCTCGCTGAAGCGCTCCGCTCGCTCCCTAGCCCTCTCCATTGTCCTGGGCGTTGAACTGTTGAACCAGCAATGGTTAGGCCTTGCTTCAGGGCTGCAGTGTGCAGGGTGTGGCAGCCAAACAAATCGACCCTCCCCCTTTAAGAGCTGACCGGCGCCAGCGAGTCTGCACTTCAATCAGCAACTCGCTGCAGCTGTGCTACGCCCGCCCTCGGTGTTAGCGCCTCGGCTCGCCGGCTTAGCGCCTTATGATAGTCGTGCATCGCCTGCTTTAGCGCAGCAGTAACCTGTTGGGGCGATGCAACTCAATTTCGGTGAAGGTGGTGCTAAGTTGCGCCGGGCGCTAAATTTAGCGAACGCCCGGCTGTAGCGCCCCAAACGTGGCGATACTGAATGTCTAGCCCACACACACACACTCCCTCCAAAACACAAACACACACTCCCTCCAAAACACACACACACTCCCTCCAAAACACACACACACTCCCTCCAAAACACAAACACACACTCCCTCCAAAACACACACACACTCCCTCCAAAACACACACACACACTCCCTCCAAAACACACACACACACTCCCTCCAAAACACACACACACACTCCCTCCAAAACACACACACACACTCCCTCCAAAACACACACACACACTCCCTCCAAAACACAAACACACACTCCCTCCAAAACACACACACACTCCCTCCAAAACACACACACACACTCCCTCCAAAACACACACACACTCCCTCCAAAACACACACACACTCCCTCCAAAACACAAACACACACTCCCTCCAAAACACACACACACTCCCTCCAAAACACACACACACTCCCTCCAAAACACACACACACTCCCTCCAAAACACAAACACACACTCCCTCCAAAACACACACACACTCCCTCCAAAACACAAACACACACTCCCTCCAAAACACACACACACACTCCCTCCAAAACACACACACACACTCCCTCCAAAACACACACACACACTCCCTCCAAAACACGCACACACACTCCCTCCAAAACACACACACACACTCCCTCCAAAACACAAACACACACTCCCTCCAAAACACACACACACTCCCTCCAAAACACACACACACACTCCCTCCAAAACACACACACACACTCCCTCCAAAACACACACACACACTCCCTCCAAAACACACACACACACTCCCTCCAAAACACACACACACACTCCCTCCAAAACACACACACACTCCCTCCAAAACACACACACACACTCCCTCCAAAACACAAACACACACTCCCTCCAAAACACACACACCCACTCCCTCCAAAACACACACACACACTCCCTCCAAACACAAACACACACTCCCTCCAAAACACACACACACACTCCCTCCAAAACACACACACACACTCCCTCCAAACACACACACACACTCCCTCCAAAACACACACACACTCCCTCCAAAACACACACACTCTCCCTCCAAAACACACACACACACTCCCTCCAAAACACACACACACACTCCCTCCAAAACACACACACACTCCCTCCAAAACACACACACACTCCCTCCAAAACACACACACACACTCCCTCCAAAACACACACACACACTCCCTCCAAAACACACACACACACTCCCTCCAAAACACACACACACTCCCTCCAAAACACACACACACTCCCTCCAAAACACACACACACACCCTCCAAAACACACACACACACTCCCTCCAAAACACACACACACACTCCCTCCAGAACACACACACACTCCCTCCAAAACACACACACACTCCCTCCAAAACACACACACACTCCCTCCAAAACACACACACACTCCCTCCAAAACACGCACACTCCCTCCAAAACACACACACTCCCTCCAAAACACACACACTCCCTCCAAAACACCCACACACTCCCTCCAAAACACACACACACACTCCCTCCAAAACACCCACACACTCCCTCCAAAACACACACACACACTCCCTCCAAAACACACACACACTCCCTCCAAAACACGCACAATCCCTCCAAAACACACACACTCCCTCCAAAACACACACACTCCCTCCAAAACACACACACTCCCTCCAAAACACACACACACTCCCTCCAAAACACGCACACTCCCTCCAAAACACACACACTCCCTCCAAAACACACACACTCCCTCCAAAACACCCACACACTCCCTCCAAAACACACACACACACTCCCTCCAAAACACCCACACACTCCCTCCAAAACACACACACACACTCCCTCCAAAACACAAACACACTCCCTCCAAAACACGCACACACTCCCTCCAAAACACACACACACTCCCTCCAAAACACACACACACTCCCTCCAAAACACACACACACACTCCCTCCAAAACACACACACACTCCCTCCAAAACACACACACACTCCCTCCAAAACACACACACACTCCCTCCAAAACACACACACACTCCCTCCAAAACACACACACACTCCCTCCAAAACACACACACACTCCCTCCAAAACACACACACACTCCCTCCAAAACACACACACACTCCCTCCAAAACACACACACACTCCCTCCAAAACACACACACACTCCCTCCAAAACACACACACACACTCCCTCCAAAACACACACACCCACATTCCCTCCAAAACACACACACACTCCCTCCAAAACACACACACAGACTCCCTCCAAAACACACACACACTCCCTCCAAAACACACACACACACTCCTTCCAAAACACACACACACTCCCTCCAAAACACACACACACACTCCCTCCAAAACACACACACACTCCCTCCAAAACACACACACACACTCCCTCCAAAACACACACACACTCCCTCCAAAACACACACACACACTCCCTCCAAAACACACACACACTCCCTCCAAAACACACACACCCACATTCCCTCCAAAACACACACACACTCCCTCCAAAACACACACACACTCCCTCCAAAACACACACACACACTCCCTCCAAAACACACACACAGACTCCCTCCAAAACACACACACACTCCCTCCAAAACACACGCACACACTCCCTCCAAAACACACGCACACACTCCCTCCAAAACACACGCACACACTCCCTCCAAAACACACACACACACTCCCTCCAAAACACACACACACTCCCTCCAAAACACACACACCCACTCCCTCCAAAACACACGCACACACTCCCTCCAAAACACACACACACACTCCCTCCAAAACACACGCACACACTCCCTCCAAAACACACACACACACTCCCTCCAAAACACACGCACACACTCCCTCCAAAACACACACACACACTCCCTCCAAAACACACGCACACACTCCCTCCAAAACACACGCACACACTCCCTCCAAAACACACGCACACACTCCCTCCAAAACACACGCACACACTCCCTCCAAAACACACGCACACACTCCCTCCAAAACACACACACACACTCCCTCCAAAACACACGCACACACTCCCTCCAAAACACACACACACACTCCCTCCAAAACACACGCACACACTCCCTCCAAAACACACGCACACACTCCCTCCAAAACACACGCACACACTCCCTCCAAAACACACGCACACACTCCCTCCAAAACACACGCACACACTCCCTCCAAAACACACACACAGACTCCCTCCAAAACACACACACACACTCCCTCCAAAACACACACACACTCCCTCCAAAACACACGCACACACTCCCTCCAAAACACACACACACACTCCCTCCAAAACACACACACACTCCCTCCAAAACACACACACACTCCCTCCAAAACACACACACACACTCCCTCCAAAACACACACACACACTCCCTCCAAAACACACACACACACTCCCTCCAAAACACACACACACTCCCTCCAAAACACACACACACACTCCCTCCAAAACACACACACACTCCCTCCAAAACACACACACAGACTCCCTCCAAAACACACACACACACTCCCTCCAAAACACACACACACACTCCCTCCAAAACACACACACAGACTCCCTCCAAAACACACACACACATTCCCTCCAAAACACACACACAGACTCCCTCCAAAACACACACACACACTCCCTCCAAAACACACACACAGACTCCCTCCAAAACACACACACACATTCCCTCCAAAACACACACACACACTCCCTCCAAAACACACACACAGACTCCCTCCAAAACACACACACACATTCCCTCCAAAACACACACACACACTCCCTCCAAAACACACACACACACTCCCTCCAAAACACACACACACATTCCCTCCAAAACACACACACACACTCCCTCCAAAACACACACACACATTCCCTCCAAAACACACACACTCCCTCCAAACCACACACCCACATTCCCTCCAAAACACACACACCCACATTCCCTCCAAAACACACACATACTCCAAAACAGACATACACACACGCCTTCTATAAAACACATACACACAGCCATTCTTTAATGCATACAACATCTGCCCGACCAGAATATTATGGTGTCATTGAGTGCCAATGTGTGGCAGCGTGGCGCACTGGGATGCAACCTCAGTCCCCTCATCGCAATCCACATCACTGTGGGCAGGCGCCGAGTGGAGACCAAGCACACCCCCCCCAGAGGGAGGGACAAATCAGAGCAACTTTTATCCCTCAGCCACTCTCGCCTACCTCAAACACAGCCACCTCAGGCAACAGTGGTGGAGGCTTGGGAGCACATTACCGGTTCACCCATCCTTCACAGTGTACTAAGTGAATGGTCTGTGAGCGCTGGGTAATTGGGGGGGGGGGGTGCGAAATAGAGAGGGAGCTTACCTTTCAAAAGGTGCTCGCGGACACCAGAACTGTGTTTCTCTGACCAGTTATGCCGTTTAGTTGTAGAGGAAGGCGTGCCAGGGAGATCAGCAGGCAGCGCAGTTAGTCTGGTTGCACCTGCCGTGATTGAAGTTTTCCAGCAGCCCAGTATAGGCCGAGTGCTCACCGAGAGGATTAGAACAAGGCTGGCCTTGGAGGTTGCGGTGGAGTCATCCCTCCTCCAATCAGGTGGGCATAAAAACCAAGTGTACCTGCATCCCAGCCAATGCTTCTGATGGCCAGAAAATCCACCCTACACTCAGGTGATGATGGTGACTCAGGCTCGGGAGGGTGCACAGTAACATTACTCGCACAGGAAGGAATTCGTTATTTATATTTTTTGTAAATATTCATAATTGTCAAAACATAAGAACATAAGAAATAAGAGCAGGAGTCGGCCATACGGCCCCTCGAGCCTGCTCCGCCATTCATTAAGATCATGGCTGATCATCGGCCTCAACTCCACTTTCCCGCCCGATCTCCGTATCCCTTGATTCCCCTAGAGTCCAAAAATCTATCGATCTCAGCCTTGAATATACTCAAAGACTCAGCATCCACAGCCCTCTGGGGCAGAGAATTCCAAAGTTTCACAACCCTCTGAGTGAAGAAATGTCTCCTCATCTCAGTCTTAAATGGCCACCCCTTATCCTGAGACTATGTCCCCTAACTCTGGACACTCCAGCCAGCCAGGGGAAACATCCTCTCAGCATCTAACGATTGATTTATAGCCCAATTCTTCTCAAAATATTCTTGTATTTGATATTTTGACATCCAAAGCCATATTATGGAGTTGATAAGACTGTTGCAGAACACATTAAAGATAAAAAGAGAAAAGGAAAGGCAGACTTGCCATTGTATAGCGCCTGACATGAATCAGTCATTCATGAAAGAAAGACTTATGAAATAATACTGAGCGGCCTACGGGTGGCGCTGTCCAGGGAGAGCATAAATACTCGGGCACGGGCCCAGCTTGCGCAGCACATTCTTAACAGGAACTAGTAAAGGACACAGCTAGACCGCCATGTTGTAAAACAGTTGATTAAAGCTTTGTTTAACGTTTAGACCAAGTGCCTAGTAGTTTTCTTACATCAGCGCCTTTCACAACCCCAGGATGTCCCAACATGCTTTACAGCCATAGAAGTACTTTTTGAAGTGTATTCACTGTTACAATGTAGGAAAACAGTTCAATCCTTCATTGGCTCGCTGATCTATTGAATGTCGGAATGCAATCAGATCTGTTAGTTGAATAGCTGGGTGTTCAAATCAAGACCACACCAGCACACAATGGGACCCGTACTAATACTGGGTGGGGGGAATGGTAAGACATGTATTGGCCAGAAGCTGTCCTGTCGCTGCACACACATAAGCCAAGAAAGACGGCTCACCAGCACAGCAATGTTGAGCTGGTACTAGCCCCGCACTGTCAGATCCAGGAGACAATTAGCCGCGGTACCTGATTATTTGAGCCAAGATCTGTACCAATCCATCACGAGATTCAATTACATGATAAGTACAAGATTAGTGAACAACTGGGTAGCTCGCTGCAAAAAAAACATGTCTTTTAAATTCTAATACAATGCAGTAAACAAAAGCAGAACTACTCCAGCTTCTGGCCAGCTTGGCTCCAGTTCCCCAGCAGAGAAACGCAAAAAGAGCCTGTAAATGTGCTGGTAGAATAATAAGATGTAGCCGCATATTACACAGTGAGACAAGTGATGGGTATCCAGCTACCTCACTGAAAAGAAATAACCTTGTAACCAATGCTCCCCGTAATTTTTTGTTGGGTGCATGGCCCCTTTAAGGGGCTATGCAGCCTATTCGGATTACCGCGCATGCAGGGTTTTTGCAATTAGAATGCCGTGGAGCTGGCTGCTTGGGACCTGCAGATCGCTGTGCGACCACACAGCTAAACGGCAACATTGCTTGTAACAGCTTTCCACCAGCCATGTGATCAGCGCAAACAATTTATCCCAAAATGTATTGTTCTGCATCAGCACGTGTGCTTTAATCATAGGAACTTAGGAACAGGAGGAGGCCATTCAGTCCCTCGAGCCTGTTCCGCCATTCAGTCAGAGCATGGCTGATCTGTATCTCAACTTCATTTACCTGCCTTGGTTCTGTAATCTTTGATACCCTTCCATAACAAAAGTCGATCAATCTCAGTTTTAAAATTTTCAATTGAGCACCCCCCCAGCCTCAACAGCATTTTGGGAGGGAGTGTTCCAGATTTCCACTCCCCTTTGTGTGAAGAAGTGCGTCCTGACATCACCCCTGAACTGCCTGGCTCTAATGTTAAGGTTGTACCCCCTTGTTCTGGACTCCCCCGCCCCCCCCCCCCCACCCCCCGCATCAGAGAAAATAGTTTCTCTCTATCTACCCTATCAAATCCTTTAATCATGTCTGTGTGGAACAGATAAGTTAACCAGATTGCACTAGAACATGGATGTGCACACATTTCAGAGATTGGTAACAATTGGTAGCACAGTGCAAAGTGCGATCAAATTGTACAGTGCTCTGGTCAGACCACACTGTTATGTTCATTAATAACTAGACATTCTTATTATGAACACAGCTAGCTTCTAGCTAGTCATTTATTCAGTACATGTTCTCTAGGTACAGTATCTGTAGAGATGCAGCATGTGTGCTCTTGTGTGTAGGCTGCCATCTTGACTGTTGCCTTGTGGGTACTAGTGCCTCATGGGTAATGTAGTCTTAATATATATACAGCTGGGTAGTGTAGTCTTGTACATACAGCTATATCCACCTCTACAGCTCCACCTAGTGTCCATTATAGAATGACATGTTATTGATCGTTACATCCCCCTTTCTTTGAGGTTTAACAAAATCAGTATCAATCAACTTTCAAGAAAACAATAAAGATAATATCAGTAACACTTTTGTTAGTGCTCTATAAACATAAACATTTTCAAAACAGTCAACACATTTTCAAAGCTTTACATTGTACTCAAAGATTAAGTCTATCAGGCTCTTTTACTTCACGTGTGGATCTTCTCAACACGGGTTACGTCTGATGTGTCTTCATGAGATTGTTCTGGCGGTGAATGACAAGATGCAGTTGCGGCATTGTCATCAATCTGCTCTTGTATAGATCGAGGTCTCCTTGCGATCTTTGCTTGGAGAGGGTTTCAGTGTTTCCTTCACTCTTCATGCCATAACTCTCAATGTAGTCAATGCACTCTCGAAAAACTGCTGGCAGCTGGATCCCATCATACAGCATAGTCCTCTCAGCAGCCTCGGCTAATGGAACACCAAAGACTGGCCTGAGGGAAGAAGGAGTATCCACCGGAACTGCTTCCTGCTCTGGTGCAGGCTTCGTCTTTTTCTTTTTCTCTTTCCACTGCTTAATAACATCTGCTGCGGTTATATCTTTGGACTTTTCCTCCTTGTGTTTTTCCTCTTTGTGCTTTTCTTCCTTTGGCTTCTCTTTGACCTTAAAGTCTTTTTCTTTCTTCTTGGAGAAACTAGGCTTTTTGAAGACATGGATACCCTTTGGCCTTTTCATCCTTGATGGGCTCTCTGCTTCATCACCTGAGTCATCTGGTCTGCTTATGGTACAGTTTATACGGTAGACTCTCTTGACCAGTTCTAAGTCTTCACAAGCTTTGTCACCTAGTATCGAATCAAGTCTTTCAGCCACAACAGAAAACATGAGGTGATGCACTTTGTCTTTGACTGTCACTTTAAGTCTGCATACACCTGAGCTATCTATTTTCTGTCCATTATAGCTCTTCAGTAGTACTGACTTTTTCTGTATTTTGGGCTTTTCTTTCATACTTTTTATGTCACTCATACTGATTAAGTTTGCTTTTGCCCCAGTGTCCAGTTTCAATGTAACTAATGCTCCATTTATCTGCAGTGGGATCATCCATTTGTCCACTTTTACTGCATTGACTTTATGTTCAGCATTGTCCATTTCTGAGGGCTGCACATTTTCTGTATCTTTTTTGATATCGTCACATGACACCATTCCTACAAAAAATGTCTCACTTAAATCAGTGTCCTCAATCACATTAACTTGTTGCCCTTTCGTTATTTTTACTTTTGAAAAGCATTGTTTGGCAAAGTGATTCTTTCCATTACACTTTGTGCACATTTTTCCAAACGCTGGGCATTGTCTTAACTGGTGTTTGTAACCACAGCGTTTACAATTAAAAATTTCATCCTCCGATTGCTTTTCATTTCTGTTCTGCCCACGTTTCTTCCCCTTGTAGGACACAGCACCGACAGCAGCATTTTCACTCATTGCAATCGCATCATTATTGATTTCACTGAAAATCTTCGCGTGCTTTCGAGCTAGCTCGCTGGCTTGGCATATTTTCACTGCATTTTCCAAATTTAGTTCGGTTTCTCTCAACAGACGTTCCCTGACTTTTTTATCATGAATACCAAACACAATCTGGTCACGAATCATGGATGATTTCAGCTCAGAGAAATTACATGTCTGTGCTTTCAGTTTCAGATCAGTTATAAAGCTAACAAAAGTCTCATTTTGTTGCTGTGTCCGAGAACAGAAGATGTATCTTTCATACGTCTCATTCTTTTTGGGAGAGCAATGTGCATCAAATTTTTTTAGCACATCTTCTCATTTTTCTCTGTTCTCCGCTGGATTAAATACAAATGTATTAAATACCTCTATCGCCTGTGGGCCTGCAACCGTGAGCAGCAACGCTATCTTCCTTGTGTCTGGCTTCATACCGAATCCAATGGCTGCAATGTAGAGTTCGAATTGCTGTTTAACAGTCTGCCAATTGTAGTCGATTTTTTCTGTGAGATTCAAACGCTCTGGTGGCTTCAAATTCTCCATGTCGCTTTTCACAATTGTCAGCAGATCTTCACCACCCTGGTACCATATTATGTTCATTAATAACTAGACATTCTTATTATGAACACAGCTAGCTTCTAGCTAGTCATTTATTCAGTACACATTCTCTAGGTACAGTATCTGTAGAGATGCAGCATGTGTGCTCTTGTGTGTAGGCTGCCATCTTGACTGTTGCCTTGTGGGTACTAGTGCCTCATGGGTAATGTAGTCTTAATATATATACAGCTGGGTAGTGTAGTCTTGTACATACAGCTATATCCAGCTCTACAGCTCCACCTAGTGTCCACTATAGAATGACATGTTATTGATCGTTACACACACCTCGAGTACCGAGTCCAGTTCTGGTCACCTGAGAAACAAGGGACCCATTCAAGCACTGAAGGTGGAGCAGAGAAGATCCACGAGGCTAGTTCCTAGTGTCAGGGGTCTGAGTTATGAAGAAAAAAGGGAGACTTCGGCCTGGTCTCTGGTGCTGCGTATAACGGGCGGCCAATCTGAACCCGCCCGAGAGGAATTTCTAGGCCTCAGGCTTTTCAACTTGGAAAGGAGGTAATCTTATAGAAGGTAGTAAGAGATATGAAAAAGGCCAATCTGGAATAATATTTAAACTACACTGTGGGAGTAGGCCAAGGTGACACAGGTTCAAACTAGTAAAAGGCAGAATTTAAGCCTGATATCAAGATGTCCTTCTTTGTGGAGAGAGTGATCAACATTTGGAATGGGCTTCTAAGTCTTCTTCTTCTTAGGCAGTCCCTCGGAACCGAGGATGACTTGCTTCCACGTTAAAAATGAGTTCTCAGGTGACTGATGAGTCCAATGCGGGACCTACAGTCTCTGTCACAGGTGGGGCAGATGGTGGTTGAAGGGGTGGGTGGGTGGGGTGCTTGGGTTGATGTGCGCTCCTTCCGTTGTTTGCGCTTGGCTTCCGCTTGCTCCCGGCGAAGAGACTCGAGGTGTTCGGCGCCTTCCCGGATGCTTCTCCTCCACTTTGTGCGGTCTTGGGCCAGAGGTTCCCAGGTGTCGATGGGGATGTTACACTTTTTCAAGGAGGCTTTGAGGGTGTCCTTGAAGCCTTTCCTCTGCCCAGCTGGGACTCTCTTGCCGTGCCAGAGCTCCGAGTAGAGTGCTTGTTTTGGGAGTCTCGTATTGGTCATGCGGACAATGTGACCCGTCCATTGGAGCTGATTGAGCGTGGTCAAAGCTTTGATGCTGGGGATGTTGGCCTGAGCAAGAACACTCCAACATCAGGCCAACATCCCCAGCTTCTAAGTAGTGTGGTGGAGGCTGAAACCCTGGAATCATTTACGAAGAAACTGGATGCTGCAATGGTGGTGGCGGGGGGAGGGGGGGCGGAAAGAGTAAGGCTGCTCCGGATGGTAGAATTAAGATGGGATGAATGGCCTTCCTCATCTTCAAGTATCAGTGATATCTGAGCGAGCTCAGAACAGCAACTCACCAGAATTTTACACCTTGGACAGTTAAACACATTTACATTCCCAACATGACAATGAACAACTAGGATGGAGGGAGTTAAAAGCAGCAAAACCAGCTCAGGATTCAGGTCATCCGAAGCCTCGGTAATGTTGACGCTTTGCAACTTCCTCCCACCCAACCATTATTGCATCTTTAATTTATTAGCTGGCTGATTAATTCAGTTAAAACCTGTATTGAATTGCATCGGTTTCAGGTAAACACCATTCACAGAACGTCAGGCAAACATAAAATATCACCGATTGCACAAAAGGAGATAATAATTCACAGTAATAGAAAGCTTTCAACGGTCATTTAAATATAGCTTTGTTCCAACAAAAAGGGTTAATCTGCACACACAATGGGACTTAAGACAGCACGGAGGAGCATTTTCACCTTAGAAATAATGTACATTCAACAAAATAATCTTCCAATTTTTAAATCTTAAAACAGCTTCTTTTATTTTTTTTTGAACAGCACAGAAACAGCGAGTAGGTTATCAGTGCATTATGGGCTTGAATTTACCTCATGTATATCATTGGTAGCCTCTGCTCCCAGGGTCCAATTAGCCCATATTTGGTCAATAAACCATTAGCATACAGCAGTGGATGTTGATTATGGTTTCATGAAAAAGTCCCGATAATTTATGAGATCACCGACCGGCTAGTGAGTCGAATAAATATTTCCAGCAGCAAGATTTATCCCACAACATTATGATGTGAGGAAGGAGGAATGACAGTGACGAGGGAAGGGATCACTGTAAAAAAGATGAAGAGGGTCCAGCCCGTGGTGGTGGAGCTTCATTTAAACTAATAAAAATTTACTTCAAATCCTATAGCTAATAAATCTCAAGGGCATATAACAGACCCCAGTAAAATCTGACTTAACATTATGTTAGTGCTATTAACAATATTTATATAGACACCTCGTGGCAGGAAGTGGAAGGCTGGTAAAATATGGCAAAGCCACGGTCCAGTTTCTCACGACTTTGAAACCTTTAATGAAACTGTTCTGCGCAGCAACATGGGGTCAGCGGCTAAACCAGAAGAGGTTCAATATCGTGAGAGCCACATGCAAATCTGTAAAAGAAAACTACTTGCATTTTCTTTTCTTTTAAATACAGTGTTGTTCAATGTGTTGGCCTTTTTTTTCACCCCCCCCCCCTCCCCCACCACCCCCACACTTCTCCTTTGGAATTTCACCTGAATAAAATAGCAGGGAATGTGGAATTACCTGGATTCAATGGAAAATCGTGAATATAGGATTACATAGCAACAAGCGCAGGTCAAAGGCTGGGCATTCTGCGGCGAGTGTCTCACCTCCTGACTCCCCAAAGCCTCTCCACCATCTACACGGCACAAGTAAGGAGTGTGATGGAATACTCTTCACCTGCCTGGATGAGTGCAGCTCCAACAACACTCAAGAAGCTTGACACCATCCAGGACAAAGCAGCCCGCATGATTGGCACCCCATCCACCACCTTAAACATTCACTCCCTCCACCACCGGCGTACCGTGTCTGCAGTGTGTACCATCTACAAGATGCACTGCAGCAACTCGCCAAGGCTTCTTCGGCAGCACCTCCCAAACCCGCGACCACTTCCACCTAGAAGGACAAGGGCAGCAGGCTCATGGGAACACCACCACCTCCAAGTTCCCCTCCAAGTCACACACCATCCTGACTGAGAAGTATATCGCCGATCCTTCATCGTCGCTGGGTCAAAATCCTGGAACTCCCTCCCTAACAGCACTGTGGGAGTACCTTCACCACACGGACTGTAGCGGTTCAAGAAGGCGGCTCACCACCACCTTCTCAAGGGCAACTAGGGATGGGCAATAAATGCTGGCATTGCCAGCGACGCCCTGATCCCATAAACAAATTTTTTAAAAGTTTTAAATACAGCACGGAAACAGGCCATTCAGCCCAACCAGTCCATGCTGGTGTTTATGCTCCACTCGAGCCTCCTCCCGCCTTTCCTCATCTAACTCTATCAGCGTAACCCTCTGACATGAATCAGTCATTCATGAAAGAAAGACTTATGAAATAATACGGAGCGGCCTACGGGTGGCGCTGTCCAGGGAGAGTATAAATACTCGGGCATGGGCCCAGCTTGCGCAGGACATTCTTAACAGGAACTAGTGAAGGACACAACTAGACCTCCATATTGTAAAACAGTTAATTAAAGCTTTGTTTAACGTTTAGACCAAGTGCCTAGTAGTTTTCTTACGTCACCCTCTGTTCCCTTCTCCCTCATATGTTTGTCCAGCCTCCCTTTAAATGCATCTATACTATTCACTTCAACCACACCCCGTGGTAGCGAATAGTATAGATATGTTTTAACATTCAACTAAAATTAACTGTTTCTGTGGAAACTTGCCCAGTCGGACTTCTGAACCCTATTTTCAAACCAGTTTTCTTCTGCTGGTTTCATAGATTCAAAATTGAACCAAATCAAGCGGGCCCAGTGTGTTCGTTTACTAATAGTCAGTGCCACAGGGCACAGAACGCAAGTGTGATTTCCCACACAGCTAGAGTCTTCAGTCTCCACAGGACATCAGGTCTGGCTGCTGAACGGAGTCGAGAATCTTACTACGGCAAGGGGGGAGTGGGGGGTGGAATTCAACGGTAAGTAGTGGCCAGTTTGAGAGCAGCAGTGACAGAGGCAGAGAACAGGTCACTCTGAGAAAGGGGAGCGTTATGCACCAGGAAGGGGATGGGGCTTAAACAGGAGGCAAACATAAATAAGAAAGTACCTCATGAAAAAAAAAATTACTGTAGAGAGTTTCCTCCTCATCTCTCTTTTCTCCCCCCTCCCTCCCAACCCAGGGTAAAGTGAAGCTGATTCCCTGACTGACAATTAAAATATAGAAGGTGCTCGGAAGGCAGTTTGGAATTTTTAAAAATAATAGGATATACACAGTGGGTCAATCAGCATCTGAAAAAGGATCGTCAGGTTATCGTGCCGGGCGGAACCCCACTCTGACAAGGGTTTCCCTTGAAGATGCTGACTGCTCAGTTGTGTGTTTCTCGCGTTCTGTTATTCTTATGGCAGATTCCCAGCATTCGGAGTTTTTCTCTCCATCGCTAGCTTCGTTCTCGGGCTGGCAATCAGTAACTAGTGGTGTTCCGCAGGGGTCAGTGCTGGGACCCCAACTCTTTACTGTAAAGTCTGTGGGTTGTACGGTTAATAACAACACAGACTTCAGGAGTAACAAACAAACAGGTCTTTACTATTCGAAGGTCAGGGCGAATCTGCCCCAGCAATCCTGCCACAACACTTATATACTGGTGTGGTCACTATCGGTATTACAGTATACAGAAGCCAAACAAATAGTGCCACACCTAAAGTAGTTCTCTTAAAGGTGAACGGTTACATTCAATAGTTCCCTTAAAGGTAGACGGGTACATACACTACAATCCTCCCTTTTTAGCTTATTACTTACAGAGTCCCCGTTAAACATACATATCTTCAACTTCCTATAAAACAAATTACAGATATAATCTCGGTGGAGTCAATGTCATATAAAACAATTTACAGATATAATCTTGGTGGGAACAGTTCACAGGTTCAGTCTCTGATCTTGACTCGTTCCAAACAACATCTCTTTGGTGTAGCCGGTTCACATGGCTAGCGTGACTCCCCCATAGCCTTTTTCTTGATGTAACAGCTTGAACTTTCGTCCTGTTGAACCAGCAGTGCGGACTTTTACAACCAACTGGCTGTCTTGACATTTTCCAGTTTTTCAACTAATTTAGCTCCTTTCGTAATGTCCCGCCTGGAATGGTAGAAGTGCTAATATTTTAGACAGTTATTATCTTCTGCTTCTTCTTTTTCTTTTCTGCCTTTTTGACACTCTCGGAGCTCCTTTCTCGGCTGCCAGCTGTAGCGCCACCAACTCTCTATGTTCCTTAGACCTTAAGTGCTTCATCCGGATTTCAGCACTTTGGGAGTTTTCATCACAAACTGAGCAGACCAGATCCTCGTAATATTCAGTGTCACTCAACAGGCCATGGTAATATTCGGGGTCATCCTGAGTTAGGCCAGTGAGAGGCCCTTCTACTTCCTTCTTATCCATCTGGACGTTAGCCGACGGTGGTTCCTTCCCTAACCATCTTTCTTGAAAAGACTTCTTCAAACATTCATATTCATTCCGCTCTTCCGGGGATGTCTGCCATTCCTTCACTACTGGCCTCATTTGTGAGTTCAATACCTTCCCTTCCATCGGGGATTTCGTTGTCAGGCTATTTAATCCTTCTACTGGAGTATCTGTTTCCACCCCCTTCTGTTCCCCTTGACGCAATTCAACGTACTTTTGGCATCCTTGTAAAAGCTGTGTTGCCACCTCAGCTATCTCCGTGACTTTTGGAAGCTCCGAATTCTTTCCCTTTGAACCCTGAAACTCGTGTTCCCATTTTGGAGTCTTGTCCCTCAGCGTGTGTAAGAGTTGGCTGGCCGTTAACTCTTCTACGGGGACACTGTGGATTAGAGTCTTCTCCATTTCATCCACCTTTCCCTCCAATGTTTTCACCTTCCTTTCCTCCGGTACTTTGGTTTTAAGCGCTCGAAGAAGTTGCGCCTTGATGTTCTCTAACTCCTGTTCAGGGGCCATTCCTACAGTCTCTGTGATCCTTCCAGTTGCCTTTCCTTCCACTGCCCGGATTCCTAGTTGAATATGTTCTTCAAGTTGTTGAATCTCGGCCATTGCCGCCTCATATTTGTCCTGGGTTGCATTCAATAATTTAATGAGTTCTTGGACATCTTGAATTTCATGTTCTGCTATGTCTTCCACCTCTAATTTTTCATCGATGGATGGAATCTCTACCGATGAGTCTGTCTTGGCCTGGAGCTCATCAAACATTTCCTGCAGCCTTTGCAATTCTCGCTCATGTTCAACCTTTAGCTGTTCAGATGCTTTCACTAAAACTAGCTTTTCGGAGGTTGCCGAGTTAACCCCTTCCAGGATTGTAGTCTGGGCCTGTTCATACTGTTCTTTCAACTTGTTACACTCTGCTTGCAACGAGTCGTAGAGATGAACTGGGATAAAATCCTGGCTTCCTGAAGATTCCTCTTCCTTTGGTTCGTTCTGTAAATATTCTAGTTCCTGAACAGCATCAGGGGAATGTGATTGGTATTTGGCCACGATGGCTCTATGGTCGCTCTCTGCTTGAGCTAGCTGTCTCTGTTGTCTTTCCAGGTTCTCCCATTCGGTGTCCCAGAACTTTTCCATATTTTTCATCTCTTGTACGAGACGGTCACTCAACTGTTCTAATTGTTGTCGTACTTTGACATAAGTTTGAGTCCGAACTCGGTGTTCTTCCGTCGTGGATGAATCCTTTGCTTGAACAGGCTCAGAATTCTCTGTCAACCTGGAGTTCTGCTCTGCAGCTTTATTCTTCTTGGTAACATACGTCCTTCTGCATGTCTTCGTTTCCTTCCCCATCGTCGGCAAGTCCCTTTTAGCCTTGTCTTCCATATTTGAATTGGTCTTATCATCATCCATTTCAGAATCTGAGCTGATAGCTTGCACCGAGTCCTCCCTCATTATGGCTTTTAGGTAGTGCCATTCCATATCTATTTTCTTAATCCACTCCCGTCCTAGAAGTGGTGGTCCTCCTTCAGGTAATACGTACAAGTTCATTCTTGGGTGTTCTTTACCCCTGTCTCTCACCTTGACTCTTATTTTCCCCATGGGGTATACGTTATGCCCCGTGTATGTCTGTAATACGAACTTGGTATTTCTTAAAGGTATGTGAGAGAATAGCCGGTGGTAGTCCCTTCGGTTGATGACTGATAGAGCTGATCCAGTGTCCAGCTCCATCCTTACTTGGACTCCAGCTATTTTTAGTATGACCCAGATGGTTTGTAGATCCGTTTCTTTACCCACATTGTGGATTCTCAGACTACCCAGCTCCTGGTTGTTTGGGTCTGAGTCTGAATTCTGTTCGTCTGAACTCTTCTCAGCCACCTTGTGTACCTTGTTGTACTTTTCTTGTGGTGGCTTCCTTTGATTGTTGGTCTTCCTCCCTGACCGGCATACCTTCGCGATGTGACCCAGTTTGCCACATTTCCTACACTCTTGGTTCTTAAACCAGCATTGATTCTGGTCATGCGTTGTCTTCCCACAACGGTAGCATTTTGTTGTGCTTGAAGTAATTTGGTCCACCCCGAGTGCCGCCGCCTTTAGTTGCATTTCCGCCGTTCCTTTCGCTGCGGCTTCGTGCGATGCAGCTATAAGGACAGCCCTGTCCAGTGTGAGGTCGTTCTCTTCCAGTAGTCGCTTCTGCGTCCCTTCTTTGGACAATCCGCATACGAACTTGTCCCGCAGTGCTTCTGTCAGATTCCCTCCGAACTGGCAGTATTTCGCTAGCCTACACAGTTCGACCAAGTATTCCGCATTGCTTTCGTCTTTCCCCTGCGTTCTTGCGTAGAATTTGAATCATTCAGCCAGCATCAACGGTGTGGGGTTCAAGTGGTCCTTCAGCACAGCCACAATCTCTTCGAAGGTCTGATCCGCTGGTTTATCTGGTGCTATTAGATGCTTCAAGAACCCGTATGTTTTTGCCCCCATCGAGTTTAGCAATGTTATCGCCTTGTCGTCTTCCTCTATTTTGTTGGCTTCGCAATAGATCTCTATGCGTTCCACGTACGTGGCCCAGTCTTCTATTTCAGAATTAAAGTCGTTAATATTCCCTCGCTTAGGCATCTTTCTTCCCTTGGGAGCAGCACCAGTATTTCTTTAAGTATTCTTATTTATTTGTTTATTTCTAAGATGGCGGTTTTCCCGCGAAATCGGCGGTTTCCCGCTCTTTCCTTCTCTCCCCGCCCACTTCAATGGCGGTATGTCAGTTAAGATGGCGGTTTTCCCGCAAAAATGGCGGTTTCCCGCTCTTCCTTTCTCTCCCCGCCCACTTCAATGGCGGTTTCCCGCTTCTGTCGTCTCCTCCGCCTAATGGCGGCTTCCCGCGTTTCTTCCTGGTGGAAGGGGTACGCTTTCCCCACAGCGGACAGGTTCAGCCGCTGGCTGGCTCTCGCACAGCTCCCCTTACTCGGCTCTGTCTTTTCCTCCCGCCCGCACGGCTCTACCGGCGCTGGGTACACCCCGTTAACGGAGGACAGTTCAGCCGCTGGACTGGCTCTCGCGCAGTCTCTCTCTCCGTACCCGGCTCTGTCGCTCTCTCTCCCGCACGTTCGGTTCTACCGGCTCTGGGTACCCCGTTGGTGGGGAACAGCTCAGCCGCTGGACTGGCTCTCGCGCAGTCTCTCTCCCCTTGCTCGGCTCTGTCTCTCTCTCCCACCCGCACGGTTCCTGTTCGCCTCCCAGCCCTCTCGCAGACCGGTGTTTCCCTCCCCGGCTGCGGCTGGGTTTCTCTTCCCGCGCCTACTCCCAGTCTCAGCGCTTCGTGGCTGCGGTCGCTGCCCGGCTTTTCCCGCCGATCGAGGTCCGACTGTCTCACGACGCCGTTGGACCCGACTTTCTGACCAGCTCCGTTCCCCCTCGACCGTGGTCGAGTGCACAGCCCTTATCCTCCGGATATTCTCTACACCTTCCCCTACTCACAGTCTCCGCGGCCGCCTTGTTTCCAGCTGATCGGCTCACTCCGCACCGTGGTAGAAGGGTAGTCAGTGCCTGTTGCAGGTGGAAGCTTTTGTTGCTAAAGTCTTCCTCCTTCCTCCTGCTGCAGCCTCGTGTTTTCTTTCAGCAGCACGCCGAGGGCGGTTGCCTCTCTTCGACGCTCTTCGTTGCTTTGGTAGTCTTGCCGCAGGGTACGATCGGACTCGTCGCCACTGTAAAGTCTGTGGGTTGTACGGTTAATAACGACACAGACTTCAGGAGTAACAAACAAACAGGTCTTTACTATTCGAAGGTCAGGGCGAATCTGCCCCAGCAATCCTGCCACAACACTTATATACTGGTGTGGTCACTATCGGTATTACAGTATACAGAAGCCAAACAAATAGTGCCACACCTAAAGTAGTTCTCTTAAAGGTGAACGGTTACATTCAATAGTTCCCTTAAAGGTAGACGGGTACATACACTACATTTACAATCTATATTAACGATTTGGAGGAAGGGACCAAGTGCAACATATCCAAGTTTGCCGACGATACAAAGATGGGAGGGAAAGCAGTGAGTGAGGAGGACATAAAAACCCTGCAAAAGGACATAGACAGGCTAAGTGAGTGGGCAGAGATTTGGCAGATGCAATATAATGTTGGAAAGTGTGAGGTTATGCACTTTGGCAGAAAAAATCAAAGAGCAAGTTATTATCTAAATGGAGAGAAACTGCAAAGTGCCACAGTACAAAGGGATCTGGGGGTCCTGGTGCATGAAACACAGAAGGTTAGTATGCAGGTGCAGCAGGTGATCAGGAAGGCCAATGGAATCTTGGCTTTTATTGCAAAGGGGATGGAGTATAAAAACAGGGAAGTCTTGCTGCAGTTATACAGGGTATTGGTGAGGCCACACCTGGAATACTGCGTGCAGTTTTGGTTTCCATATTTAAGAAAAGATATACTTGCTCTCAAGGCGGTTCAGAGAAGGTTCATTCGGTTGATTCTAGAGATGAGGGGGTTGACGTATGAGGAAAGGTTGAGTAGGTTGGGACTCTACTCATTGGAGTTCAGAAGAATGAGAGGCGATCTTATCGAAACATATAAGATTGTGAGGGGGCTTGATCGGGTGGATGCGGTGAGGATGTTTCCACTGATGGGTGAGACTAGAACTAGGGGGCATAATCTTAGAATAAGGGGCTGCCCTTTCAAAACTGAGATGAGGAGAAACTTCTTCACTCAGAGGGTAGTAAATCTATGGAATTTGCTACCTCAGAGAGCTGTGGAAGCTGCGACATTAAATAAATTTAAAATGGAGATAGACATTTTCCTAGCAGATAAGGGAATTAGGGGTTACGGGGAGAGGGCAGGGAAGTGGACGTGAGTCTAGATTCAGATCAGCCATGATCCTATTGAATGGCGGAGCAGGCCCGAGGGGCCGTGTGGCCTACTCCTGCTCCTATTTCTTATGTTCTTATGTTCTTATGTTAACCTGACTTGGGGTCAAAGCAACGCATAAAGCACAGTAACGGATAGCGATCACGAGCACGTGTTGCCAGCTTACAGTTCAGTAACAGCGGCATTTTATCCACATTATTGGCTGTTGTTAGTGACTGTCAAAACTCCAAGATTCTGAACAAAATAATCGAATTCGAGCATTCATAAAAAGAAAAGGCTCTCATCATCCCACTCCTTTTAGAAATTAAAGAATTATGATTAACTCTTCAAATGTTTTAACTTTTGTTTGCTGTAGGTTATTTCATTTGTTTAAACCAGCATTGTCGTCACCCACTGCTCTGGAGCAGTTTCTGAGCCCGATGGTGTGAGGGAGCTGGATTAACAACCACGGGCACAATTATTAACCCCGGGCACTCCACAAGTGTTTACATTTTAACTGTGCACTTAATTCAGCTCCCTTGAATCGTGTGGCTCAATCATTCTTACCTTCGTTCCTTTGATTGGATCATCAGCGCTCATTATTTAAACAAAATGCTCAACAAAAAAAATCAGCAGAAAATCAGAAATAAGCCAAAGATGCTGCATTTTTTTATTTGTTTATGCGATCAGGGCATCGCTGGCAAGGCATCCCTAGTTGCCCTCGAGAAGGTGGTGGTGAGCCGCCTTCTTGAACCGCTGCAGTCTCTGTGGTGAAGGTACTCCCACAGTGCTGTTAGGTAGGAAGTTCCAGGATTTTGACCCAGCGATGATGAAGGATCGGCAATATACTTCTAAGTCAGGATGGTGTGTGACTTGGAGGAGAACTTGGAGGTGGTGGTGTTCCCATGCGCCTGCTGCCCTTGTCCTTCTAGGTGGAAGAGGTCGCGGGTTTGGGAGGTGCTGCCGAAGAAGCCTTGGCGAGTTGCTGCTGTGCATCTTGTAGATGGTACACACTGCAGCCACGGTACGCCGGTGGTGGAGGGAGTGAATGTTTAAGGTGGTGGATGGGGTGCCAATCAAGCGGGCTGCTTTGTCCTGGATGGTGTCGAGCTTCTTGAGTGTTGTTGGAGCTGCACTCACCCAGGCAAGTGGAGAGTATTCCATCACACTCCTGACTTGTGCCTTGTAGATGGTGGAGAGGCTTTGGGGAGTCAGGAGGTGAGACACTTGCCGCAGAATACCTAGCCTTATAGAAACATAGAAGATATTATGATTGTTTCAACGTAGAATCATAGAGCGCAGAAGGGGGCCAATCGGCCCATCATGCCTGTGCTGACTCTCTGAAAGAGTTTAGTCCCACTCCCATGCTCTTTCCCCATAGCCTTGCAAATTTTTTTCTTTTTAAGTATATATTCAATTGCCTTTTGAAAGTTAGTATTGAACTTGCTTCCACCACCCTTTCAGACAGGGCATTCCAGACGATAACATCTCGCGGAGTAAAAAAAATCCTCTTCATCTTCCGCCCCCCCACCCTGATTAACAAAAGGGAATCCCCTTCTTAAAATTGAGAACTTCTGAATTGGTCATTAGTTTTATTGCCAAATTATTGAAAATGCTAGGCTGGCCTTCAAAGCCTGGTGATGACAGGGTCAGGTTGCATCTTGTACCTTTAACCCTTTCAACACCATTTTCCTTTGGGGTTCCCATCATGTGACGCCTGCAAACATTATTTTTAAACTGATTTAAAATCGGTTTATGATTTAAAATCGGCTACCGACCATAGAGCACATATACCAGAAACGCTGTCTACGGAGGTCACGGTCCATCATCAAAGACCCTACCCACCCCAGCCACAGTCTGTTCGCCCTCCTGCCATCTGGGAGACGCTACAGATGCATTCGCACCCGTACGACCAGATTTAGGAACAGCTTCTTTCCCAGGGCTGTCATCCTACTGAACTCCACAAATAAACTCTAAAGCCTGCACATCTGCCAATGCACTTTATTATGGTTATATTTATGTTAATATACTACAAGCCAAATGTATGTTGAATGTTTAAATGTCTTAATCCAAATGTACACTCTCGGGAGCCGCAAGCCTACATTTCATTGTACTGCACTTGTGCACTAACAATGACAATAAAAGTTGATTTGATTTGATTTTATTTTAAAAAGCAAAATTAAAGAAATGTCAAGCATCATCACTCAATGCAAAAACAGGTGGACAGTGAATCGGCAGCCCATTTTAAATCTCTCCTAATTTTTACTTTCCTTGACTTCAATGTCAAGTTTTAAAAATCAGGCTGCCGATTCACTTACACTCGTTTTACACTATCGCACAGAGTTAAAATCTACCCCTTAGTTCTCAGGATTATCTGAGTAAGACGGAGCATTGGCAACGTGGTTGATCTTTTTGTTAATTCTGGGGCAGAAATGATACAGCGGTCCTTGCAGGGTTACGGAGGGAGGATGCCCCCTCACCAGCTGCTTTGGCTTTGGTTAAGTGTGAGGGGGGGGTGGGGGTTGTGGTGGCCTTCCCTCTGTAGCCTCGGTGTTTTAAACAGGTGACCGCACTTCGGCCCCTGTTTTGTTTGGGCTGCGTCATTTCTATGCATAAAATCATCATCATTTGGTGAAATCTATCAAATTGAAACCAGTTCCCTCACTCTTAATCTTCATCCTCAGTAAGAGAGAAGGGGGTGAACAACTTTAAAATCACATCAGATTTCCAAACACCAGAAACAAATACCGCACTGGAAATTATTTTGAAAAAAAGACTTTTTTTTTAATAATGCTATTCCATAAATAGGTTGAAAATGTCAAATATTGGAAGTGATGTTTCCAATAGAGGCTTAAAAATCGAGAATTTGAGGCGCCACAATATTAAAATTTTTCTCTCTGTTTGTCATCTGGAGTTTTAATATTTTTTTAATATGAGATTTTAGAGTTTCTAGATCCCAAGTCAATGTACAACTGTTTACTGTGCTACAACAGCATGCAAATTGCAATGTACAAGAGTGTTATAAAAACTGGACTGGCTCCTGAGCGACTTCCAGCTGACTTTAATATCCACACTCGCTTTAATATCAGCAGGCTATCTGAGCACCAGGGTATTTAATCATTCACTTTCCATGCATCTTGTGGAAAGATCCACTCATCAATTGCACCCAAGCCCAGATCATTTTAATGCAAGTCGGTAGAATAATGTTGTGTCTGTATTTGCAAAAAGTTACATATAAAATATAGAATACCAGGAGGGGGGGGAGGATTTCCTCCTGTATCAGTCCTCTGTGTTATTATTTATGACCCTTTTGGCAGCCAAAGTTCTTAACAACCGCATTTTACAAACAGCAGGTTAAATTAATCCGTTGTTTTAGAACATGTGCAAAGAATTGGATCTTTGAATTGATGTCATTGTTTTGGAGGAATTGAACGTCTAGCGATGAGTATTTTCGTGGCATGTACATCATTATGGTTGCACAGTGAACTAGAATAGGTGACTGTGCATCAGTTATCGTCAGGAAATAGTGCCGGAACATGCAATCAGCCTCGCAAGTGGAAATTAAAAAGGCAATGCCATTCAGAGGGGCGATGAGGTGTGCCCATCTATAATCATCTCCCTGCAATGTGCAATGTAATAATATCCAGTATCACTGAAGTTTCAAATCACTTGGCGAAATCATGAGCCCCTGCTCCCTGTTGGCATCTGTGCTACCCACTACTGGTCTGGTGTCAGAGAAACACTGGCAGAGGCCTGACAGCAGATCACCTCAGCCAGCTTTACTCTCAACCAGGATTGGTCCACAGTGCAGGGATACCAACAACAAGCAGATCTTTTAATTTAAAAACCAAACACAGCCTGATAGCTGTGTGTGTTCGTGCGAGGCCCAGATAGGGGAGGAGTGGCGAGAGGGAAACAGGTACAAAATTATCAGGGTCATGTAAATCGGGATGCGTCCGTCTACTTCATAGATGGCAATGGTGGGTGGGGCCTGTAAGAGGATCTGCCTGAGTAACAGGAAGTCATCAGGTGGCTTGAGAATGGGGAGCTTTCCTCCTGTTTTGTTTTTACAAGAATTCCACCCTTACGATGAGCGTTACATTCTTCTGGTAGCGTTTACCTATATCACATATCTCCTGCATGTTTATGCAATGAATTCTTTCCCTCACATTCCCAGCGTGTGATAGAAAGTCTCCCACTTACCACCTTTACAAATGGAAAACATTTGCTGCACTAGCCAAACCTTCAGTCTGTTTTTGTAATGCTATCAACTGATCAGTACAGTTGTGTGTATGTATAGTCTGTGAAGGTAAAGTCTGTCACTCAAGAAAAGAAAACTTTGTGGAAGGCTTCCAAACAAATGTGGAGCAAATTTTAAATAACTGGGGCAGACACTTGACAGCACGACTGTCGGTCACACTTGCAGTTCACAGTAAAGTAGAGAAACTTTCCCCCAGGTATACACTATTCCCGGCATGACTTGCCCTGTGATAACCAAGCCTCCTCGCAAAGCCTCCACCCAGGCAGAGATGCAAGTGATGCAATGATCTTAAATGCTTGTATTTGTCTAAGAAACACAGAATTCTGGTTTCGGTAGGAGCGGGTGTCAGCGATACGGAGATAAATTACAAAACTCCTTGGCAGTTACAGATGTTTGCACTGTTTACAAGATCTGTCTGATTTATTCTCCACTTCACCTTAGAGCTGCAACCATTTTGTTGCTGTTGGTATCTTCAGAAGCGGGGGTGGGGAATACAGGAGCAGGTCCCTATTGATTTCCCATCATTCCCACTGTGGACATTTTATGGTCTATTATGCAGCAGGTCATTGCTTATTCCCATCACAGTTGTAAAGAAAAAATATGGGCAGTCTGACCTTGGCAATATGTAGATATTGAAATATTATTAACAGCCTGAGTTGAAGGGTTTTGAAATAGCCTTTGCATAAAGTGCCAACCTGTGTATAATAAGCATTTGCTGAAAGTTACAAAAAGAAACGGTTTTTCCTTACTCAAATTTTTTTTTTAACTCAAATGTACAGGAACACTGTACACTCCCTCATCGCTATTTGTTTATTTGTATTAATATATTGAATGTCATTTTAAGAATCCATTTTACTTGTGTGAGAATGAGTGAAGGACAACCATTCAAAACATATTAAAGAATGTGAAAATACTTTGATCATTGCTTTTGTGCAACTGTTTACTTACGGACACTTGAGCATGTTGTTCACCCTCTCTGGCTGTGTCTCGTGGCTTCAGGCACTGGCTGGTGCTGTACAATGTCACACAGACTAGAAAGTCCCAGCTTCCATTCCCAGTCTGTGCTGAATTCATCGATCCCAGCCAGGGCACGACGACAACAGTATTCCTGAGCTAGGGAAACAGTTTAAAAATAAAAATCAGCCAAGGTTCCCACTGCTGATCATCAGTCAGTATCTCCTGCAGAACAGTGTGCACAACAAGCAAAGGATTGGACTCAGCTGTGATGTCCTCCACAGTCAGTCAACCTGCCAACGCTGTGGCTCTTGGCCAACGTATGAAGAATAGACACTCAGGCAAGGTACCAGAGGGCTGCTGAGCCCATGGACCTGCACCACAGTAAGACTCAGCACCTTTGTGTCAGTTGTGGCTCAGTTGGTAGCACCCTTGCTTCCGAGTCAGAAGGTTGTGGGTTCAAGTCCCACTGCAGAGACTTGAGCACTAGGCGGACACTCCAGTGCAGTGCTGAGGGAGTGCTGCACTGCCGGAGGTGCCGTCTTTCAGATGAGACGATAAATCGAGGCCCCATCTGCTCTCTCAAGTGGATATAAAAGATCTCATGGCACTGTTTTGAAGAAGAGCAGGGGAATTATTGTCCTGGCTGTCCTGGCCAATAGTTATCCCTCAATGAACATCTCTTTAAAAAAAACAGATTATCTGGTCATCATCACATTGCTGTTTGTGGGAACTTGCTGTGTGCAAATTGGCTGCCATGTTTCCTATATTACAACAGTGACTACACTCCAAAAGTACTTTATTGGCTGTAAAGCGTTTTGGGACATCTGGTGATCATGAAAGGCGCTATATAAATGCACGTCTTTCTTTAAAGAGCGAAGAAAACAATAAAATGCTTGCGGCATTGCCCAAGGTCCATTATGAATTTCAGGGTTTTTTTTAAATATATACGAGATCGCAGCAGAATTGAGAGAGAAACTTCAGCAACTTGTTCCACAGAGCCACCCAATGGCATCATGAGAGTTGACATAGCAAGATTGAAGGGAAATGTGGGCACAGAGTGTGACCAAATATTGTGATGATGGGAATTAAACCTTTTGGACAGAAAGTGTGCTCCTTACATAAGGTTTTTAATACTAGATATGTACAGTCCTTGACGTCCTCGGGCACTCTCTGACTCATTAGCCTAATATCAGCAGCAAGTAATGGAAACTATTTAAGGTATATTAAAAACATAGGAAATACCAAGCTTGGAGTTAGAACGTGAAGATCCTGCCTGACAAATCTTTTTGACTTCATGGGTATTACAGATAAAATGGGCTGTGACACTATGGGTGCGATCTTGCCAGCCCTGGGGAGGCGGGTTTGGAGGCAGAACTGCCGGGAAAATGGCAGAATCCCCGGGAAAATGGAGAATTCCCGGGAGGTGGGTAGCCGACCCGTGCTGGGTCCTGTCTCTTGGAGGCGGGAAGGGGATTACAGCCACTTATCTGCCTGTTAACAGGTAGTTAGCAGTGGGTCTGGGGGGGTCGGAGGAGTGCAAAAGTGCGCTGTGAAGGTAAGTGATGGGTGCAAGTGTGGAGAGGTAATTATGTGAGGTGAGTGAAAAGTGATAGAAAATGTTTACTTATCTTTGTTTCTTCCTGCAGGCTTCAACAGTTGGGGATGCGGAGAGTCTCGCATCTCACCGGCAGAGATGACAGATGGCTGCTGCATTCTCCGATGCAACAACCATCTAATTTCTGCTAAAGAAAGAGGTTTGATGAGTCTTGAATACAAGAACTCATCAAACAACATAGAATGTCAGTGTTTGACAGATGAAACGTCATACACTGACGTTCTCTATAACCGGCTTCCCCTTAATTGGCCTGCTAAGCCCGCTGGGTGGGCTTAACAAGGTCAATCAAGGGAAAATAGCGTGGGTTGGCCAGAAGTTGATGGAGGCGGGACTAAAACCCAACAAGTGGGAGTCCCACCTCCAAAAGCTCCCCATTGGCAAAATCCAGCCCATGGTGTTATAATAGCCCAGACATTGCTGGGGAAATAAGTGAGTTAAAGGCACACGTCGTTATCAGTGTGTTAGCCTAGCAATTTGTGGCGAGGAAGAGCTACGCAGTGTTGCAACGCGCCACAATATGCTGGATGATGTGCGCTGCTCCGCTGCTAGCCTCGCGAAAAATCGACACTCGTCCTCAACCACCCCATGAGTTTCAAGAAATTGCTGCATTTGCACTGTTACAACAAATTAAACTCGCCACAGAAAGTTAGGGCTGGTATTTCACGACACAAGGACCCTTTTAATGACAATATTTATGTTCCGGCAATGCACTCAGCCTCTCCGTCCCAGAAAAATAACAATTAAAAATGTGTAGTCTCACTCCCGCAGGTAGTAAATTGTTCCTAGAGGTTTTTAAAATAATTTAAATTTTTTTCTTACTTTTCCTTTGTCTCTTTTTTTGTCCCTCTTAAACCAATCTTTCTTTCCCTCTCTTCATTTCTCTTTCTGTACCCGATTTGACATTGAATTCACCCTCCTTATCAGTCCTTCCTGTGTTTATTTCCCAAACCGTATATCTCATTGGTTAAGGAAATATCCTGCTGGTTGCCCTGTTCACTCAGGTCCCAGATGCCCTGCTCCTCTCGCTGCGCCGTTATCAGCTCGCACGCTCAGCGACTTTGCGGGCAATAGCTGTTTGAGCTGAAGGGTGCAGGGGCACGTCTATCACTTCTGCAGGTAGTAAATAGATCCTAGGAGATTTTTAAAATGTAAAATGTTTCTTACTTTTCCTTTGTCTATTTTCTCTCTCTTTTTCTTTCCCTCTCTATTTCATCTTTCTGCATCTAACTTGACTCTAATTCGCCATATAAAAGTGCAATGGTCTGTAGTTCTGTGACTATTTCCTTTGTTTCTTTCTCTATCCTTAAATGTCATTGGTTAAGGAGATAGACTGTTGGTCCCGCCCTTCTCCAAGGTTCCCGTTGACCTCTTGACCTCGTATTTCCAGCCAATTGCAGTGCAAAGAATTTTGAAGGGGGCGGGGGGAAAAAACAACTCATGGGGCACGTCGCGAGATGCCACACTCCAGCAAATTGTGGCCTGTGGTTTTTTTGGGGGACTTTCAGAAAGCTTTTTCTCAAGTCTTACACAGAAGACTGCTAATTAAGTTTAAAAAAACATAGGACCCGGGTAGAACATGAGGCAAGATAAGAAAGTGGTTAAAATATAGGAAGAATAGAATGCTTGTACATAATTTCACACTGGGGGAGGTACTGATTGGATTGCTGAAGGGGGTCAGTGTTTTTAATCTACGATTATGACCCGAGTATCGAAACTAAAGATGGCAAATTTACAAATCATACTAAAATGGGAGAGTAGTAGAGAGAGAGGATGTAGCAAAAGATTTTGATCAGTTGAGCAATTGGTAAGACAAATGACAAATTAAATTTAACACTGATAAATGTAAAGCATGCTACATTGATCAAAAATATGTTTCATAAATATAAAATGAATGGAATTGAATTGGCAGATGGAGGCTTAGAAAAAGACCCAGGAGTGAGGGTACTCTCTTCACATTCAATGTCTGGTCAATGTGGTGGAGCATTTAAACAAAGCAAATAGTTTACTGTCCTAGTTATAAATTACAACAAAGTACAAGTCTCCAGGGGTTATGCTGGGACTTAACAATACATTGCGTTCAATTCTGGTTACTGAGCCACAGAAACGGTATTCAAAGCATTGGTGAAGGTGCTGAGATGAACAGCTCGACAAACCCCAAGTGCGCAAGAGGCTAAAGAAGCTTAAACATTTGTGTATAGGTCGGGAAAGGAGGTGGTTAGGGAGGTAAATGTAAATGAGTGAAAATTTAAACCAGACGACATCAGAAAGAACTTCTTCACTCAAATTGCGATAAATGTTTGGACTAACCTGCTCAATGAGGTGGTGGAGGCAAAACATTAGGGACATTCAAAGTGGTGCTGATGCTATAATGGGGAGAGTTAGAGCACTCAAGGGATGAGCAGCAATGAGCACGAGTGCCCTTTTATTATCCCAGACTATTCTTACGTTTTCTGAGTGAGAGGGCACCTTGCTCAAAAACATTCGTCGCTATCCAGCTTTATCTGTTTAATTGAACACTCAGCCCATTTGCAGCATACCAATGCATTTGGAAATTTGATTATTCAGCATCACCATTTCTCAGGTGTTGAAGTTTAATAGAAACATAGGTTGACGTTTTCCAGATTGTTACCCAAAAGGTGTTTAACTGAGGGGTGTGGTAGCTGTTAAAAATATCGCTACGTCGAAAGCACGCAGAATAATTCAGTGTCAGAATCGAGAAAATGTAAAACGACACCTCCCCAACCCCCTGGATTCTCCGACAGGCATTAACATCACATCAATGATACGAGCTTCCTCCTGCGAGGTACATGTCAAGATCATGCATCACCTGGCCCACAACACACCAGCATGTTGTGAACATTTGTTCTCCTCACGTGGGCAATGCTGCAAGACCTCATTTATTGCCAACCCCTAATTTGCCCCGAGAAGCTGGTGGAGGGGCTTCTTCTATCGCAGTTGTTTCTATAACTTGGTGTCTTGCGAGACCAGTTCGGAGAGCATTAAGAGCCTACAACATACTGTGGGACTGCAGTTACATGTAAGCTAGGCCAGACCAGATGAGTGACCTTCCCTGAAGGAATATTAACAAGTTGGCTTCTAACAACAATTGTGATGGTGCCAGCCCACAAATTACCAAATATATTGAAATTCAATTTCACAACTTTCCAAGGTGAGCTGTTAACTCTCAACCTCTGGGTGGTCAGTCCAGCAGCATAACCGCTACACTACTCTCCCCTTTGTTCAAAACAAAATTAACATTATGTCAACATAAAATCGCTCATAATACCATGCGGATTCTGATAGAGAAATATCAACATTTAATGCTGAATATAAATAGCTTGATTCTACCACCCTTGGTACTGCACAATGTGAGAAAGCTGAGCACATGATGAGTGCTACAAAAGTAATTACAGAACAGGTCTCACATCTTAATAATCCAATTTTATTAAAAGAGCAGAATTATAATTTGTGAAAACACTGAATATTTCAGCAGCGTGCCATCTAATGTTCTTTTCCCAGTTTCGTCAGATTAATCTAAAACTCAGAGACACAGTTAAACAGTTACCAGAAATTTAACATAGATCTTCAAGACAGACATATTTTGAAAAGCCTTGCAATGTTTCAATTGCTTTGGCAATTTCTATTTCTGTTGGAAATATTATTTTTGATGGATTTCACACAACCAGCTATAGTGTCCCAGCCTCAAAACAAAAAAGGGCTTTAAATTTAACATCGTTGCACCAGTTTTATGTGCCTAACGATAACAGGGTAGAGGCCTGCGACCGATCTGAACGGGTGTTCGGGCCACTGCTAAATTAGTCGGGGCCTTTACACATTGAAATGAAGTTCCTGCACTCTAAGAATGAATCCCCCAGTGACCTGCAATGCCATTTTAGGTCAAGTCTTCTGGTCATAGTTGTTTATCCCCCTTTATGTTTTGGGTGTCGAGAGGGAGGTTAAATTCAGATATTTATTGACTCAGATATTCATTCGTGCTGGAGGTCACTCAAAACAGGCCCAAAAACTTGGAAAATGTTTAGTATATTGTGCATGGTGTGGAGTCAGAAGAAGCAAGAGTGATCCTCTGGCTCCACAAAAACTGTGGGCCCCTACTAGCCCACCCTCACTTCCCCCCTCCCGATCACCTCCCCCCACACCCCCGCATCTACCTCTCAGCCTAGGTAATGGCCGAAATTCATAAGGCTTCAACAGGCGAGCTGCCTGGTTGGTTCCCGCTGCTCGCCTGATTTATTCCGGAGGCCCAAGCACAAATTTACTCAGTCCTCGCGTTCTGGCGCTGCTGCAATCGCGCCGGATTTAGGGCGCAAAGGAATTGAGGCCTCATTTCTCAGTCACATCTCGAGCGATGTTTCCTTGCAGACCTTTCTTATCACCTCACCACTGCGCTGTCTTCGAAGTAAAAGCTTCTCACACATAAAGACTCCTTTGGCCTCTTATTTTAAAAAGTTTACAAAGTGGGGTGGATGGGCTGGTTGTTGAGATGATTATGAGGGACCATAACAGGCTTTTAAAAAACAATTCAACCTGCAGACATGTGAGTGAGTTCAGTAATACTAGAAACTAGAACTAGGGGGGCATAGTTTCGGGATAAGGGGTCGCCCATTTAAGACAGAGATGAGGAGGAATTTCTTCTCTCAGAGGGTCGTGAATCTTTGGAATTCTCTACCCCAGAGAGCTGTGGAGGCGGAGTCATTGAATATATTCAAGGCGGAGATTGACAGATTTTTGAGCTACAGGGGACTCGAGGGTTATGGGGAGCGGGCAGGGAAGTGGCGTTGAGGCCAAGATCAGACCAGCCATGATCTTATTGAATGGCGGAGCAGGCTCGAGGGGCCGAATGGCCGACTCCTGCTCCTATTTCTTATGTTCTTACAATAATTAAATTCATAGATAACATTTTATAAAAAATACACATTAACTAGATTTGCTGCACTAAAAAGTGAAGGTTAGTCATTCTCCTATCATACTGCAAACCATAGGGTGAAAAGTTTTATTGCTAGTGCTGATCTGTATGGGACAACTGCAGCTCAAAAATGTTCATCGCACCCTAGCAACCCATTCGACCCCGTGGTCTGAATATGGATGAGAGGCTTCTTGAATTTGAGAATGACAGTTCAGAGCAAGACACAAAGGGAAGAGCCCAGGTCAAAGCTGCCTGGGTAACCTGATGGTCAGGAGACGAGCTTGGCGGGCTTGCTGTGCATGAGGCTGGGGTTCCCACACCACTCAAAGTGAGCACTGTGGCAGGTCAGCCGCGGGGCATCATTCGGGGGGGGGTGGGGGGGGCATCTGGAGACATTTGAGAGTTGGAAGGTCCTCAGCAACCCATGGATGATGGGGGAGGGGGCAGAACTGGCAAAAACATGAAACATGTCGAAGACAGCTCTCCTTACAAAGAATAAAGGCCTTACCCTACAAAACTACTACACTTAAGACAACACTTCTGACATCCCTAACAACCAGCCCCTAGGGACCATCAGTAAATGATGTGGACCATTAAACAGAGGACTGCTCCCAATGCGTGAACAACCACTCCAAAGGTGCCAATCCTTTCTGTTAACATGGCCTGACAAAACTTTAAAAGTGACTTCACCAAATATGTCCCCCCCCCCCCAATGAAAATAAACTGTAACAAATAATTTAATAGTGAGAGACCCCCAGTCTTTATCATTGCTATCCTGAGCCCCACTCTCGGTTACATCCATTCCCACACAAAGCAGCAAGAGGCCCCGACACACAGAGAGAAAAAAGCAAATTAGAATTGAACCCAAGGAGCTTGGAGAACATCAGCTCATGGAGGAGAGGCGCAGGACTAACAGCTGTTTTCCCATTTTGTCATTAAAAGCGTCCCGTCCTTTTTCTTTTAATTTTTTTTTTGCTCCACGCTCGCACTCATAAATATATTACACCTAAATGATACATTACCGTGAGCGATCGGCAGCAACCCATTTGTAATCCCGACATTTTGACGTCAGATTTTAAAAATTCCTAAGTAATCTTTTTGATTTATTAAAAGGTGTCCGGGTTTATCGAATGTGATTTCAGATTTATCATATCCTGTTCAGATTTATTAATGATTTTCAATTTGTAAATCTGATGCTGGCGTGTCAGTGCGCTGACAGCAGTATCAGGCTGGGCTCGGATCGCACTGTGCACAAGCTACAGGTTTGGCAAAGGTAACTAACTCGTGTTATTAACATGCAAAGGGGGTTGTTTTGTTTCCTCCTGCAACATACACTTCCCAATCTGAAGCTGTTCCCGCCCCCCTCCCTCTGTGGATTAGGGATTGGGAAAAGGACACATCTACCATCACCATAATAAACATTGTCATTATTTTCAACGTGAATTACAAAAACTATTTTTAATCTATTGGCCTCTGAGTCAGAAGGTTGTGGGTTCAAGTCCCACTCCAGGGGCTCAAACACCTAAAGCTAGGCTGACACTCCGGTGCAGTGCTGAGGGAGTGCCGCACTGTCGGAGGTGCCGTCTTTCGGATGAGACGTTAAACCGAGGCCCTGTCTGCTCTCAGGTGGATGTAAAAGATCCCATGGCACTACTTCGAAGAAGAGCAGGGGAGTTATCCCGGTGTCCCGGCCAATATTTATCCCTCAATCAACATCACTAAAACAGATTATCTGGGCATTATCACATTGCTGTTTGTGGGAGCTTGCTGTGCGCAAATTGGCTGCCGTGTTTCCCACATTACAACAGTGACTACACTTTAAAAAGTACTTCATTGGCTGTAAAGCGCTTTGAGACGTTCGGTGTCGTGAAAGGCGCTATATAAATGCAAGTCTTTCTTTAACAGGAGCCTGGGGTCCAACTAGCTCCCAACCAGATACTTTTCTCAATATTTTGTCACAGTACGGCACAGGATAGGACACAAGGAAACGAGCTCACCGTCACATTATGGAAGAAATATGAAGTGAAATTTCAAACTGGCTGTGAATGAACTGAAAGAGAAAGCAAGAAGGGCTTTCTATGCCATTAAAAAATCAATCCAAATAGAAATCCCAATTAGCATTTGGCTCAAAATTTTCAAATCAGTAATTGAACCAATTGCACTCTATGGCAGTGAGGTGTGGGGACCGCTAACACAACAAGAATTTGCAAAATGGGACAAACACCCAATTGAGATCCTACATGCAGAATTCTGTAAAAGTATCCTCCGGACTCAAAGGAAAACCGTAAACAATGCATGCAGGGCAGAACTAGGCCAATATCCATTAATAATCACTATCCAAAAAAGAGCCACCAAATTTTGGAAACACCTAGAAATGAGCAACCCCCAATGCTACCATTACGAAGCCCTGAAATGCCAAGAGAGGACCATAAAGAAGAATACCCTCAGTCAACTAGTCCTGGGACTCAGTGAAGTAACTACTAACACTACTAACAATAACCAGCCCCAGGACAGTGACAGTGTAACACAAAGAATTCGACCCAACACAATCGCCGCTAAGCAAAAGGAAAAATATGTCATATTGGGCAGAAACAACAAAAACCCAAAACAAACTCAATTGCTACTTGGCCCTAAACAGACAATACAACATGGCTGATTACCTGACCATGGTAAAGGATAGCAAACTGAGAAAAACCTTGACAATGTACAGACTTAGTGAACATAGCCTGGCGATCGAAAAAGGTAAACACAGGCAGACCCGGCTACCAAGAGAGGACAGGATATGCTCTCACTGCAGTCAGGGAGTGGTGGAGACAGAGATGCACTTCCTCACAGCTTGTAGAAAATATCAGGGCATAAGGGAGAATTTCTACCCAAAATTCACAAAAATATGCCCGGAATTCAGAAATTTGAATGACGACCAAAAACTCCCATACCTACTAGGGGAAGAGAGAAATTGTGTAACACTAGCGGCACACTATGTTACAGCTTGCCATAAACAGAGGGACAACCACTAAATATAAGAAAAGAGTATATATAAATTATATGAAAGTATATTTATACACTCAGGGATATATCTGTTTATACACTGTATGGATAGATCTGTATTTTTGTGAACAAACATGAATGTTTTTCGATGCTTTGGCAACATAAGATGTAACTTGTCATGCCAATAAAGCGATTTGAATTGAATTGAATTGAATTGATATGCTTCACAGGAAATAAAGGAGTGGTAACTTGTTTAACAAATAAATGTTGGTTGGTTTGGACAACGTGACAGAAGCCAGATCAGTATTTAAGTGAACAAGAGGCTCCACATCACCTCCAAGATCTCCTAAGCCGGTGGCACAATGTAGGGAAGTGATCTCGACAAGCGGCGAGGCCTCTCGGTGTGGCACCCAAGCCCCGCTCAACAAACGGCAGCTTTAAAGTGGAAGTTGCTCCTGAAATCTTACACTGAACTATGTTTGCAGCGATGAATGAGTGAGCCTTTTAAAAAATAATTCCCTCAGTTACAGACCAAGTGCCACCAAAAGAATTTATTTTCAGAAGGGCTCTGCAGCAGTTGTGGAGGAGTTTTCAGGCGAGCAGTGTTGGAACAGCCCGCTCCAAAACCACAGCTTTACCACTGTCACATAGGCCCCAGGCAAGGTTCATGCTGCTGTAGATGGGGGTTCTTCCACAGTGCAATCCAGCTCTGATGAAAGTTAGCTAACAAACTGGTTAGAACATAAGAAATAGGAGCAGGGAGTCGGCCACTTGGCCCTCCGAGCCTGCTCCGCCATTCAATGAGATCATGGCTGATCTTCTACCTCATTTCCGCTTCGATCTGGGCTAATTTTGTTTTAAATGTCAGGCATGAGGGGGTGTTGTATTGAAATCATCACATCGTTAAGTGCTGACTATAAAAAGAACACACAAGTATTGCAAAACCTGAAATAGACCAGAAAATGGAGACCAGCTCAGGCCAACTTCTGACAGAGAAAAGTAAGGTTACAATCTCAGGGCAGGGCTTCGCCGGATGAGTTTACGTCTGAAATGTTATTCTTTCTCTTTCACACTTCGATTGACTGGCTGCACATTGTTGACATTGTTATCTGCTTCTGTTCACAAACTTGGCAAAATGACAGGCAGGTCACCTTATCGCTGATGACTATGTTCCTTTAAATAGCCCGGTGACAAGCAGTTATGATTCACTTCAACAGCTTTTTCCTGGGATCTGGGCTAATTTTGTTTGGAGTCTGTTTGCTCACACAGTGAGCGCTGATGAGTTATTGAGGCTGGCAGCGAGAGGAGCTGGACTGACATCAGTGGAGACGCATTAACCCAGGAGGTGCAGCAGCGTTAGCTGTGCCCCTTAATTCAGTTCCTTGGCACCATCCGGCTGCCAACTTTCCTGAATCAATATCTCCGATATCACCAGCATTTGGGATTTAAGCAAAAATATTCCACCAAAAAGATCCAGAAAAACAACATGAAAGCAAACAATTGTAATCTTTAGTGGGTATATTTTTTTTTACTTATTTTTTTTCTGCAATCTCTCCAATTAAAAAAAAGCTTTTCCCTTTAACTTTACACCCAAACCATAAGCCTGATTTATAACAAAGCATACACTTCTTATTTTGAACTTTTTTCAGGGTGAATTATGATGCCAGATTGAATGAAAAAGAATTCCTATTAATGTTTAAAAATAACATTCTATACTCCAGCAGTTCAACCTCGACCGAGAGATTCCCAGCCCCAGCTCGCTGGCTGCAGCAAACTGCATCAAACTAATTGGTTAATTGATATATACTGATTGTTGAGTCTCTAAATTACACTCAAACTGGTATGAAACGCTGACACTTACTGAATATGATGCTACTATATCATTACACAAAGGTTTCGGAGGGCGACACTCACTTTAAGTAATTTTAAAAAAGTATAATTGCGATATTTTAATTTCCAATACAGTGAACTATGGCCTAGAAATTCGATGACACGGTGCCCATTTTACAGGCATGACACGGGTGCAGAAACATCCAATATGCTTTTGCCAATAAGCACCAACCCCACTGAGTGAGCACCGAGCTGTATTTTAGGCAATTAATTCATGTAGCACATTTGTTGGAATTCTAACCTTTCTACGTGAGGAAAGCATTTCTAATCTGTACTCTCACTTAAGCCTCATTATACTCGGAATATTAAGGAGTGCCAGCTCAAGTGAGGCACATTAAACTGTTACATGGTTGGCACAGCGAAGTTGGCCACTTCAAAGCCTGGAGCACTCGCTGTGTGTGTAGACCCCTTCGTCCAGCTGTCCACACCTGCAGCTACCCCAATGGCCAACTCGGCAATGGCTCCACCAGGTGTAGCACTAACCTCAATAGGCCAAAGGGCCTGAGCTCTGATTCCCAGTCGGTGCTGATTCAGCCGATCTCGGTTATGGACAGCAGAGGTGTGTTGCAATTGGCCTCAGCACTCGTGGGCTTATGAGGATAGGGGCGAGGCAGGGCGGGGGGAGAAGTCAACCTGGTTTCCCATTCCACATCATTATCCTGCGGCTCCTGCTGAGAGTGGGCAAGTAGGTGGTGGGCGAGGGCAGGATCCGGATCGGCTGTGACACCGTTTCAGTCATCAAACTCACCGTCTAGGGCCACACATTAAGAATGTCCACTCAGGTTAGTTACCAGACAACTGTTAAGACACTACCCCAGTAAGGAGGGAGCACCTTCAGGAGAGAAGAGAAGAGAAAATCTACGCGTTGGTACGAGTTTACTGATCTCAGTGGGAATTCAGACTCCAAACCACATGTAGATGTCGTAGACAAAAGCAAGATACAGCGGATGATGGAAATCTGAAATAAAGACAGAAAATGCTGGAAATACTCAGCAGGTCAGGCAGCATCTGTGGAGAGCGAAATAGAGTTGACGTTTCAGGTCGATGACCTTTCGTCACAACCGGAAAAAGTTAATGGCCCAGAAATTAGGTTCGGGGGCTTGCCGCGCGTGCAAGCCCCCGATGTGCACTTACCCAGCGCGCCGACAGCTGAAGCCTGGGCCTGCTTGGAATTCCTGTCAGTGGCCCGGTTCAGCTCCCGGCGCGCTGTGCTTGCCTGATCCAGCGGCGTAGTTAGTTCGATGTGCCGGCTGGGATCAGGTGAGCACTGGGCAGCCAATCAGGGGAGGGAAAACTTCATTCATGAGTTTGATAGTAAGAACTGTCAAACTCATGAAAATTACGGGCGCCCAAAACACTACTTAAACTTTAAATAAAATTTTAAAAAACATCCCACTAATTAAATGAACTATAAATAACTTTTAAAAACTATTTTAAACAATTACTCAAATTTAAAAAAAAAAAAAAAAAATTTTAAATCGGGTCTAAAAATAAACTTACCTTACTGTAAAGTCCTTAAAAACAATAAAGCTGTGGAAAAAATGTTATAATTTTAAATAATAGACCACTTACCTTAAAGAATCAAGTCCTTACGTCTCCTTTTTACATTCGTAAAAAGTTGAGGCCCTTACACACGGGCAAACCTGTAAAAAAGAAGGAAGTTCAACACGTGCGCGCAGAGTCCTGCGCGCACGCGTTGGACCTCTGAACCCCTTGGAGGAAATGTCGGTTTCCCACGCATGCGCTGTGCATGCTGAAATCCGGCACTTCCATCGGGTCCACGCGTGAGTACCCCGTCCTTACTCACGCGTTGGGACCGGAAGTACTGGGCCAATATGTAACAGATTTTAATCAAGTGCAAGGGCAGGGAAAGGGGGGAGGGGAGGAAAGAACAAAAGGGAAGGGCTGTGATAGGCTGGAAGGCAGGAAAGATTAAATGACAAAAGGGATGATGGTGCAAGGCAAAAGGAGATGGTAATGGGGCAAGTAAAGAAACAAAAGATGGGTCTAGAAGAGGTGTAAATGGGAATGGCAGAATCATTACAAATAGCTACTGTCCAAAAAGGTTCCCTGGCTCCGCACTTGTTTAAAACCTGTTACATCTCTAACTTTTTCCAGTTCTGACGACGGGTCAGCGACCTGAAACGTTAACTCTGTTTCTCTCTCCACAGATACTGCCTGACTTGCTGAGTATTTCCAGCAGTTTCAGTAGATAAGGTAGGTTCACAGTGGTGTGCTCCAGGAGCCCTGTAGCTCAAGCTAGGAAAATTCTGATGCAACAGATCATACTGGAAAAGTGGAATGTTTCCCAGAACATGTGGTTTCATAAGCGAGCGTAAATATTTAACCTGTTGACATTAGGAAACCATGGGCTATATATTAATTCGAAGGCGGGGAGGGAGCCGGGGGGTGGGGGGCTGCTCTGAGATTGAGAAAGCCGAAAGAATGGGTTTCCCGAAACCCTGCCATTTTTAAAATCTCTGTTTCCCATCCGCAGCCAGCCAGAATGAGAGGCTAGCTGGCTGTCGGGTGGGTAGGCCTTTGGCACCAGGCCGCAGCCAGGGAGCGGAGAGGAGGGAGATCGGAGGCTGGAGCAGGGGGGAGATCGGAGGCCAGAAGGCAGATCGGAGACTGGGGTCGGGGGAGATCAGAGGCCTTGTGGAGGTCATCAGAAAGGTTGGAGATGGGGAGATCGGAAGGGTTGGGGGGAAGGGGAAGAGAAGAGTCGGGGGGAAATCGGAAGGGTTGGGGGGGTGTCTGATCGCAGAGGGTGGGGGCGTTGGTGAAGCAGGTAAACTGGATCCAGCAGGTAAGTGGAAAAGCACTTAACTCCTGGGTCCAACAGTCCTCACCTCCCTCCCTGGCTTTCCATAGGCCCAGAAAACTTATCCGGCCAGGGTTAAATTTAAAATGAGGGTTAAATACGAGGCATGCAGCCTCATTATAATATTTAAATTGCCAACCCGCCTCCTGGAAGCGGGTTGGTTGCCCGCCCCACGTCCCGCCAACATTAAATCCGGAAGTGGGCAGGATTCAGATTAACATGCTAACATCCCACCCGACCCAAACCTGCCTGTTTTTTGGGGGTTAAAATTTCCCCCATGTGTGCCATTGCTTTTGATTTATTTCCCCAGCTTTAGTCTCTCGTCCTTCTCCCCCACACTGGTACTCAGTCAGTGCCTTGCAGTTGTGTAGGTGGGAGGCAGCAGGAGGACGCAACATTCAGAGAAACAGCTACAGATAATGTTCGAAAGTGATATCCCAAATCACTGATCCCAATCACTGAAAGCAAACTGTTTCACTGGATTCTCAACATTGACAAACATTAAATAAGGCTACAAGTTTATTGGGGCAAAGCCTCAAGGTCTGAGTACAGTGTTTCATATTAGTATTTGCAAAAAGTTTCATTAGGTTAGTTAAATTTATCATGTTGATTTTTCTGAAACTTGGTTGTTCCAAACCCTTACTCAGTTTTGTGAGTTCAGCTACATTGATCCCATCGGAATAAAAAAGAGTGTGGAATTGACAGTGAAAAATGGCAAATTGTCTGCAGTACGCTGGGTCGGTATTCCTTGTAATTGCACCTTCAATGTTTTTATTTAAATAAAACTGAGTTCCCTAAAGGAGGGTCCAGTAAGTAGCCCACAATGAATTCTGTGCACATATAATGGATAACTTTTTAGCTTCAATCTCCTGTGTTCGAAAATTAACACATTTTGGCCCTTCCCAATCGTCCCAGACAGGTGAGCGGGTAATCAGCTTTGGAACTCTGACCTCGATTTGACTCCCCCCCCCCCGCCACACCTCCCCCATGGTGGGGGGCAGTTAAAATCAGGGTAGCGACTTTCCCGCTCTGGTCCCTCAGCCGTCCCGCCGTGTCCCAACGTCAACCTGCTCTTTTGAGCAGGTGAGCAGGACACGCTCAGGAAGTGGGGACGTCATCGGGACCCGATCTGCAATTTTAGTCGGAGGCCTGAGCAGAGGGGAGCAGTGATGGCTTTCCCTGTCAAATCAGACCAGATCGTGACCCAGAAGAGGCCCAGCAAGGTAAGTTTTTAAATTGTTATTTTAGGTTTCCTAGCGGGCCAGGACAGCAGTGCTCCTCTGGGCCCCACAAGGAAGCCTTGGGCTCCCTTGCCCAGGGCTCTCATTCCGCCCCCCCCCCCCGCCAACGAGCGTGTCCAGAGGGCACCCCCACCTGACTGCCAGGGACCATTCCCGCGAGGCCCCAGTTGCAGCCTCCTGCCGCCAAATTCCCGCTTCCGCCCGCCAGCCAGGTAATGGAATCTGGCCAGGTTCGGGTGGGAGTCAGGGAAAATTTATGGAAATGTGGTTGGACCCCAACCTCTCAGTTACATGTGGGCACGCAACGCGCTTCAGGGGCTCTTGCACATGGTTCCCGCCTCCTCCCCTATTAAAATCAGGTTTGCTCTCTCTGTTGCCCCGGAACCAGCTAGAGGGTACTCTGCAAAAGGAGCAGGGGCGAGCCTGCGCCCCTCGGAGATTGTGGAGATCCAGCAAGTGCAGTCCGTGTGAGGATGACGATTCCAGTGAAATTGCTGAATTTTGAACAATTTTCGTGAGAAGAAAAAAAGAAAGGCTTGCATTTATATAGCGCCTTTCATGACCTCAGGTTGTCCCAAAGCGCTTTACAGCCAATGGAGTAAATTTGAAGTGTAGTCACTGTTGTAATGTAGGAAACGCAGCAGCCAATTTGTGCACAGCAAGCTCCCACAAACAGCAATGAGATAATAACCAGATAAACTATTTTTAGTGATGTTGATTGAGGGATAAATATTGGCCAGGACTTCCCTGCTCTTCTTTGAAGTAGTGCCATGAGATCTTTTACATAAAGAAAATGCAAATCTGTAATAGTTCCTACACCTCCGAACAGAATTCCTGCACTTCAAAATACACAACAAACAGCAGGATTATGAGAAAAAGCTGAAAACCAAGAGATTCCTTAACAATGAGTGGGAAAGCTCATGACTGGAACAATTATAAACAGCTAATGCATCTCAAAAAATTACAAGTGCGGAACACACATTGCTAGTGTCAGCTGTGGCTCAGTTAGTAGCACCCTCACCTCTGAGTCAGAAGATTGCGGGTTCAAGTCCCACTCCAGGGACTTGAGCACATAAAGCTAGGCTGACACTCCCAGTGCAGTGCTGAGGGAGTGCTGCACCGTCGAAGGTGCCGTCTTTCGGATGAAACGTTAAACCGAGGCCCCGTCTGCTCTCTCACGGTGGACGTAAAAGATCCAATGGCACTATTTTGAAGGAGAGCAGGGGAGTTCTCCCCGGTGTCCTGGCCAATATTTATCCCTCAACCAATATAACCAAAACAGATTATCTGGTCATTATCACGTTGCTGTTTGTGGGATCTTGCTGTGCACAAATTGGCTGCCACATTAGAACAGTGTCTCCATTTTAAAAGTACTTCATTGGCTGTAAAGCGCTTTGAGACATCCGGTGGTCGTGAAAGGCGCTATATAAATGCAAGTCTTTCTTTTTGTTTTCCAGTTTCCCAACCAAATGTTTCACGTTTTACTTCAATATGGATCATAGGGGGAAAAATTCGGTGGCGCCCCCTTTGGGGCACTAACTTCGCCTGGGCGCTACTTTTAGCGCTCTGAAAAAGTTAGCGCGCCTGCACCGTAAATTCAGTGATAGCGCCCCAAGCAGGAGGCGGGCGCTACTGGAAGCGCTCCCCATCCTTCCTGGGGCACCACCAGTGAATATCGCGGCGCTACGTGCAACAGCGCCGCGGTATTGCAGGCCTCCCTACCCTGATTAAAGGGGCGGGGCCTAGCGCTGCACGCACCGGGGCCCTGCTGGACCAGCGGGGAGCGGGGTGCCGGGAAAGCAACCCGGCATTCAAGAGGAGCGATCGCGGCCGGCATGGCGAATAAAATAAAAGAGGGGAAGGGGGCAGGTGCTGGCAGGCGGCCAGAAAAAAATTGGCCGCCTGACACCTGCCCCTTTAAATACCACCGCCGCTGCCGCAAAAACGCCACCCTGACCCTGTTGGACCTATCGTCTGGCGATAGGTCAGGGGGGGCAGCCGAAGTTTGCGGCCGGGGCGCTGCACACGGCGATGACGTCATCGCCGGAGGTGCAGCGCCGCGGGGTGCTACCGGCTAACGCCGCCGTTAACCTCCCGCTGAATTTTGCAGAAGGCGTTAGCGGCGCCGTGCCCAGGGGCGCTAACGGCTGCCGCAAAGCAGCCCAATTTTCCCCCCGTAGATTGTTACAGCACCAAAACAGGCCATTTGGCCCATCAAGTCTGTACCAGTACTTTTCTCCACATGAGCCACATATTCTAAGCCCACTCTCCTGATCACGCCCCATGTCCTTTAATATTCCTCTTTATGCAACTATCCGATTCCCTTCTAAAGTAATTAGACTCTATTTAACAAAAGGTTTGAGGCAGAGAATTCCACATTCTAATTGTAACAGATATTTTTCGAACCGCCCCTTTAATCCTTGTGTGTTCACCTTAAATTTGTGTCCTCTTATTAATGTCTCACTGATCAGTGGATATAATCGGTCACTATTTACTTTAACGTAACCTTTCATAATCTTGAAGGCCTCCATCTGGTCACCCCTTCAACTCTGGTGAAAAAACCCTAATTTCCAGGATGGATTGTTAAAAAAAAACCTGCACACGTCAGGCAAGGACCAGATCCAGCTTGGCCGTGAGGCCCTCCACATTCAAATAGTCTGATCCCACTCACTATCAGGCCTTGGATTAGAAGGACAATCAGAAGGGTTTCCACTCCCTGTGGAACCGCACTCCCGCATAAGCCAGTGTCTTCAGGAGAGGAAGGGACAAAATTGGTGAAGGAAAGAAAGTGGGCACACAAAATTGGCCAAAATATGTGAAACACTTCTGCAGGGAAGCAAATCCCACTCAACGTGGTTAAAATAGGCCAATTCACCACACAAAAAAAAGCCAATCTCCCAACACCTGGATTACTGCTAGCATTGTTGCTGCTCATTTTATTATTTCTCTGCAACACACTCCGCTTCCTTCCACAATGGTCCCTTGTTTATTGCTTTCTGCTTAAGTGCCTAGGGAGCTGGAGTCTTCCTGGAGGTAATTAGGAAAGATGGAGAGGTGGCAGCAATTACTGTAAAAAATTTACACCCAAGGAGCTGCCATCTTCTCAGTGGAACAGGGACTGGGTTATTTTCCTGGGTGTCAGTCAGTGAAGCAAATTGCTAAATGACTAAATCGGTGTCACACATCACACACACGTTCCATACATCAGCTTTTGTTTAAAGCCTTTATAATCTTAAAATAAACATCAGAGACCCAGACTTGTGTTAGTCGACAGTATTGCTAAAAAGGATTTTCAGTATATTAAAAATGCTCTTTTTTTAAAAAAAAGGCATTACTGTCCCTAGTTTTCAGTAGGTTCCTTGTAACATTTCTGCAATCTCACATTAGTTATGTGGGAGATTCATAGGAATATTTTCCAGATCAAAAAAGCTAAATATTGCTTACGATTTCCATTTTCAAAATCAAAACAACTTTGGTGTGTGTCTCACCTCTCGTGATCTTGAAGATTTTAACAATGCATAGAATATTTTATCACTTATATACAAAGACATACAAACTTTCTTCTTCCATCTTCTTCTTAGGCAATCCCTCGGAACCGAGGATGACTTGCTTCCACACTAAAAATGAGTTCTCAGGTGACTGATGAGTCCAATGTGGGACCTACAGTCTCTGTCACAGGTGGGGCAGACAGTGGTTGAAGGGGCGGGTGGGCGGGGTGCTTGGGTTGACGTGCGCTCCTTGCGCTGCCTGCGCTTGGCTACCGCTTGCTCCCGGCGAAGAGACTCGAGGTGTTCGGCGCCTTCCCAGATGCTTCTCCTCCACTTTGTGCGGCCTTGGGCCAGAGATTCCCAGGTGTCGATGGGGATGTTACACTTTTTCAAGGAGGCTTTGAGGGTGTCCTTGAAGCGTTTCCTCTGCCCACCTGGGGCTCTTGTGCCGTGCCAAGAGCTCCGAGTAGAGCGCTTGTTTTGGGAGTCTCGTATCGGGCATGCGGACAATGTGACCCGTCTAATAATAATAATAATAATAATAATCAACTTTATTGTCATTGTTAGTGCACAAGTGCAGTACAACGAAATGTAGTCTTGCGGCTCCCGAGAGTGTACATTTAGATTAAGACATTTAACATTCGACATTCATTTGGCTTGTAATACATAAACATAAACATAACCATAATAAAGTGCATTGGCAGATGTGCAGGCTTTAGAGTTTATTTGTAGAGTTCAGTAGGATGACAGCCCTGGGAAAGAAGCTGTTCCTAAATCTGGTCGTTCGGGTGCGAATGCATCTGTAGCATCTCCCAGATGGCAGGGGGGCGAACAAACTGTGGCTGGGGTGGGTAGGGTCTTTGATGATGGTCAGTGACCTCCGTAAACAGCGTTTCTGATAGATGTTCTCTATGGTCGGTAGCCGAGTGCCGGTAATGCATTGGGCAGTTTTGACTACCCGCTGCAGGGCTTTCCGATCATAGGAGCTACAGCTGCCATACCACACTGTGATACAGTTCGTCAGGATGCTCTCTATTGTGCAGCGGTAAAAGTTAGAGAGGATCAGGGGTGACAGGTTACATCCCTTCAGCCTCCTTAGGAAATATAGGCGCTGCTGGGCCTTCTTTACCAAAGAGGAGGTATTGAGGGACCAGGAGAGGTCTTCCGTGATGTGGACTCCGAGGAACTTAAAGCTGTCCACCCTTTCCACCACAGCCCCATGGATGTGGATGGGGGTGTGACTTCCGCCTTTAGACTTCCTGAAGTCCACAATGATTTCCTTGGTTTTCTTGATGTTAAGGGCCAGGTTGTTATCGGTGCACCACTTCACGAGATGCTGGACCTCCTCCCTGTAGGCTGACTCATCGTTGTTGGTGATCTGGCCTACCACCGTGGTATCATCTGCAAACTTGATGATGGTGTTGGAACCATGATCCACGCTCATTCGGAGCTGCTTGAGCGTGGTCAAAGCTTCGATGCTGGGGATGTTGGCCTGAGCAAGAACACTGACAGCAAGAACAGCGCCTATCCTGCCAATGGATTTGCAGGATCTTGCGGAGGCAGCATTGGTGGTAACTCTCCAGTACTTTGAGGTGCCTGCTGTACATGGTCCATGTCTCTGAAGCATACAGGAGGGCGGGTATCACTACTGCTCTGTAGACCATGAGCTTAGTGCTGGGTTTGAGGTCTTTCACACTTTCACCTGAATTACAGCAAGGATATTTAATTAAGCCAATTTCACTTTGTATTTTGCATCAGTTTAAAATAAAAAGCCAAGTTCTTCAGAAAAATTCACTTTTTCTTTTTGAACAGTGTACCTATTGGTCTCAAGCATTTTTGACAATGTGATGAGCAATATGAACAGACACAGTAATGATAGTTGTACTAAATTCATATTAACAGTAACTTTGTCTGACATCATTATTACGTCCGTGAATGATTGAGACACGGACAGCAGGAGTGGAACAAAATAAGTCTTTACTGGTGGAAGTCAATAGTGAAACTAAAAAAACAGAGGCTCACTAGCGCCTTTTATACAGGGGTGGTCACTGCCGGTACTGCAGTCTGAGACCAGTTATTCTCTTAAAGGTACATACACAACAATTCCTCCCCTTTTAGATAAACAGTACATAACATTCATTTAACAACTAAATGATAACTAATTACAATCACAATTACTGTTGCAAGATACATTGGTTAAGTTCAAGCAATTATAAGTTCAGTCTTTGAGGAGGCTTCCTGATTCTGTCCGGATAACGCCTCTTTGGGGTATCAGGTTCTTCTGGCAATGTTGAGTCGGGATCAATGTCGTTGTTTGGTTCATCTGCTTCCAATATTGCCGGTTCTGCGGTAGCTGCAATTGGAACGTCGATTTCATTACCAGGTGTATCAGATCGTGGTGTGGAGTTGACGTTTTCCAGTGACTCTAGAATCTGGTCAACATGGCGTCTTACAATGCTCTCCCCAATGTCCACGGTATACATGAGAGGTCCTTGTCGTGTACAAATCGTTCCTGGCTGCCATTTCTCAGTGCGGTAGTCCCGGGCCAAAATTGGTTGACCTATCTTAAAACTCCTGGTCGGCCTTTCATTCATATTCTGAAACTGTCTGTTCTCCACATCTCTTCGGACGTTTGGCTTAACCAAATCCAAGCGGCAACGTAGTCTTCGATTGAAGAACATCATGGCTGGAGTTTGGTTGGTAACCGCATGTGTCGCATTCCGGTAGGCAAACAAGAAGTTGTCCACCTTGTGTTGTAGGGGTATATCTTCATTACACATTGCCTTGATAGCCTTCTTGAATGTTTGGACAAACCTCTCGGCCAATCCATTAGTGGCTGGATGATATGGGGCAGATGTGTAATGCTTAACACCATTGTTCTTTAAGAACCTCCGGATCTCTTCAGACACAAACTGTGGTCCATTGTCAGAGCAAATCTGTTCAGGCAGCCCATTCCTGGCGAATATGGTTCGTAAAACTGTGATAGTTTTTTCCGTGGTGGTTGAGGACATTTTTATTACCTCTGGCCACTTTGAATGTGCATCCACCGCAATTAAAAACATCGAGCCCATGAAGGGACCAGCAAAATCAATGTGCGCCCTTTGCCATGGAGATGAGGGCCACTCCCATGGATGCAGAGGAGCTTGTGGTGGGGCGTTTTGGACCGTCTGGCATCCTGCACAGCTCTTGGTCATCTCTTCGATTTCTCTATCGATTCCCGGCCACCACACAAACGCTCTGGCTAAGTTCTTCATTTTTACCCCACCCAGATGACCCTCATGAAGCTCATTGAGCACTCTATCCGTCAACTTAGGTGGAATTACTACTCTGGATCCACACATCAAGGTTCCTCTGCACACTGACAGCTGTTCTCTTCTCGGCGAGAATGCTGGCAGCAGTGGTTCGCCATGTGCTGGCCATCCCTTCACCGTTAAATCATAGACCCGTGATAGTGTCGGGTCATTCCGTGTTTCCTTTTCTATGTTTGCATTCGTCACAGGGAGACATTCGACTATGGTCGAGTGGAATAACTCCATTGGATCCACTGCAAGATCTTCTTCCACCGTCGGCAACAGTAGACGTGACAATCCATCAGCATTTCCATGCTGTTTAGTTCCTTTGTACTCGATGTCATATTGGTGTGCCCCTAGGAAAAGGGACCATCTCTGCAGCCGTTGTGCTGTCATTATTGGTACTCCCTTCTGAGGGTTGAAAATGGAGACAAGAGGTTGATGATCGGTTAGTAGAGTAAATTTTTGACCGTGCAGGTAGTGATTGAACTTCTTCACCCCCCACGCTAGGCTGAGGGCCACTCTGTCAATCTGGGCGTAGTTACGCTCGGCAGAAGTTAACGAGCGTGGCGCAAAAGCTATCGGTCTCTCTAAACCATCAAGGAATTTATGTGACAGTACCGCCCCAATGCCGTATGGAGACGCATCACACGCCAGTCTGATCGGCAGTGCTGGGTTGTAGTGAGCCAATACTTCCCTTGAAGTGATTAAGTCCTTACTCTTCTGAAAAGCACGCTTACAATCATCGCTCCATTTCCATGCTACCCCCGTTCGTAGCAGGGCGTTCAGTGGGTGCAGAATTGTCGACAAATTCGGCAAAAACTTATGATAGTAATTCACCAATCTGAGGAATGACCTCAGTTGCGACACATTTTCAGGCGCTGGGGCCTTAACAACTGCTTCAATTTTGTCAGGGGACTTATGTAACCCCTCTTCATCAATCACGTGGCCACAATACGATATCTGTTTCTTAAAAAATTCGCACTTGGGGCAGTTAGCTCGCAGCCCATGTTCCTGTAGTCGAGTGAGCACCTGTTCTAGGTTGTTAAGGTGTTCACTGTCATCTTCACCTGTGACAAGGATGTCGTCCAAGTAACACTGAGTCCCCGGAATCCCTTGCAGGACTTGTTCCATCGCTCTTTGCCATATCGCCAGAGCCGATGCTACTCCAAATACCAATCGATGATACTGATAAAGACCTTTGTGAGTGTTTATCGTGAGATACTTCCTAGAGGACTCTTCAACCTCCATCTGCAAATATGCTAGGTCAATTTTTGTAAAACGCTTCCCTCCAGACAGTGAGGCAAAGATGTCTTCTATCCTTGGAAGAGGATATTGTACTGTGTGAAGGACTGGGTTCACCGTCACCTTGAAATCCCCACAGATGCGAATCTTCCTTGGCTCCCCGGACTTATTGCTTAACGTTTTCTTCATGACAGGAACGATGGGTGTCGCCCACTCGCTCCAGTCGACCTTAGACAACACGCCCGCCTTCTCCAGATTCTCCAGCTCTGCCTCGACGGCTGGGCGAATTGCATATGGTACCGGTCTTGCTTTGAAAAACTTGGGAACTGCATTCTCTTCTATTTTTATTGAGGCGGTTACGCCTTTAAGCGTGCCCAGTTCTTGTTGAAATACCTCTTTGGCGTTAGCTAAGATTATTGACAATCGTCCAGGAGCGACGTCTTCATCTTTTTTACCTTCCACCGTCATTGCATAAATGGAGTGCCAATCTAAGTTTATCTTCCTGATCCATTCCCGTCCCAATAACGGTGGTCCACCATTTGGCAGTATGTAGAGATACAATTTCCGTATTTTCTTGCCGTTGTATTCGACAGGCACCCTTATTTTTCCTCTGGGGTATACTTTTTGCCCCGTATACGTCGTCAAGATGATGGATGTCTCTCTCAAGGGTATGTAGCCGCTCGTAGTCTCGTCGATTCATGACGGTTAGCGCTGATCCTGTATCCAATTCCATTTTAACTTGGGACCCTGCAATCGTGAGGGTGACCCAAATGGTTCGGTGATCCTCTTTTGCGATTACATTGTGAAGTTTGAGACAGCTTAGTCTCCTGTTCCCGGATTCACTATCGCTCATCTGGTCTTCGGAACTACTGTCCGTCATCTTTTGTACTTTCTTGTACGGTTCCTTAGTAGCCTTTTTGTTGTCGCTGGTCTTCTTCCCAGACCTGCAAACTCATGCAATGTGTCCCAACTTCCCGCATTGCCTGCATATTTTGTCTTTGGACCAGCAGTCCTTCTGGTCATGGTTAGTTCTGCCGCAGCGATAACATTTTGCAAATCCCCGTGTCATTTCGTGGGTGCCGTATTCCTGTGGTTTTTGTTGAATTTCTGCAGCTCCTCTGGCTGCTGCTTCATACGATACTGCCACGCTGAAAGCCTTATCTAGCGTCAGCTCTTTCTCTGAGAGTAACTTCTTCTGTGTTCCTTCACTCAGGAGTCCACAGACAAATTTGTCCCGTAGGGTATCTGCCAGTCCTGCTCCGAACTGGCAGTGCTTTGATAGCTTGCATAGTTCCGTAAGATACTCAAGCATTGCTCTCATCTTTGTGCTGAGTTCTCCTGTGAAATTTAAATCTTTCTGCTATCAACAGCGGTGCAGGGTTTAGGTGTTTCTGTAGGACAGCAACAATTTCGTTAAAACTCTTCGCTTTCGGTTTGGCTGGAGTAATCAGGTCCCGCAATAGGCCGTACGTTCTAGCGCCCATTAAGTTTAGCAATATCTATGCCTTTTTCTCCTCCGCTATTTCGTTTGCCTCGAAATATACCTCGACTCTTTCCACATACGTGGTCCAGTCCTCTATTGTATTATCAAAAGCAGTGATACAGCCAGTCTTCGGCATCTTGCAAATCTAAAATGGCACCTCCCGCGCTTTGTCTTCTTCCCCGATTTAACAAAATGGCGCCTCCCACGCTTTGCCTTCTTCCTCGCTGATTAAGATGGCACCTCCCGCGCTTTGCCTTCTTCCCCGCTGTTGTTAGCGCTGCTTTCCACGGTTTCTTACGCGTTTAATATATATATTTTTTTTAATTATTATTTTCCCGTCGTGGAACAACCCTGTGGGACTCTTGCCTCCCTCTTCGCGGGTCTATATGCAGCCCGGCTTCGTAGCACCGGCCGCGCCCTGTGTGCTCCACCCTCTCTCTCTCTTCTTCCCGACAACGCTGCTCGGCCCCGTTGCAAACCACCCGCTCGAGCTCGCGACCGCCGCAGCCCAGGAAGGTTCAGTGCACTACCTGCCACCAGCCCGATTAGCTGAAGCACCGTCGACAGGAACCAGGCCCCGCATCCGACAGCTTCTCCAGCAATCTTCAACTCTGCAACACAGGGCGGATGCCCACGGTCGACGCCCGTTTCTACTGCCTCTTACTTTCTTTTCTTTCTGGCCTCGACCTCTGCTCACTTCGCTGTAGGAATGGATCCCAGGAGGTGTTGCAGACTGAAGGTAGGTTCGTATCTGCTCGTCACCAGTATTACGTCCGTGAATGATTGAGACACGGACAGCAGGAGTGAAACAAAATAAGTCTTTACTGGTGGAAGTCAATAGTGAAACTAAAAAAACAGAGGCTCACTAGCGCCTTTTATACAGGGGTGGTCACTGCCGGTACTGCAGTCTGAGACCAGTTATTCTCTTAAAGGTACATACACAACAATCATCATCTCAGTGGCTGTTTGGGGCATACACATGATCAGTGGCTGTTTCCATGGGGATGGCATCCTTGTGATGCCACCATTAACTCTGACACAGAAACACACAGCCCTCAGCCCAATACGCTCATCATGTACCTCATGTGGGAACAGTGATGTTTGCAATCTGAACTTCTTGGGGATCGCGATTGACCAGAAATTCAATTGAGTCAACCACGTAAATGCTGTGGCTACGAGAGCAGGTCAGAGGCTGGGTATTCTGCAGCAAATGTCTCACCTCCCAACTCCCCAAAAAGCCTCTCCACCACCTACAAGGCACGTCAGGAGTCTGATGGATAACGCTCTATTTTGCCTGGATGGGTGCAGCTGCAACAACACTCAAGCAGCTCAACACCATCCAGAACAAAGCAGTCCGCTTCACCGGCACCCCTCCACTTGATTAATCATTCACTTCTTCCGCCACCAGCGTACAGCGCTTGCTGTGTGCACTATCTACAAGATGCACTGCAGCAAGTCGCCAAGGCTTCTTCAGCAGCACCTCCCAAATTTGTGACCTCCACCACCTAGAAGGACAAGGGCAGCAGGTGTATGGGAACTCCATCACTTCCAAGTTCCCCTCCAAGTCACACACCATCCTGACTTGGACATATATATTGCTCTCCATTCCTTAATGTTTGCTGGGTCAAAATCCTGGAACTTCCTACCTAACAGCATTGTGGGAGTACCATCACCACACGGACTGCCGCAGTTCAACAAGATGGCCACCACCACCATCTCAAGATCAACTAGGAATGCTCACATCCCAAAGAATGATTTTTTTTTAAACTTGCTCTGTGTCCTTTACCTCTTTGGGACCAATATATGGTCCTCTCCAGTTCGTTATGTTCCTACTGTGTTTTCTACCGTGTGTAGGTCATCCACCCATGCAGGAGCAATGCTCATTCTACAATCCCCACTAATTCTGCTGTGTAACTGGATGGTAATGCATAGCCTCACTCCCCGTTTTGATTTTTACCCCCACCCCCGCCCCAGCCCAACCTTCAATCATCTCCCCAAGGATGGAGCTCAGCTTGTGGAGCCCAACAGCACAAACTGAAGTCCTTCCGCTCTTTTGGCTCACTAACACTTATTGATATCAAGCCACAAATCAACGGAATATTCTTCCCTGTGAGGAAAAAAAAACCCTGGACCGTACAGTGACATACCGAGTAAGAATTGCCTAAGACGGTTTCAAGACTGTCACATATCAGAACCTACAAGGGCAAAGCTAGAGTGATTGTCTAAATGATCAACATGGTCGGAATCCCAAGCCCCAGGTTCCAATCTCCAAACCACTTGTCATTTCTATTGTAGACCATTCTATAACTTCACTTTTTTTGAAGTGTAATAAAGACACGGCTGACCTAAAGTTTCCTTCCCTATGTTTACGACAGGTGATGAATAGAGAAGGGGACAGCAGTGATGATAAAAACATCTAGACTAGACACCACAGGGAGGGTTCACATTAGGGTTTAGGCCGAGGGAGGTGCCGTCTTTCGGATGAGACATTAAAACCGAGGCCCCGTCTGTTCTCTCAGGTGAACGTAAAAGATCCCATGGCACTATTTCGAAGAAGAGTAGGGGAGTTCTCCCCGGTGTCCTGGCCAATGTTTATCACTCAATCAACATAACAAAAGCAGATTAACTGGTCATTCCTTCTTTCCATTTCTGTAATCCCAACAGGATATCGCTGTGTGACTCTTTCTCTCTGCAACCGCACACCACCCCCCCCCCCACAATCCACCACCCCCAAGAGAGTTTCAGTCACTGTCCCTTGCTCCTCAACAGTGTCTCTCTCCCTCACGCTTCCTTCCCACAGCAATACCTTACTTTCTGTCTCTCTCTTCTCTCTCAGTAACAATGCTAAAATAAAGCTGGAAGTTTATTCAATGAAGGCAGACTCCTGCACATACCACTTTCCCCCTCCTCTTCAGTTCTTCCTCCCCCCCTTTAGTATTTTTCACCTCATTTCTTTTCACTTTCACTTTGTCTTCCCTCTTACTCTTCTGAAATGCTTTTTACTGCCAATTTTCCATCGATAAACACAAGGAGAGGTGGCTGTCCAGCTCTTCCTTCCACAGGAAGTTACAATGTTCTCCACACCACCAACTCCAACATCATTAGATTCAACTGCCTCTTCAATTACTTGAGTTTTTGCTGCCACTGCCTTAACCAGAAGACTATTCCAGTATAAGAACATAAGAAATAGGAGCAGGAGTAGGCCATTCGGCCCATCGAGCGTGCTCCGCCATTCAATGAGGTCATGGCTGATTTTCAACCTCAACTCCACTTTCCTACACTATCCCCATATCCCTTGATTCCCCTAATATCCAAAAATCTATCGACTTCTGTTTTGAATATACTCAACGACTGAGCCTCCACAGCCCTCTGGGGTAGAGAATTCCAAAGATTCACCACCCTCTGAGTGAAGAAATATCTCATCTCAGTCTTAAATGGCCGACCCCTTATTCTGAGACTGTGACCCCTGGTTCTAGACTCCGCAGCCAGGGGAAACATCCTTCCTTATCTACCCTGTCAAGCCCTGTAAGAATGTTGTATGTTTCAATGAGATCACCTCTCATTCTTCAAAACTCCAGAGAATATAGGCCTAGTCTACTCAATCTCTCCTCATAGGTTAATCCCCCCATCCCAGGAATCAGTCTGGTGAATCTTTGTTACACTCACTCTATGGCAAGTATATCCTTCCTTAGGTAAGGAGACCAAAACTGTACACAATACTCCAGGTGTGGTCTCACCAGGGCCCTATATAATTGCAGTAAGATGTCTTTACTCTTATACTCAAATCCTCTTATAATAAAGGCCAACATACCATTTGCTTTCCTAATTGCTTGCTGTACCTGCATGTTAACTTTCAGTGATTCATGTACAAGGACACCCAGGTCCCTCTGACCACCAACATTTCCCAATCTCTCACCATTTAAAAAATACTCTACTTTTCTATTTTTCCTACCAAAGTGGATAACTTCACATTTCTCCACATTATATTCCATTTGCCATGTTCTTACCCACTCACTTAGCCTGTCTATATCCCCTTGAAGCCTCTTTGCATCCTCCTCACAACTTACATTCCCACCTAGCTTTCTATCAGCAGCAAACTTGGATATATTACATTTGGTCCCCTCATCCAAATCATTGATATAGATTGTGAATAGCTGAGGCCCAAGCACTGATCCTTGCGGTACCCCACTAGTTACAGCCTGCCAACCCAAAAATGACCCGTTTATTCCTACTCTCTGTTTTCTGTCTGTTAACCAATCCTCAATCCATGCCAGTATATTACCCCCAATCCCATGAGCCCTAATTTTGTTTAATAACCTCTTCTTTGGCGCCTTATTGAATGCCTTCTGAAAATCCAAATACACCACATCCACTGGTTCCCCCTTATCTATTCTGCTCATTACAACATCAAAAAACTCTAACAGATTCATCAAACATGATTTCCCTTTCATAAATCCGTGTTGACTCTGCCCAATCCTGTTATTATTTTCCAAGTGCCCTGTTACCATGTCCTTAATAGTTTCTAGCATATTCCCTACTACTGATGTCAGGCTAACTGGTCTGTAATTCCCTGTTTTCTCTCTCCCTCCTTTCTTAAATAGTGGGGTTACATTTGCTGCCTTCCAATCCGTGGGAACCATTCTAGAATCTATGGAATTTTGGAAGATGACAACCAATGCATCAACTATCTCTATAGCCACCTCTTTCAAAACCCTAGGGTGTAGACCATCAGGTCCTGGGGATTTATCGGCTTTCAGTCCCATTAATTTCTCTAGTACTATTTTTTTACTAATACTAATTTCTTTCAGTTCCTCATTCTCGCCAGACCCTCGGTTCTCCACTATTTCCGGTAGGTGTTTTGCGTCTTCTTCCGTGAAGACAGACACAAAGTTTAATTTCTCTGCCATGTCCTTATTCCCCATTATAAAAACTCCTGTCTCAGCCTGTAAGGCACCCACATTTACTTTGGCTAATCTTTTCCTTTTTACATACCTATAGAAGCTGTTACAGTCGGTTTTTATGTCTCTCGTTAGTTTACTCTCATATTCTATTTTCCCTTTCTTTATCAATTTCTTGGTCCTCCTTTGGTGAATTCTAAAATCCTCCCAATCCTCAGGCTTACTCCTCTTTTGGCAACATTGTAAGCCTCTTCCTTTACTCTAATAGTATCACCTTTTGTGTGAAGGAATGCCTCCTGAAATCAATCCTGAAGTTGTCTTTCACCACTTTGAACCAAGGTCCTCTTACTCTGAAATGTTTTGGTTTAAGCTTTTCTATTCCACATAATATCATATATATCTCTCTAAGGCCAACTCATCTGCCTCCTTTCAAGGCTGACAAGTCCAAGCTTTTCTAACCTTTCTTCATAACTCAGTCCTCCATCATCATTCTACTTTACACCACTGAAGCCACTTCTGTGGTGCCTCAGTGACCAGAACTGAATACAGGATTCAACATGCAGCCTGATCTGAGGACTGTACAGATTCAGTATGACAGCCACAGAGTTATACCTTACCTCGCTGCCTGAAAGGGCGGTAGAGGCAGAAACCCTGATCGCATTTAAAAGGTACTTGGATATGCACTTGAAGAAGTGCCGTATCCTACAGGGCTACGGACCAAGAGCTGGAAAGTGGGATTAGGCTGGATGGCTCTTTTCCACCTGGCACAGACACGATGGGCTCCTTCTGTTCTTCTCTGCAATGACTGGACATGAACAATGTTGAGTCTACAATCATTCTTAGATCTCTTTCAGTCTCTCTGCTCGCTAACTCAACAGCACTCATTAAGTCAGTATATGCCCCACGTTGTCTTCCAATGTGCAAGTTCAGGTACAGTTGAGGTACATTCCCACTAGGGGGAAAGGTAGGGCAACTAAAGTCAGGGCTCCCTGGATGACAAAAGAGATAGAGAATATGCTGAAGCAGAAAAAGAGCGCGTATGACAGGTGTCAGGTTGTATACAGTGGTGTTCCCTAGGGGTCGGTACTAGGACCACTGCTTTTCTTGATATATATTAATGACTTGGAGGTGGGTGTACAGGGTACAATTTCAAAATTTGCAGATGACACAAAACTTGGAAGTACAGTGAACAGTGAGAAGGAGAGTGATAGACTGCAGGAAGACATAGACAGGCTGGTAAAATGGGCAGACACGTGGCAGATGAAATTTAACGCAGAAAAGTGCGAAGTGATACATTTTGGCAGAAAGAATGAGGAGAGGACATATAAACTAAATGGTACAATCCTAAAGGGGGTGCATGGACAGCGAGACCTGGGGGGTATATATGCACAAATCATTGAAGGTGGCAGGGCAGGTTGAGAAAGCAGTTAAAAAGGCTTACAGAATCCTGGGCTTCATCAATAGAGGTATAGAGTACAAAAGTGTGGAAATTATGATGAACCTGTATAAAACACTGGTTCAGCCCCAACTGGAGTGCTGTGTCCAATTCTGGGCACCACACTTTAGGAAGGATGTGAAGGCCTTAGAGAGGGTGCAGAAAAGATTTATGAGAATGATTCCAGTAATGAGGGACTTCAGTTACGTTGATAGACTGGAGAAGCTGGGGTTGTTCTCCTTGGAGCAGAGAAAATTGAGAGGAGATTTGATAGAGGTGTTCAAAATCATGAGGGGCCTGGACAGAGTAGAGAGAAACTGTTCCCATTGGCAGAAGGGTCAAGAATCAGAGGACACAGGTTTAAGGTGATTGGCAAAAGAACCAAAGGCGACGTAAGAAAAAACTTTTTTACGCAGCGAGTGGTTAAGATCTAGAATGCACTGCCTGAAAGGGTGGTGGAGGCAGATTTAATCACAGCTTTCAAAAGGGAGTTGGATAAGTATCAGAAGGAAAGAAATTTGCAGGGCTACGGGGAAAGGTCGGGGGAGTGGGACTGGCTGAAATGCTCTTGCAGAGAGCCGGCAAGGGCTCGACGGGCCGAATGGCCGTCTTCCCTGCTGTAACCATTCTATGATTCTATGAGTCTAAGACCTTGCAATTATCTGTTCTAAATTCCATCTACCGTGGCTCTGCCAATTGCAAATATTATCTAGATCTTTCTTTAAATTCTCGGCTACTTCATTGAACACTACTGCCTCCCCCCTCCCTTGTGCTTAGGATCATCTACAACTTTGGCCAACTTACGGCTGCTGAACACAGGCCCTTTATGTAGATCAGAAACAATATGGGCCGCAGCAGCAATCTGAAGCACTGTACTCAGTACATGTCACTGGCTTGGCATCACTCTCTGAAATAGTATCCACTGCTTCCTCTCTTTCTGCCAATTCCTTATCCACCTCTTATCTAGGGTGCTCAATGTGTTAAGCAGCTTGTCGCAGCCTTCCATGTGGAACTTTATCAAAAGCTGTCTGGAAGTTCAAATATTGTACATTATAGGGCTTTCCAACATCAAATTGAGATGTCCCTTTCTCAACAAAAAAAATCAAAGAAGTTGGTCAGGCAGAATCTGTCTTTTCTACTACCATGTTAGCTGCCACTTACTAAGATACCGTGTGCAGTCACTCCCCAATTTCACTCCTACTAGTTGATTCCATTCTTTTTGCCAGCTGCTGATGTAATACTAATGGTGTATAGTTATCTGGGGCTATTTTCATCCTTCTTGAAAGTACCACATTGTTTCCAATCCAATGGACCTTCCTGCATTCATTGACTCATTCATGACACTTCCTGTGTCCCCGACAACCATGTGTACAGGAAGTGTGTCCAGCTGCAGCTACTGACAGACCGCATTGCGGCACTGGAGCTGCGATTGGATACATACTGGACCATTCGCGATGCTGAGGACGTCGTGAATAGCACGTTTAATCAGTTGGTCACACCGCAGGTAAAGGTGGCACAGGCACAAAGGGAACAGGTGACCAACAGGCAGAGTAGTAGGTGCAGGCAGGTAGTGCAGGGGTCCCCTGTGACCATCCTCCTCTCAAACAGATATACTGCTTTGGATACTGATGGGGGGGATGGCTTACCAGGGGAAGGCAGCAGCAGCCAACTTCCTGGCACCAGGGGTGGTTCTGCTGCACAGGACGGGAGGAAAAGAGGGGGAGAGCTATAGTAATTGGGGATACTATTGTAAGGGGAATAGATAGGCATTTCTGCGGCCGCAAACAAGATTATAGGATTGTGTGTTGCCTCCCTGGTGCAAGGATCAAGGATGTCTCAGAGTGGCTGCAGAACATTTTGGAAGGGGAGGGTGAACAGCCAGTTGTCGTGGTGCATATAGGTACCAACGATATAGGTAAAAACCGGGATGAGGTCCTAAAAGTTGAATATAGGGAGTTAGGAGGTAAATTTTAAAAATAGGACCTCAAAGGTAGTAATCTCAGGATTGCTACCAGTGCCACGTGCTAGTCAGAGTAGAAATAGAAGGATATTTCAGATGAATATGTGGCTAGAGGAATAAAGAAATGGCAGACCAATTAAATACATACTTTGGTTCTGTCAATACAAAGGAGGACACAAATAACCTCCCAAAGATGTCGGGGAACATAGAGTCTAATGAAAGGGAGGAACTGATAGAAATCAGTATTTGTAGGGAAATGGTGTTAGGGAAATTGATGGGATTGAGGGCCGATAAATCCCCAGGGCCTGATAATCTACATCCTAGGGTACTTAAGGAAGTGGCCCTAGAAATAGTAGATGCATTGCTGGTCATCTTCCAAAATTCTATAGACTCTGGAACAGTACCCATGGATTGGCGGGTAGCTAATGGCCTAGAAATTGAGTGGGCTTAGCGCCCATTTTGCAGCGCTAGAGGGCATTGCGCTGGACTTACAGCCAGTTTTGAAATTGACTAGGGCCCAACATCGGCGTTACACCGGTAGCGCTGCGCCGGCACCGATGACGTCATCGGTGTGCGCAGCGTCCCGGTTGCCGTGGTGACGGGCCCCAGCGCCGAAATTCAGTTGCGGCCGCCTCGCCCGTGGCAGCCGCAACTAAGGCTCTGGCAACAGAGTCTTACACGACTTTGCGCCGGCGCATAAAGGTGGAGCGGCGGCCGGCCGCTTTCCCGCCGGCCGCCTGCCCGCACCTCCCTCCCCGGACTCCCCCACCCGCCCCCCCCGCGGAACAGATGCTTCTCGGCTGCGAGCCCGGCACTTCCCCGAGGTGCCGGGCTCATTTTTGTGGCGATTTAACCAGCCAGCGGGCGGGTGCAGGCAGCTCCTCCTTAACTGAAGGAGGAGGCCTGCACTTCCCGAGCCTGCCGCACCGCATCGGGCGCCGCAGCGCCGGAATAGCGCCGCAATGCGGCGCGTAGCGCCAGTTTTCAGGCGCAAACAGCCTTCAGTAGCGCCGGCAGCCGTTTGGGCGCGGCGCTACTGAATTTTTGGCGCGCACAGCGCGACCTAGCACCGGCGCTAAATTTCCGGCGTTGAGCCCCGGCGCAGCGCAAACTCAATTTCTAGGCCAATGTTACTCCACTGTTCAAAAAGGGTGGTAGAGAGAAAACAGGGAATTACAGACCGTTAAGCCTGACATCGGTAGTGGGGAAAATGCTAGAGTCCATTATAAAGGATGTAATAGCAGAGCACTTGGAAAACAGTGACAGGATCGGACAAAGTCAACATGGATTTACAAAAGGTAAATCGTGCTTGACTAATCTACTGGAATTTTTTGAAGATGTAACTGGTAAAATAGATAAGGGAGAACCAGTGGATGTGGTGTATTTGGATTTCCAAAAGGCTTTCGATGAGGTCCCGCATAAGAGATTAGCGTGTAAAATTAAGGCACATCGGATTGGGGGCAAGATATTGACTTGGATAGTGTGGTGTATGTAACCTGTTCCACCTTAAGAGAACTACCTTAAGAGATGTACAGGTAGACTATCCTTTATCCGAAAACCTCGGGACCAGCCGAGTTTCGGATAAAGGAGAATTTCAGATTTCGGAAGGTGGGTCGGCGGGGGTCCGCGGGGGGGTCGGCGGGGGGTCATGCGCACGACTTACGCTGACGCTCAGCGTAAGTCAGTCGGGGGTCGGGGCTGGCGGGGTACGCGGAGGGGGTTGGCGGTTGTCGGGGCTGGCGGGGTCGGCGGTTGTCGGGGCTGGCGGGGTCTGCGGGGGGGTCGGCGGTTGTCGGGGCTGGCGGGGTCGGCGGTTGTCGGGGCCGGCGGGGTCCGCGGGGGGGTCGGCGGTTGTTGGGGCTGGCGGGGTCGGCGGTTGTCGGGGCTGGCGGGGTCGGCGGTTGTTGGGGCTGGCGGGGTCGGCGGGGGGGTCGGCGGGGGGTCGTGCGCACGACTTACCCTTTATCCGAACTTCCGCAACCGGAACCCTCTAAAAATCGAAGGTTTTTTCGTTCAGCGTAAGTCGTACGCACGACTTACGCTGAACGAAAAAACCTTCGGTTTTTAGAGGGTTTCGGTTTTCGGAAGTCCGGATAAAGGGTAGTCTACCTGTACTACTTTCTCTTGGCTGCTGTATACTGTAATACCGGTGGTGACCACACCGGTATATAAGTGTTGTGTAGGGATTTGCTGGGCAGTTCAGCCCTGACCTCCAAATAGTAAAGACCTGTTAAAGTTATTCTTGTGGTCTGTGTCCAGTGATTTATAATAAGCTTAACTGGGACACACAGACTTAACAGTGGCGACGAGTCCGATCTTACCCTGCGGCAGTTTTACATCCAAGGCAGCTTCGTCCTCAGAACGGGCGTCAAGAAGAGGCATCCGCCCTCATCATCCTGCTGAGCACCATCGCGCAGGAGGCATCGAGAACCCAGGTTAAAAAGAAAATTCTGACCACGAAGCCCTCCATCAGCGACAGGCAGTGATCATCCCTTCTACCACGGTGGTGGGTAAGCCGATCAGTGACATGAGCAGAAAGTCGGCCGCGTTGACTGTGGCGTGGGGGAGGGAAAATGGAGGAAAAAGGGCGGAGAACTCGACCACGGCCGGTAAAAAGGGCCGGGCTGCAATCGAGGCCGAGAGGCGCAGCGACTGGGGCAGCTTAAGGCACGAGAGCCGCGGAGAACTCAAACGCAGCCGGTGTAAAGGACCGGGCTGCAAGCGGGGGCTGCGAGGCAAAGCAGCGTCGGGGAATTGAGAACCGCTGGGGAGGCGAGAACGGCAGCAGCACAGCAATCGCCATTGCAGCCAGCGGGGAAAGAAGGCAAACGCGGGAATCCGCCATTGTAGTCGGCGGGGGAAGAAGACGAGCGCGGGAAAGACCGCCAAGCGTGGGAAGCCGCCATTTTAGTAGGCGGGAGAAGAAGACAAGCGCGGGAAGCCGCCATTTTGAGAAAAAGAAAAAAAAATTAAAAACTTGCAAGGATGCCTAAACATGGGAACATTAATACCTTTGATAGTGATATCGAAGATTGGACCATGTATGTAGAACGCATGGAAGTTTATTGTAAAGCAAATAAGGTACCAGATGATGAGAAAGCACTAACCTTATTAAGCTCAATGGGTGCGAAGACATACGGGCTATTGAAGCACCTTCTGTCACCAGATAAACCGGCAGATCAGACTTTCGCGAATATTGTTACTGTCCTGAAAAATCATTTAAACCCCACGCCACTGATGATAGCGGAATGATTTAAATTTTACAGAAGAACGCAGCTGAAAGACGAAAGCAACGCTGAATTTTTAATTGAACTGCGTAAGCTATCAAAGTACTGTCAGTTTGGAACAGGACTAGCAGATGCGCTGAGAGATAAATTTGTGTGTGGATTGTTAAAAGAAGGAACACAAAAGCGACTGCTTGAGGAGAATGATCTTACGCTTGATAAAGCTGTCACTATTGCAGCATCGCACGAAGCCGCAGCGAGAGGCACTGCGGAAATGCAGCTACGGTCACTGGAACTCAGCACCAATCAAATGGTCTTGGGTACAGTAAAATGTTATCGTTGTGGAAAGACAACGCACGATCAGAACCAGTGCTGGTTCAAAAATCAGGAATGCAGAAAATGTGGCAGGCTTGGTCACATAGCTAAAGTATGCCGGTCAGGAAAGAAGACCAGCAACAAAAAGTCACCGCAGGAAAAGTACAGAAAGGTACACAAGGTGACAGAGAACAGTTCAAATGAACAGAAGTCAAATTCAGACTCCAGCAGTAATGAACTGGGTAGTCTAAGAGTACACAATGTTGGTAAGGAAGCAGACCTCCAAACAATCTGGGTCACACTTCAGATAGCAGGAGTCCAAGTGAAGATGGAATTGGACACTGGATCGGCATTGACGGTAATGAATAAGCAAGATTACAAAAGGTTATTCCCACATATTCCCCTACGGGATACGGAGATTGTATTGAAAACATACACGGGGCAAAGAGTATACCCCATCGGGAAGATAGAGGTAAAGGTGGTCCACAAGGGCAAAGAAAGCCGAGGAATGGACTTATATGTGCTACCTGAGGGAGGTCCACCACTACTGGGACGGGAGTGGATTAGGAAAATAAATATGGACTGGCATTCCTTAAAAGCACTAACGGTAGATTCCGGTAAAAAAAGATGTCAAACCTAAACGATTGTCCAGAATATTGGACGATGCTAAAGAGGTGTTCCAACAGGGACTGGGAACACTGAGAGGAATTACGGCAAATATCAAGGTTGAAGAACATGCAAACCCGAAATTTTTCAAAGCCAGACCGGTACCTTATGCGATACGACCTGCTGTGGAAGCTGAGCTGGAAGGGCTAGAACGTTCAGGAGTACTGTCTAAGGTAGACTGGAGTGAGTGGGCCACGCCCATTGTCCCCGTCATGAAGCGTTCATCGAGCAACAAGCCGGGGGAACCGGGGAAGGTTCGCATCTGTGGAGATTTCAAGATCACTGTTAATCTGGTGCTTCACACGGTGCAGTATCCGCTTCCGCGGATTGAGGATATCTTCGCTTCGTTGTCTGGTGGGAAACACTTCACCAAGATAGACCTGGCGCAGGCGTACTTACAGATGGAAGTTGAGGAAGAGTCACGCCAGTATCTCACGATCAACACGCATAGAGGCTTGTACCGGTATAATAGACTGGTTTTTGGAGTGGCATTGGCTCCAGCAATTTGGCAGAGGGCCATGGAGCAGGTATTACAGGGAATTCCAGGCACACAATGTTACCTGGACGATATTCTGATTACAGGAGATGATGACGAGGAACACCTTGCAAATTTGGAACTGGTGCTCACCAGATTGAAAGAATATGGACTTCGAGTTAATCGCCAGAAATGTGAGTTCTTTCAGAAGCGGATCTCGTACTGTGGTCATGTCATTGACCAGGAGGGGCTTCATAAGTCTCCTGACAAGATCGAAGCTGTTGTGAAGGCTCCCGCTCCGGATAATGTATCCCAGTTGAGGTCGTTCCTAGGGTTGATTAACTATTACCATATGTTTCTGCCAAATTTATCCACGGTGCTGCACCCGCTGAACGCTCTTTTGCAGAAGGGAGTACCATGGAAGTGGAGCGAGGACTGTAAGAGGGCCTTTCGCAAAAGCAAGGCATTGATCACCTCAGAGGAAGTGTTGGCTCACTTCAACCCAACGCTGCCTATTCGTTTGGCTTGTGATGCTTCTCCAAATGGTATTGGGGCAGTACTCTCACACAAGTTGCCAAATGGCCTGGAGAGGCCAGCCGCGTTCGCATCCAGATCATTGACCTCCGCTGAGCGCAACTATGCTCAGATAGATAGGGGGGCTCTCAGCCTTGTGTGGGGAGTAGAGAAGTTTAATCATTACCTGCAGGGCCAAAAGTTTACGCTTCTGACAGACCACCAGCCGTTGGTATCCATTTTTAACCCTAAGAAGGGTGTTTCGGTGATGACAGCACAGAGACTCCAGAGGTGGTCCCTTTTCCTAGGGGCACATCAATATCAGATTGAATTCAAAGGTACAAAGCAGCATGGTAATGCTGATGGGCTGTCGCGCCTGCCACTACCTACAGAGGAGGAGGCACCGACGGTTGACCCTGTTGAGTTATTTCACTCGACCATCATCGAATGTTTACCAGTCACCAATGCAAGTATTGAAAGAAAAACCAGGAACAACCCGACACTGTCCCGGGTCTACGAAGTGACAGTGAAGGGATGGCCAGCACATGGTGATCCACTGTTACCGGCATTCTCAGCAAGACGAGACCAGCTGTCCGTCTGTCAAGGAACATTGATGTATGGAACAAGGGTGATTATTCCTCCTAAGTTAAGAGAGAGAGTTCTAAAGGAACTGCATGAAGGTCATCTGGGGGGAGTCAAGATGAAAAGCCTTGCTAGGGCTTATGTGTGGTGGCCGGGTATCGACCAACAGATAGAGGATCTGACGAAAAGCTGCTCAGGGTGCCAAAAAGTGCAAAATGCACCTCCAATTGCACCGCTGCATCCATGGGAATGGCCTTCAACCCCATGGCAACGTGTACATATTGACTTTGCTGGTCCATTCATGGACTCCATGTTTTTAATTGCGGTGGACGCACATTCTAAATGGCCAGAAGTGATTAAGATGACTACCACTACCTCGGAAAAGACGATCGTGGTGCTAAGAACGATATTTGCAAGAACTGGATTGCCAGAACAAATATGTTCAGACAACGGACCGCAGTTCGTGTCAGAAGAATTCCAGAAATTCATGAAGAAGAATGGGGTGAAACATCATACCTCTGCCCCATATCATCCGGCTACAAACGGGTTGGCCGAGAGATTTGTACAAACGTTCAAAAAAGCAATAAAGGCCATGAGCGAAGATCAGATCCCACTACAACACAAGGTGGACAAATTCCTACTGGCATATCGAAACGCCACTCATGCAGTGACAAACCAAAGTCCTGCCATGATGTTCTATAACAGGAGGTTGCGGTCCAGGTTGGGCTTGTTAAAACCAAATGTGCGGAGGGAAGTTGAAAACAAACAGTTCCAACATATAAATAACAAGACCACTCGGAGTTTCGAAATAGGACAACCAGTGTTAGCCCGGGACTATAAAAACGAGAAATGGCAATCTGGAACAATTCGGGCCAGACAAGGACCCCTGATGTACACGGTAGATATTGGTGAAAATGTAATACGGCGTCATGCTGACCAACTGGTACAATCGAGAACAAGGGTCGAACCTATGGTTACGGCAGAGACAACCGTGGAAGAAGTTAGTGAACCTGAAGCATCTACCTCAGAAGTGAATGTACCTGATGATGATGTCCAATCCATAAGAGACCAACTAGATGAGTCAACCCAGCAACGAGAATCAGAGACCCCTGAAAGGCGTTATCCAACTCGAATCAGGAGGCCTCCTCAGAGACTGAATCTTTGAACTGTTTTGCATGAAGTTGTATATATATATGTTATTATGTTATGTTAAATGGGGATATAACTGTTAAGCTAAAAAGGGAGGATTGTGGTGTATGTAACCTGTTCCACCTTAAGAGAACTACCTTAAGAGATGTACTACTTTCTCTTGGCTGCTGTATACTGTAATACCGGTGGTGACCACACCGGTATATAAGTGTTGTGTAGGGATTTGCTGGGCAGTTCAGCCCTGACCTCCGAATAGTAAAGACCTGTTAAAGTTATTCTTGTGGTCTGTGTCCAGTGATTTATAATAAGCTTAACTGGGACACACAGACTTAACAGATAGAGAACTCATTGGCAGACAGAAAGCAAAGAGTTGGAATAAACGGGTCTTTTTCCGAGTGGCAGGCAGTGACTAGTGGGGTTCGGCAGGGATCGGTCCTTGGACCCCAGCTATTCACAATATATATTAATGATCTGGACGAGGGAACCAGATGTAATATCTCCAAGTTTGCAGACGACACAAAGCTGGGTGGGCGTGTGTGCTGTGAGGAGGATGCCGAGAAACTCCAGTATGATTTGGACAGGTTGGGTGATTGGGCAGAAGCATGGCAGTTGCAATATAACGTGGATAAATGCGAGGTTATCCACTTTGGTGGCAAAAACAGGAAGGCAGATTATTATCTGAATGGCAATAGATTGGGAGAAGGGGAAGTGCAACGAGACCTGGGCATCCTTGTGCACCAGTCGCTGAAGGTAAGCATGCAGGTGCAGCAGGCGGTTAAGAAGGCAAATGGTATGTTGGCCTTCGTAGCGAGAGGGTTTGAGTACAGGAACAAGGATGTCTTGCTGCAGTTGTACAGGGCCTTGGTGAGACCACACCTTGAGTATTGTGTGCAGTTTTGGTCGCCTTATCTGAGGAAGGATGTTCTTGCCATGGAGGGAGTGCAGCGAAGATTCACCAGACTGATACCTGGGGTGGCAGGAATGACGTATGAAGAGAGATTGGGTCGATTGGGCTTGTACTCGTTGGAGTTTAGAAGAATGAGAGGGGATCTCATCGAAACTTATAAAATTCTAACAGGACTAGACAGACTAGATGCTGGAAGGATGTCCCCGATGGTCGGGGAGTCCAGAACCAGGGGTCACAATCTAAGGATAAGGGGTAAGCCATTTACGACAGAGATGAGGAGGAATTTCTTCACCCAGAGAGTGGTGAACCTGTGGAATTCTCTACCAAAGAAGGCAGTAGAGGCCAATGCATTAAATATATTCAAGAAGGAGTTGGATATATTTCTTAAGGCAAAAGGGATCAAGGGATATGGAGAGAAGGCAGGAACAGGGTACTGAATTTGGATGATCAGCCATGATCGCATTGAATGGCGGAGCAGGCTCGAGGGGCCGAATGGCCTGCTCCTGCTCCTATCTTCTATGTTTCTATGATAACTGTTAGCACCCTGTCCATAATCCCACGTAGCAGCCTTGGTATATACCATCTTTCCCTGGACAATGTATGGCTTTTAAACCCTTTAACCATATCTAGAATGTCCACGCAAGTGATATAAATGCCTTAAAGGTTAGTTGTAAAGCCTCCTTTGATGGCTTGGTACTAGTGTCTTCTCTAGTGAATACATGCAGGAAGTAATCACTTAGGGGGAAAATTCAGTTGTTTGCGCCTTCCGTTAACGCCTTAAGAGGGCACTAATGGGGTGCAAAGCAATTAGCACCCGGGTGCGGCGATGTTTGCGCCGCTCGCAATATTAACTAGACATTTTGCGGCGGCACTAAACACTACTGCCACGATCTCCTGCGCCGGCAGATTGTGATGTCAGTCGAGTGCGCAACGCCCCGTTAATGCCCCAGACCGAATATTGAGTGGCGCCCCCTGCCTTACCGCCTGCTGCTAGCAACGACTGATTGAGGGGAGCGTTATGCTGTCAGAAAGGGACTAGGGGAGCGCTATTTAAAGGCGACCGCTTCCTGCCTTTTTTTGTCGGTGACATTTTTGCACCACGCAGTCTGAGAGAGAGAGAAAGAGAGACTTCTGGAGAGATTCAACGCTGTGTGAAGGAGTTTTGAGTACTGAGCAGCACTTTGCAGGTTTATTTTGATTTGCCCTTCCTTGCTTCGCTAGCACTCTGAGGTAGCGCCTCGCTCCTCGGCCTTTGCGCCTTAAGACAGGTGTGAAGCGCCTGATTTAGTGCTCCAATCACCTCCAGGGGCGATAAAAGCCAAGTTTGCTGTCGGAGGCGATAATTAATGCCAGGCGCTAAACTTTGCGCACAGCCGATAATAGTGCCCCAAACGGGGCGATACTGAATTTTTCCCCCTTAGTGTTTAACGTAATATGTTTATCCTCGGCTTCAAATGTGTTTGCACCCTTAAAGGATCTGATCCTCAAGGGAGTTCCTGCAGATGTGCAGCAATTTAAAGGGCTGTGCCATACATTTAAAGATCAGGTCACTTAATACACAATTAAAGGGATAACTTTTAAGGTAAAGCAGAGATGAAGCCATGTTGAGGGAAAACTCTATGGTTAGCAGATTTGGCACCAAGGGAGGGCTGCCCCGTTTTGATCTCCAAGGCACCCTGCCCCCAGCAGAGGAGTTCAAAGAACCTGGGAGGGAAGTGGAAATCAATGCCAAATGGAAATATAATGTGAAAGAAATGATCAAAGAAGCTCTCAAAGTAAGGCTACTCAATATATCGCTGTACCAATAACAACAACTTGTATTTATATAGCGCCTTTAACGTAGTAAAATGTCTCAAAGCGCTGCACAGGAGTATTTTAAGACAAAAAATTTGACACCGAGCCACATAAGGATAAATTAGGGCAGGTGACCAAAAGCTTGATCAAAGAGGTAGGTTTTAAGGAGCGTCTTAAAGGAGGAAAGAGAGGTAGCGAGGCGGAGAGGTTTAGGCAGGGAATTCCAGAGCTTAGGGCCCAGGCAACAGAAGGCACGGCCACCAAAGTTTGAGCGATTATAATCAGGGATCCTCAAGAGGGCAGAATTAGAGGAGCGCAGATATCTCAGGGGGTTGTGGGGCTGAGGAGATAGGCAAAGTATACATGCAGCAGAGTTTTCTCTCAACCTGTTACACATTGACTACGGCTGCATGCAGAACAGTCAGACAACCAGAAAGCTCTTTAATTGCTGAACACGCATGCTTATAGTACAGCAGGGCACACTGTCCCCCTACAGATTACAACTGGAAATCTTGTCACACATTTTCTCTTTTAAGAACGTTGCTCTGAAAAAAAATTCTTCTAACAAAACCTAATGCATATTCATTTACTCACACACGCGTACACTGGGATGCAGAATGGGCCCTGGGGTGTCGCTGTATGTGCTCTTAAAACTATCAACATTTCAACACTACTTGTCTGCTTGCGGGAGAAAGCAAAGGCACACCAGATGAAGCCCTCTTTTTAAGCCCTTGAGTGCCTTTGGGGCATCACCTGTTGAAATGTGTGGTGATGGGAGTAGAAGTGGGTGAAACTAGAGGCTTTTCTGGATCTGTGAGCTAGTGCCATCCATTTCCTGTTATTTTTATTCCCTTTATAACTCACTCCTACACAGCCATACACTCAAGCACAATACCCTGGCTACTTGGATCAAATTCCAGTGTAAATTAGTTAACTATTTTCTATATAAATCATGAAAGTCTTTCTATATTGGATCTGAATTTGAGTTGTGACATTGAAGAATTAAAATCCCTGTATACTTTTCCCAACAATGACTTGGACTAGTTAAATCAATTCCACATCTTTCAGATTAGAAGGATTTGCAATGGACTATGGAGGTCCCAGCTCATCGGACAGTATATTGCCACGCAAGTACAATTTGAAAGGGTGCCATACAGACAGCATTCTAATATATGTTCCTTTTCTGTTTTGATGGGCCACCAGCTCCAAGCTCTAGGGCCACCAGCACCCTGTGTCACCTACTCCACCCTTGAAACACCACCACAGATACATCCACCATCAGGTCTGATCTCCCACTGATGAGTGGGCACTCAGATCCAGGGCACAACACAAGTGGCATGGTTAGAATCCATCTTCATGATGCCATCCTCTCTGCTGAAGATAGCTCATGTGACCTTTCCAGCCTGCTCACGTAGGTGTTAGGATGCGGGGCCAGGCTATGATGAAGAGTCCTGCTGTGACTCAGAAGCCCTGAGATAAGGGACACCTCAGTCCGAAGAGGTCATGATATCATAGCACAGTCAATCACCACTGGCACCCATGGTTCTCTGGCAGTACCACAGTGCAGCATCACGACAGGTTTAATAATAGCGCAGAAAGGCACCAGGGTTAGGTATGGTGATAAAAAGAAGCACTTGCTGCAAATATATATGTGCACAGTGAAACCACAAAGTCCAGTGTTCTGAAGTTAATCGGTTTGTTTTTGAGAGGATGTTTTGAGGTCAGTTTACAACAGGAGACAGAACACCTTGCATGCCTCCTAACTGAACCATTCTCTCATTAAGCAGACTTTTTCTGAGTCATTATCAAAGGGAGCAGCATGGTCTGTAGACTCTGATCGAGTGCCTCTTTTGGTGTGCCTTTATCCTGTATGCCTCTGTCATTTCCTCTTCCTCCTGCTTCTGTTCTTCCTCCATCATAAAGACATATATGGGAATGCTCCATGACAGAAGGGTGGGAAAGAAACATAGAAGATAGGAGCAGGAGTAGGCCATTCGGCCCCTCGAGCCTGCTCCGCCATTCAATGCGATCATGGCTGATCATCCAAATTCAGTACCCTGTCCCTGCTTTCTCCCCATATCCCTTGATCTCCTTAGCCTTAACAAATATATCTAACTCCTTCTTGAATATATTTAATGAATTGGCCTCAACTGCCTTCTGTGGTAGCGAATTCCACAGGTTCACCACTCTCTGGGTGAAGAAATTCCTCCTCATCTCAGTCCTAAATAGCTTACCCCTTATCTTTAGCCTGTGACCCCTGGTTCTGGACTCCTCGACCATCGGGAACATCCTTCCTGCATCTAGCCTGTCTAGTCCTGTTAGAATTTTATAAGTTTCAATGAGATCCCCTCTCATTCTTCTAAACTCTAGCGAATATAAGCCTAATCGACCCAATCTCTCTTCATACGTCATTCCTCCCATCCCAGGTATCAGTCTGGTGAATCTTCGCTGCACTCCCTCCATGGCAAGAACATCCTTCCTCAGATAAGGTGACCAAAACTGCACATAATACTCAAGGTGTGGTCTCACCAAGGCCCTGTACAACTGCAGCAAGACATCCTTGCTCCTGTACTCAAAACCTCTCGCTTTAAGGCCAGCATACCATTTGCCTTCTTAACCGCCTGCTGCACCTGCATGCTTACCTTCAGCGACTGGTGCACAAGGACACCCAGGTCTCATTGCACTTCCACTTTTCCCAATCTATTGCTGTTCAGATAATAATCTGCCTTCCTGTTTTTGATACCAAAGTGGATAACCTCGCATTTATCCACATTATACTGCATCTGCCCAATCGCCCAACCTGTCCAAATCATACTGGAGTTTCTCTGCATCCTCCTCACAGCACACACGCCCACCCAGCTTTGTGTTGTCTGCAAACTTGGAGATATTACATCTAGTTCCCTCGTCTAGATCATTAATATATATTATGAATAACTGGGGTCCTTGCACTGATCCCTGCGGTACCCCACTAGTCACTGCCTCCAACTCGGAAAAAGACCCGTTTATTCCAACTCTTTGCTTCCTGTCTGCCAATCAGTTTTCTATCCAAGTCTCATGTGCTTTAACTTTGCACACTAGTCTCTTATGCGGGACCTTATCGAAAGCCTTCTGAAAGTCCAAATACACCACATCCACTGGTTCTCCCTTATCTATTCTACCAGTTACAGCCTCAAAAAATTCCAGTAGATTAGTCAAGCATGATTTACCTTTTGTAAATCCATGTTGACTTTGTCCGATCCTGTCACTGTTTTCCAAGCGCTCTGCTATTACATCTTTTATAATGGACTCCAGCATTTTTCCCACTACCGATGTCAGGCTTATCGGTCTATAATTCCCCGTTTTTTCTCTATCACCTTTTTTAAATAGTGGGGTTACATTAGCTACCCTCCAATCCATGGGAACTGTTCCAAAGTTGATAGAATTTTGGAAGATGACCAGCAATGCATCTACTATTTCTAGGGCCACTTCCTTAAGTACGCTAGGATGTAGATTATCAGGCCCTGGGGATTTATGGGCCTTCAATCCCATCAATTTCCCTAACACCATTTCCCTACAAATACTGATTTCATTCAGTTCCTCCCTCTCATTAGACCCTATGTTCCCCGACATCTCTGGGAGTTTATTTGTGTCCTCCTTTGTGAAGACCGAACCAAAGTATGTATTTAATTGGTCTGCCATGTCTTTGTTCCCCATTATAAATTCCCCTGATTCTGACTACAAGGGACCTACGCTTGACTTCACCAATCTTTTTCTCTTCACATATCTATAGAAGCTTTTACAGTCAGTTTTTATGTTCCCTGCAAGCTTACTCTCATACTCTATTTTCCCCCTCTTAATTAATCCCTTTGTCCTCCTTTGCTGAATCCTAAACTGCTCCCAATCCTCAGGTTTTCTGCTTTTTCTGGCCAATTTATATGTCCTCTCCTTGGATCTTATGCTATCCCTAATTTCCCTTGTTAGCCAATGTTGAGTCACCTTTTTTGTTTTATTTTTATGCCAAACAGGGATGAACAAATTCTGTAGTTCATCCATGTGATCTTTAAATGTTTGCCATTGCCTATTCACCGTCAACCCTTTAAGTAACATTCCCCAATCCATCCTAGCCAACTCGCACCTCATACCATTGTAGTTTCCTTTATTTAAATTCAAGTACTCAAGTCTCTGAATCAACTACTTCACTCTCCATCTTAATGAAGAATTCTATCATATTATGATCGCTCCTCCCCAAGGGGCCTCGCACAACAAGATTGCTAATGAATCCTTTCTCATTACATAATACCCAGTCTAAGATGGCCTGATCTCTAGTTGGTTCCTTGACATATTGGTCCAGGAAACCATCCCGTATACACTCTAGGAATTCCTCTTCCACAGTATTGTTGGTGAACCTGTGGAATTCTCTACCACAAAAGGCAGTTGAGGCCAATTCATTAAATATATTCAAGGAGTTAGATATATTTCTTAAGGCTAAAGGGATCAAGGGATATGGGGAGAAAGCAGGGACAGGGTACTGAATTTGGATGATCAGCCATGACCTCATTAAATGGCGGAGCAGGCTCGAGGGGCCGAATGGCCTACTCCTGCTCCTATCTTCTATGTTTCTATGTTACTAATTTGGTTAGACCAATCTATATGTAGATTAAAGTCACCCATGATAACTGCTGTACCCTTATTGCACGCATCTCTAATTTCCCATTTAATGCCATCCTCAAACCAGGCATTACTGTTTGGGGGTCTGTATACAACTCCCACTAACATTTTCTGCCCCTTGGTATTTCTCAGCTCTACCCATACAGATTCCACATCATCAGAGCTAATATCCTTCCTTATTATTGTGTTAATCTCCTCTTTAACCAGCAATGCTACCCCACTGTCTTTTCCTTTTTGCCTGTCCTTCCTGAATATTGAATACCCTTGGATGTTGAATTCCCAGCCTTGGTCACCCTGGAGCCATGTCTCCATAATCCCAATTATATCATATCCGTTTACATCTATTTGCGCAGCTAATTCATCCACCTTATTACAAATGCTCCTCGCATTAAGACACAAAGCCTTCAGGCTTGATTTTTTTTAACACTCTTAGAACTTTTAGAATTATTGTTTACTGCGGCCATGTTTGATTTACACCCTTGATTTCTCTGACTTCCACTTTTGCTTTTCTCCTTCCTGTCTTTTGCTTCTATCCTTGCTTCCCTTTCCTCTGTCTCCCTGCACAGGTTCCCAACCCCCTGCCATTTTAGTCTAAACCCTCCCCAACAGCATTAGCAAACACAAAGAAAAGATCGCCTGGCCTAAACAGCAGAGTGTGGCAATTTGCAGAATTCTTTCTTAGTTGTAGAGCTGAGAAAGGATATTTTTCTAATCGTTTCAGTCAAAACGGACATTTCAGATGAAGTTGGTGGACATTGAAAGCCGGTGAACTCAACCACTACCTGGGTGACAAGTCATGCAGATAACTTACCCTTCTTTTCTACTCAAGTCAGATAGAGTTCTGATGTAAATGGTAGAATTTCTGGTACAGTAGCTTTTGCCCTCATTATCCTGTCATTTACACATGCAGCAGGATGGGGGAGGGGGAAACTCTGTCAGCAGCCAGAATCTGGCATGTATTTCAGAATGGTACAACTCTGGTGTGTCGGACTTGCACCCCACATTTAGGTCCTAGGAGTTTTTAAGTGAGGTGGGTGAGGAATTATCATGGCAGCTGTCTCTCGCCAAATCGCTTTGCTGGAAATGTTATTTTGGCGGAAAGAAAATTGATATTGGAGAGAGAGGTTTCGTTTAATATGATCGGTGAATATGAAAGTAGATAACCAATTTGTGAAAAACACAGAATAAAACACTTAACAACAAGGAAGAAAAAAATGAAGAGAGAAACTCAATGGCCACAAAATAAATGGCAGTCATGACTAACACAAGAAAATGATGATAAAGAATTTGAAATCATGGTTGAGCAAAACATCCTTGCTTGGCCCTGCTGCTCACTGGATAAACTCCCAACCATTTGATGAGCATCCAAATCATTTTCAAACGAACAATCTTTCAAAATCTTTCTGTAATGACTATTCTAGATGGATATTTTGTTATATAATTCCCCTGCTCTGACTTTTCATTTATACTTAGAAACAAAGAAACATAGAAGATAGGAGCAGGAGTAGGCCATCCAGCCCCTCGAGCCTGTTCCGCCATTTAATGAGATCATGGCTGATCATTCAAATCCAGTACCCTGTCCCTGCCTTCTCCAAATTCTCCACATTTGTTCTTTAAACTAATTTCTTAGTTACACATTTAATCCGATTCCTTTTCGCCAAGTGTCAGCTTGGCTGAGTGGTAGCCCTCTCATCTCTAAGTCATGGGTTCAAATGGCACTCCAGAACTACATTGCAGTGCAGTACCGTGCTGCATTGTCAGAGGTGCCGTCCTTCGGATGGGACGTTAAACCGAGGCCTCGTCTACCTGTTCAGATGGACGTAAAAGATCCCGTGGCACTATGTGAAAAAGAGCAGGGGTGTTGTCCTGCTCAACATTATCCCTCAGCCAAAACAAATTAACGGGTCATTTACCTCATGGCAATTTGTGAGATTTGCTGTGCACAAATTGGCTGCTGCGTTTCCTACATAATATCAATACACTTCAAAAGTATTCTTGGACGCCCAGAGGACGCGAAAGGCACTATATAAATTAAAGGTATTTCTTCTTTCTTACTGCATTTAGCCACATTATTAAGAGAATTGATGTTTCGGTAAGTAAAGCATACACACTATGGACAGTAAGAATAATTTAGCAAGGTTTAAGCTCAATCTTGTTTCCTACCGACCAAACAAGCAATTTTTTCTCCCATTACTGTTACATTTTTAGAAAGGCATCCAATTATTTTTGTTTTAAATCCATTTATTTTTGTTCAATTCCACTTTGTTTGAGAGCAGGAGCAGTAGAGCCATTCCCAGAATGAAAATAAACACATTCTTGACAGAATAATGAGTGGACAATGTCTCAATGTACGAGCCGTGATGGTGATGGTGATGGTGAATGGTTGCTGTGCAATTAGAGAAGGTGAAGGATCTGGAGCTCTGGAGCCCCACAGACATTGGAGAGTCTTTTGAACGATGAAGGAGCAATCAGACTTTCCTTTGTAAATTTTGTACTAGGAAATGCCGATAAAGGGGACTTGCATTCGAACTGCCTAGGCTGGGTTTTAACCCGGTTACTAGAGGTCAAACATAGGTGCACCACAAAAATGAACATTGAACGATGCAGCTGGCTCCACTTTATTGTGATTACATTCCTGCGGATTATTTTTTTTGATTTGTGCACATGTAACACTGATGTGGTGAGCAGTGAAATTATAAATGAAAGCCCATCGAGCGGAGGGTTATATAGGCTCCCTCGCCAGGTGGTCTACAGTTTAAATCTGAGGGAGTGGAGCAGAGGGGGGAGGGTGAGGGTGAGGGTGAGGGCGTTGGGGGTGGGTGGGGGGGAAGGGAGGCATTCAGCCTGACCTTGTTCCCTAATAATGAACAGTTCAGTGTCTGAAGCAATAAGCTGACTATCACATCTGACAGTGAACCCAACCCAGACAACCTTGCAACATCCAGTGCCACTCAACAACTGACTTTTTCAGAGTGGGAAGAACACCATGATTAATTGAGGCTGTGTTGCCCTAAAACCTTATTTGAAAAAAAGATTTCGAACACGAGATGGATGGCGCTTTTCTGCTATTCCTTCGATGGGTGAATTACATTTAAATTTATGAAGGGTTGGGTGTTAAAAATCTGTTAAGTGTTTGCTGCGTTTTCAAAAATATATACAGTCTTTTAAATCTCATGAGATTTCAGCTGTGACTGGGACAAAAAGATTGCAAGATTACTGGACCTAACGGAGATAATCTCATGGATGAATGATTGTTTGCCACACAAGTTAATAATCTCAGGATGGGAAGACTATTGTATATGTCAAGGAAGACATTTGGAGTTTCAGGTAAATGGTTCTCAGCTCCTGGCTTTGAAAGACAAAGGGAACCTCTCACCCAGAGTTTTAGGCATTTGAATACTGAGCAATGGTGTGGGGGATTTTGTGAGATTAAGTACAGCAATGCTGCATTAACGTTGAAATAGCTTGCACCCGAACACTTATTAGTGATGGTCTGTAGAATAGGCCTCTAAGGGTTTATATGTAAGTGGAAGGTCAAGGGCATCTCAATCCCTGCCCATTTCTGTTTAATTTCACGGCTATTTTTTTTTAAGCAGCAAAAGCAAACAGCAGCAACTCCGTCCCATGTGCAATTACTCTTTGACCACAGCGGTACGGCGAAGGGACAGCAATCAACACTGGGAATTGTAGGAGACGCTCAAATGGCCAGATCATCAAGATATTTTTGACACCAGTCTCACCCATTACTTAAATGAAGTCAGTGGCGAAAACCTGCTGCATTGTCCTCACTCCTAGTAAATGGCTATGTACATTAATCTGCAACTCTGACAGCGAGCTGAAAAGAATTGCGCGGCAAATGCGGTTAGAAGAGGGAAAATTGATTTACTGGACATATGAGTTATTTTTGAGTGAAGGAGCAAGATGGCTACATGACATGTTCACATATGCCTTAAGATTGCTTTTTTTTAGGGAGATGTCATTCAATTTGTTTTAAATAAGGCTTTAACTGCCACTTAGGAACAGACATGTTCTGGCAGCGTTTATATCCATCAGGTGGGAAATATAAAATTATGATCCGTTCAGAAAAGATGTTGTTCTCAATTTTAAATCATATCCACCATCAGCGGTTAACTTCTATTTTCAGGTCACTGTCGCTGTAATTCCACTGCTAACCATGACTGCTACTCTGTTAGTGCCAACGTCTCAATGATCTGCAGTCTATTGTAGTAATTCATAGTTGCCTCAGGCAATGTTGAAGGGAAGGTGAAAATCACTGTTTTGTTTAAGTGCTATTTATTTATCTTATATATATTACACACAGGCGCGAGCACACACTCACGTACGTTGTGCTTTGTGTCATCATATTTTTTAAGCAAAGCAGTTTATAAAGATTTATGAGCCCTACTGAAAGCTTCAGTAATTTTAGCGGGGTGGGGGGGTGGTTGGGTTGGGGGTTGGTAGAAGGCGCTGATTGCAATGGAAAGGTCTCAATTTTCACTTGAAGAAATTGCTTGTTTAAGGGAAGGAAGATCAGCCAATGCACGGTGTAGTGAGCCCTGCCCTGTGGTACCAGAGGAACCGTGAGTTGACAGCACAAAGATGCATGAAGAGAAACAAGATAGGAAGTTAGCCAGAGAACATGCTCCTTCAGAAAATGATTTTATCATACTCAATTTTTCGATGCCTTTTCCCCAGTTCCTCCTCTGCAGTGGGAGATAAAATGCGTGCTTTGTCAGCAACCATTGCAATCTCATTCAAAATGTTCTCCAGATGATTTCTCTGGCTCATTCTTTCACACCCCAACAACAATTTGTGTCGTCTGATAATATTCAGTCACAAAACAAAGACGGTTTGAGACATGTCATCTCCATTGTCATTGCTGTGGGTTGCTAAACAGGCTTTAAACCACAGAGGAAATGGACGAACTTTATTGGTCCATTCAACAAATTTCATTAAAACAGCCACATGTTCTCATTTGTCAAAGGAAATCTATAAGGAATGAGCAGGTAATGTTGACCCCACTAGCAAGAAAACAGCATTGATTATAGCCAAGAAGGTACATTTAAGAAAATGTATGTTCAATAAAAGAAAAAAATAGCTGCAGAGGTCATTATTATGGCACAAGATGTATAAGAAAAAATTGGCAGACAGACAGACAAATCGGGCTTTTTTTGTGTGCACTGTATGTTCATAACTTACAATTAAGCCATAGGTCTGCCCCACAATGAAAGAGAGTCTAGAAACTGTATTACATTGTCTCAAAAATCAATAAGATGAGTGGCTAATGTACCAGCTGGATTTGTAGAAAGTTTCATTTAACTTGATTCTGCTTTCCATTGTAGCAGCCCCAGCCTAGCTATTGTAGTTAGTGGCATTTACTGCAGTGGAAATAAAATACATCAAATGACTACAAGAGACAGCACCTGAAGAGATCTAATTTCTCAGGGTCAAAAGGAACAAAAAAAACCCACATTTTTGAACTGTCCAGTTACCAAACCCAACTAAAACTAATCAAGTCTGGAATGAATAAGTCCGTTTAGACTGTTCGACCATGGCAATTTTTAAATCCTAATTTAGGGAAGATGCATCAGAAAATCTAGAGAAATAGTCTGCAAGCAGACGGTGATATCCAGCAGAGTGAAGCACAAGTGACAGTAAAATTCAATGGATGTATTGCAGCTCTGCGGCCATTTTAAACTCTGTATTATGGGTGTGAGTTACACAAGGGTTTGTTTACCTCAGTGCAACTGGCTTAGAACAGCACAGAACTGTCTGAACCACACATTAGCATCCTATTTCTGAAAGGATCCTTGGGCGTCATTGCTTCAGTCACCGCATTTTCTCTCTCTCCCAAGCCAAACAATCTTCCTTTCCTCTTCCAAATCCACTGAATCAACCATTCATTGTCCCTTCTCAATCCAAAGTAGGATTCCTCCATCCCCTGCCCACTGATTGCCTCCCTCCTCTCTCATTTGGAACTCGTGAATCATTCTCATTTCTGCCCAGAAACAATGGATAAGAACATAAGAAATAGGAGGAGTGGACAATACGGCCCCCCGAGCCTGCTCCACCATTCAATGTCATGGCTGATCTTCGGCCTCAACTCCACTTTCCCGCCCGATCCCCCTATCCCTTGATTCCCTTCGTGTACAAAAATCTATCGATCTCTGTCTTGAATATACTCAGCGATTGAGCATCCACAGCCTTCTGGGGTAGAGAATGCCAAAGATTCACCACCCTCTGAGTGAAGACATTTCTCCGCAAGCCTACATTTCGTTGTACTGCACTTGTGCACTAACAATGACAATAAAAGTTGATTTGATTTGATTTGATTTGAAATGGCCGACCCCTTATCCCGAGACTATGACCCCTGGTTCTAGACTCCCCAGCCAAGGGCAACAGCCTCTCCAAGAATTTTATACAAGTCAATGAGATCACCTCTCATTCTTCGAATCTCCTTCTCCCTCCAATGGTCACTGGCTGTTCCTCTCCCCCTCCTGCTCCCGCAGACAGGTTCCCACCTTACCTATTTCAAACTCAGAAATAGACAAAACAGAAAGAAATTGTGGAAAGGGAAGAAATAAGAGAAGTTTTGTTTGTTTTAGGCAGTCCCTCGGAACCGAGGATGACTTGCTTCCACATTAAAAATGAGTTCGCAGGTGGCTGATGAGTCCAATGCGGGGCCTACAGTCTCTGTCACAGGTGGGGCAGACGGTGGTTGAAGGGGCGGGTGGGTGGGGTGCTTGGGTTGACGTGCGCTCCTTGCGCTGCCTGTGCTTGGCTTCCGCTTGCTCCCGGCGAAGAGACTCGAGGTGTTCGGCGCCTTCCCGGATGCTTCTCCTCCATTTTGTGCGGTCTTAGGCCAGGGATTCCCAGGTGTCGGTGGGGATGTTACACTTTTTCAGGGAGGCTTTGAGGGTGCCCTTGAAGCATTTCCTCTGCCCACCTGGGGCTCCTCTTGCCGTGCCGGAGCTCCGAATAGAGCGCTTGTTTTGGGAGTCTCGTATCGGGCACGCGGACAATGTGACCCGTCCATCGGAGCTGATTGAGCGTGGTCAGAGCTTCGATGCTGGGGATGTTGGCCTGAGCAAGAACACTGACGTTGCTGCACCTATCCTGCCAATGGATTTGCAGGATCTTGCGGAGGCAGCGTTGGTGGTACCTCTCCAGTGCTTTGAGGTGCCTGCTGTACATGGTCCATGTCTCTGAGGCATACAGCAGGGCGGGTATCACTACTGCTCTGTAGACCATGAGCTTAGTGCCGGGTTTGAGGTCCTGGTCTTCAAACACTCTCTTCCTCAGGCGACCAAAGGCTGTACTGGCACACTGAAAGCAGTGTTGGACTTCGTCGTCGATGTCTGCCCTTGTTGACAGTAGGCTCCCGAGGTATGGAAAGTGGTCCACGTTGTCCAAGGCCTTGTCGTGGATTTTGATCATCGGGGGGCAGCACTGTGTGGCGGGGCAGGTTGGTAGAGGACCTTTGTCTTACGGATGTTTAGTGTAAGGCCCATGCTCTCGTATGCTTCAGCGAAGGTGTTTACGATGGTTTGGAGTTCGACCTCCGAGTGAGCGCAGACGCAAGCATCGTCTGCATACTGTAATTCGATGACAGAGGATGGGACGACCTTGGATCTGGACTGGAGGCGACGGAGGTTGAACAGTTTCCCGTTTGTTCTGTAAATTAGCTCCACTCCAGTGGGGAGCTTATTGAGGGTGAGGTAGAGCATTGCAGCAAGGAAGATTGAGAAGAGCGTTGGTGCAATGACACAGCCTTGCTTGATCCCGGTTCGTGCGTGAATTGGGTCTGTGGTGGAACCGTTGGTCAGGAGCACGGCTTACATATCGTCATGAAACAGGCGGAGGATAGTGACAAACTTTTGAGGGCAGCCGAATTTGAGGAGGACACTCCATAATCCCTCATGGTTGACAGTGTCGAAGGCCTTTGTGAGATTGAAGAAGGCCATGTACAGCGGTTGGTGCTGTTCCCTGCATTTCTCTTGTAATTGACGTGCAGTGAAGATCATGTCCATTGTGCCCCTTAGTGGGCGGAATCCGCATTGCAACTCTGGGAGGAGCTCTTCAGCCACTGGGAGAAGGCGATTGAGGATTCTTGCGATGACTTTCCCTGTGGCAGATAGCAGGGAAACTCCTCTGTAATTACTGCAATCCGACTTGTCACCTTTCTTGAAGATGGTCACAATTACGGCGTCTCTGAGATCCCCTGGCATGCTCTCCTCCTTCCAGATAAGAGAAATGAGTTCATGAATTTGCGCCAGTAGTGCTTCTCCGCCATGCTTTAGTGCCTCGGCGGGGATTCCATCTGCTCCTGAGGCCTTGTTGTTCTTCAGTTCTTCAGTTGTTCTTCAGAGAAGAGAAGGCAACTGGAAAGATATGAAATTAGAGTATTTTGTAGCTACAGTTAATAATCCATCAGGATTCCCATAACTACAAATTATTTTAATAATTTCTACACCAAAAGTATTAAAGTTGGGAGCAGCATATATACACTGATGAGACTCAAACACCAGATTATAAAGTAAATATCAGCATGCAATTTTAAAAATATTCAAGAGAAGGAAGCTTATTCCCACATTGATAGGTGCAATTTATTTTAGGCAATATGGTATTTAATTTTAAAGCAGGACACTACATTGTTTTAATTATACACATGTACAATCTCTTTAATGTATCATGTTTAAAGTAATCCCTTTACTGAACCAAGATGCTAATCTTGATTAATTATTTTAAATCTTTGTAGGAACGGCATTTTCTTGTTTAAAAATTCACCCGAAGGAAGAAATTATTCACACGAAATATGAAAGCTCATGAAAGGAAAGCCTTATCTAATCTTACCTTACCCTCAGTATTAATTTGGTGTAGATCAGAGTTAAATGATCTCCGATCTTGGTGTAAGTTTTTGATTCAGGGTAGACACACTGGCTTCACCAACTTTATTTTTTATTAAGAATCAGGTTACATCACCATAGTCTAAATGGTGAACTTGTTTCATAGGCTTGTTTCCAGGGAATTCCACTCCACTTGCCACAAAACCAGGGATTATTTTGCAAAGATTTACTTTAATAAACAGCCAACGGATCTGCCACAGAGAAGATAAATTGAAAACAACCATTTAAATGACAATGGGATACAGACCTGGTGAACCAAACAAAACCAGGAAACCAGCAAGGAATAGGTTACACCTAGACGACTAGGCATCTATATCCATAAGGAAAGGTTATGTGGGACTTGAGCACGGGAGTTTGAAATCTTGGCACTTTATCTTGAACTTGCTTTGCTTACCTTGCAAATTCTCTTGTTGAAATATTTGACTTCTTTTTTGTGAATTTTATGCTGATCAAGGTATGAGATCTTAGTGTTGGGGAAAGGATCATTTCTATTTCGGGCGTCAGGTGTTCCCAGATCACATATATCATGGTTAGATGCAGAGTAAAGTTCCCTCTCCTAATATCCCCTGCTGATATATAAAAAATATATCCCCTGCTGCACCAGGTGTGAATTATATTTTTATTTCTCACATCTGTGACCTGAGAGAGATTGCTAATTTAGAGCCAAATTTGAGGCAGTTTTGTTGAACCGGTTTGAGACAGGCCATACTTACTTCACGTAGGACCCTTACAATCATCAGGGAGGGGAATCTTTCATCACATTAGCCCGGGTTGGATTTCAACTCAGAACCCAGAGCTGCAAGGCCAGTCTGACCCACTGCACCATCCAGTACTTATTAGACTTACTCATGGTGTCATTAAATGGCCGTGAATGCAAAAGCCATTGTTGGTGGTCAACAAGAAACGTACCAGCATAAAGAGGTCTCATGTACATGAAAACACACGTTTCTTTACTACACAGAAGTATTGTTTATAGGGCTCTCCTTTAAGAGGACAGTCAACAGAAGCAGGACCTCCAGAATGGTAAAAGCACAGTTACGCCCACTGAAGACATCACTCGTGTAGTAGCATAGAAAGTTCACATGTAATACAGCCACTGTTAGATCCGTGATTCTGAGAGTATGCTGTTTTTCAATAACCACACGGATGCTGTAACTTAACGATAAACAGGTATTTACTGGAGGAGGGTAGTCTCAAGACTGGGGGTACAGAGGGCATGCGCAAGGCTTATATACAGGTGTGGTCACTGCCGGTACTACAGTATACAGGAGCTGTAAAAATAGTTCTGTCTTAAAGGCACATACACTACAATTCCTCCCCTTTTAGATTAGTAGTACCCCTAATATTCAAATAACAATTAACACTTTAACATGTACATTAAACAACAATAGTCCATTTATAGATTCAGTCTTTGGGGCGGCTTCCTGACCCTTTCGGGATAGCGCCTTTCCTGAGGTTCTTGTTCTTGGTGCAGAGGCGATTCTGACACCTTTTCATCGGGTAGTTCATCGGGTTCCACTGCTACTGGTTCTGAGGTAGATGCTACCGGTATGTCGGGTTCATCCCCAGGTACTCGAGACATGGGGTTGACGCGTTCCTGTGACGCTAAGATCTGATCGATGTGGCGTCTCACAATGTTCTCCCTGACATCCACTGTGTACATTAATGGCCCCTGCCTTGTGCATATCGTTCCGGGTTGCCATTTCTCTGTTCGATAGTCACGGGCCAAGACTGGTTGTCCTACATTGAAGCTCCTTGTCGGCTTCTCATTGATGTGCTGGAATTGTTTGTCCTCAACATTTCTTCTCACATTTGGTCTGAGCAAGTCCAGACGAGATCTCAACCTTCGGTTAAAGAACATCACGGCCGGGGTCTGGTTGCTAACTGCATGTGTCGCATTTCGGTAGGCTAATAAGAAATTGTCCATCTTATGCTGTAGTGGAATTTCATCGTCGCACATGGCCTTTATCGCCTTCTTAAAGGTTTGTACGAACCTCTCAACCAATCCATTTGTGGCTGGATGATATGGGGCGGATGTGTAATGCCTTACCCCATTCCTTCTCATAAATTTTTGAAACTCTTCGGACACAAACTGTGGTCCATTATCAGAGCAAATCTGCTCTGGCAAACCGTTTCTGGCAAATATGGTCCATAGGACTGCAATCGTTTTCTCTGTAGTGGTTGAGGACATTTTTATCACCTCAGGCCATTTCGAATGAGCATCCACTGCTATTAAGAACATTGAGTCCATGAATGGACCAGCGGAATCAATATGCACCCGTTGCCATGGAGAGGAGGGCCACTCCCATGGGTGTAGAGGGGCATGTGGTGGTGCATTTTGGACCTTCTGGCATCCTAAGCAGCTCTTAGTTAGGTCTTCGATTTGTTGATCGATTCCCGGCCACCACACATAAGCCCTAGCAAGGCTTTTCATTTTCACTCCCCCCAGATGACCTTCATGTAGTTCATTTAGCACTCTCTCCCTTAACTTGGGTGGAATCACCACTCTGGATCCACACATCACTGTCCCCTGGCATACTGACAGCTGTTCTCTTCTGGATGAGAATGCTGGCAACAGTGAGTCGCCATGTGTTGGCCATCCCCTCACCGTCAAATCATATACCCGAGACAGCGTCGGATCATTGCGGGTCTCCTTCTCTATATCCGCATTCGTTACTGGCAATCGTTCAATTATTGACGAATAAAATATCTCGATAGGGTCCACTGCTGGTGCTTCCTCCACAGTAGGCAGTGGCAGGCGCGATAGCCCATCAGCGTTCCCATGCTGTTTCGTGCCTTTATATTCTTTTTCATATTGATTCGCCCCTAGAAACAGGGACCATCTTTGTAACCGTTGTGCAGTCATCACTGGAACGCCCTTCTTAGGATTAAAGATGGAGACAAGTGGTTGGTGGTCAGTCAGCAAGGTGAACTTCTGCCCATGCAGATAGTGGTTGAATTTTTTTACTCCCCATACTAGGCTGAGGGCCTCCCTGTCAATCTGGGCGTAGTTGCGCTCGGCTGAGGTTAGTGACCGGGACGCAAAGGCTACTGGCCTCTCCAACCCGTCTGGGAATTTGTGCGACAGCACTGCTCCAATACCATAGGGTGATGCATCACATGCCAAACGAATTGGTAGCGCTGGGTTGAAATGGGCCAACACCTCTTTTGATGTGATCAATTCTTTACACTTCTGGAAAGCTCGTCTATGTTCGTCATCCCACTTCCATGGTACCCCTGTTTGCAGTAGGGTGTTCAGTGGGTGTAATACCGTGGACAAATTTGGTAAGAACTTGTGGTAGTAGTTTACCAGCCCGAGGAACTACCTCGGTTGTGACACATTTTCCGGTGCTGGAGCCTTAACTACTGCCTCAATCTTTTCAGGGGACTTATGTAACCCCTCTTCATTGATGACGTGGCCACAATACGAGATCTGTTTCTGGAAAAACTCGCACTTGTGGCGATTAGCTGATAGCCCATACTCCTTTACTCTGGTGAGCACCTTCTCCAAGTTGGCGAGGTGATCACTGTCATTTTCGCCCGTGACCAAGATGTCGTCCAAATAACACTGGGTCCCTGGAATCCCTTGCAGGACCTGATCCATTGCCCTTTGCCAGATAGCCGGAGCCAAGGCTACCCCGAACACCAGCCGGTTGTATTGATAGAGACCTTTATGAGTGTTAATCGTAAGGTATTGTTTCGAAGCTTCTTCTACCTCCATTTGCAAGTACGCCTGGGCTAGATCAATTTTGGTGAAGCATTTACCTCCAGATAGCGAGGCGAAAATATCCTCAATTCGTGGAAGCGGATATTGTACCGTGTGAAGGACTGGGTTCACTGTCACCTTAAAATCCCCACAGATGCGGACCTTCTTTGGTTCCCCAGGCGTATTACTCAACGACCTCTTCATTACAGGAACAATGGGTGTAGCCCACTCGCTCCAGTCCACTTTGGACAGTACTCCTGAACGTTCCAACCCTTCCAGCTCTGCTTCGACAGCTGGTCTGATCGCATAAGGCACTGGTCTGGCCTTAAGAAACTTTGGGCTTGCATTTTCCTCTATTTTAATCATTGCTGTTATGCCTTTTAGTGTTCCTAGTCCCTCCTGGAACACTTCTTTTGCGTCAGTTAGCATCTTTGACAGTCGTCCAGGTGTGACGTCGTCATCCTTTTTGGCCTCAACCTTCAGTGCCTGTATGGAATGCCAATCTAATTGTATCTTCCGGATCCATTCACGTCCTAGCAGTGGTGGTCCTCCATCTGGCAATACATATATATCCATTTTAGGTATTTCCTGGCCTTTATATATCACTTTCACCTTTATTTTTTCTTTGGGGTAGACTTTTTGCCCCGTATACGTCTTCAAGACAATCTCTGTATCTTTCAAGGGTATATGTGAAAATAGCCGCTTGTAGTCCCTTTGGTTTATGACTGTTAGGGCTGATCCTGTGTCCAATTCCATTTTCACTTGGACTCCGTCTATCTTGAGTGTAACCCAGATAGTCTGGTGATCCTCCGTTTTGGTTACCTTACGTAGTTTCAGACAACCCAGCTCCTTGCTTCCGGAGTCTGTGTCACTTTTCTGTTCGTCTGAACCACTGTCCATCACCTGGTGTACCTTTTTGTACTTCTCCTGTGGAGATTTCTTACTGTTGGTTTTCTTCCCAGACCTGCAGACTCTTGCTATGTGTCCCTTTTTTCCACACTGTCTGCACACTTGGTCCTTGAACCAACAATCCTTCTGGTCATGTGTTGTTCTGCCGCAGCGATAGCACTTCCCTGTTCCATAGGACATTTCATTGGTGCCATATTCTTGCAGTCTCCGTTGTATCTCTGCAGTTCCCCTTGTGGCTGCTTCATGTGATACTGCCATACTGAAAGCCTTGTCCAGCGTAAGATCCTTTTCTGATAGAAGCCATTTCTGGGTTCCTTCACTTTGTAGCCCACACACAAACTTGTCCCTTAACGTATCTGCTAGTCCCGCTCCAAACTGGCAGTGTTTCGATAGCTTGCACAGTTCCGTTAGGTACTCAGCATTGCTTTTGTCTTTGTGTTGGTTCCTTTCATGGAACTTAAATCGTTCTGCTATCAGCAGCGGTGTGGGGTTTAAGTGGTCCTGTAGGATTTCTACTATGCTTTCGAAATTCTTGTTCACCGGCTTCTCTGGGGTTATTAGATTTCGCAGTAACCCATAAGTTTTTGCACCCATGGAATTTAACAAAACCAGTGCTTTACTAGCATCTGGCACTTCATTCACCCTGCAGTACACCTCAATATGTTCCACATATGTCGCCCAATCTTCGACTTCATTGTCGAACGTAGAGATACTGCCACTCTTCGGCATCCCTGGGTGTGATTTAACTGTCAAAAAAGACGTCTCCCGCGCTTCCCCTTCTTCTCCGCTGGCACAAAATGGTGTCTCCCACGCTTTCCTTCCTTCCCGCGCTCGCCCTTCTTCTCCGCTGTGGCTTCTAAAAATGGCGTCTCCCGTGCTCTTCCTTCTTCTCCGCGGCTCAATGGCATCTCCCGTGCTCTCCCTTCTTCTCCCCGCGGACACTGTTCAGCCCTTGAGCCCTGGCTGTGCTCTGCGCGTTCTTTTTTTTTTTCTCGACGCCGCTCGGTCCTGAACCCGGCTGTTGCTTTACCCTCTCTCTCCCCAGTTTGTTTTTTTTTGTTTTTTTTCTCGACGCCGCTTGGTTTTCAACCCCCAGCTGCACCCTGTGCGCTTCACCCTCTGTCTTACCCCGTCGACGCTTTCTCTCTGCCGTCGGTTGGCTCCAGCCGCCGCTGTCCGGGAAGGGTCTGCGCTGGACCTGTCGTCAGCCTCTTGCTGATTGTCGTGGCTGGGGAACCAAGCCCGGCTCTCCACAGCCTCCCCTGCGATGTTCACTCTCTGCCGGACGACTGGGCGGTTGCTCATGGTCGACGCCTGTGTTCCTGGCCTCGACTTTTTTTTTTTTGTTACACCGCCCTCCCGGAGCGAATCCTCGAAGGGAAATGCAGAGTTGCAGGTAGATTCGAATCGACACTCATCGCCACTGTTAGATCTGTGATTCTGAGAGTATGCTGTTTTTCAATAACCACACTGATGCTGTAACTTAACGATAAACAGGTATTTACTGGAGGAGGGTAGTCTCAAGACTGGGGGTACAGAGGCATGCGCAAGGCTTATATACAGGTGTGGTCACTGCCGGTACTACAGTATACAGGAGCTGTAAAAGTAGTTCTGTCTTAAAGGCACATACACTACAGCCACCACTGGTATAAAATATTACTTTATATCAGCCAAGCACAGTGAATCTCACTGGGTTAAGTTGACATGCCTTTAGTATGTTGACATGCTAAAGTTATGTTGGCATGATGAGCATAAATCCAGCCACACAACAACTGCATGTAAATGTAATACAAGATGCCTGGACTGAAAATAATAGAACAGTCTGCATCCCTCCTGTCTTTTATTAGTTCATTACTGTTGTGGAGTGAATTTCTAAGCATTTCCCCAGTGGCTCCGTGAGCAAATGCACCGTGTGGTCTGGTGGTCTTGAGTAAACTAGGCCTATATTCCCTAGAGTTTAGAAGAATGAGAGGTGATCTAATTGAAACATATAAAATTCTTAAGGGGCTTGACAGGGTTAATGCTGGGAAAATGTTTCCCCTGGCTGGGGAATCTAGAACACGGGGTCAGAATCAAGGGGTCGGCCATTTAGAGCTGAGATGAGGAGAAATTTCTTCACTCAAAGGGTTGTGAACCTTTGGAATTCTCTACCCCAGAGAGCTGTGGATGCTCAGTCATTGAGTATATTCAAGACAGAGGCTGATTACATTTTTGGGAACAAAGGGAATTAAGGGATATGGGGATAGTGCGGGAAGGTGGAGTTGAGGTAGAAAATCAGCCATGATCTTGTTGAATGGTAGAGCAGGCTCGAGGGGCCGAATGGCCTACTCCAGCTCCTATTTCTTATGCTAAGACTCACAGAGCAGGAAGGTCCCTAGTGGCATTAACTGGTATCAGCCGAGGGGTGGGGGACGGGTTGGGCAGTGCTGCTGCTGCAATTGGTTTCACCGACTGCTGGGCTGGAGTGAGGACAAAAGAAAAGCCAGCCAGGTTCCTGCTCCTGAGCATTACCCAGCACGCAGCCCCTGCTGAAAGCACACATGTGGATCTGTGGCCAACACCCAAATTTGTACTTTACTCTGTAACCTGCTCCATGATCCACCAAGCCTCACTGCCCAAGCTCACGCATGAAAAAAAAACTCACTCGAGCAAGATACAAGAGTGCTGCCAGTGTCTGTGGAACTGTACTTTGGTCAGAATCATTGCCCTGAGAACAGGAGATGGCGAGGGGAAAAATTAACTTAAAGAAAAGCTGGGCGGGGGGCTGGTTTCTTCTGTTTTCTTTACAGTAAGAAACTATGGCCTGGACATTTGCTGGCACCACGCATGTTTTACAGGTGTAAAACGGGCACCTAAGTCTTATGTTCATTAATAAATAGACATTCTTATTATGAACACAGCTAGCTTTTGCTAGACACTTTTATTGAGCACATGTGGACTAGGTACAGTATCTGTAGAGGCATCCATCTTGACTGCTGCCTTGTGGGTAGCCTAGTGCCTCATGGGTAATGTAGTCTTAATATACATACAGCTGGGTAGTGTAGTCTTATATACATACAGCTATATACAGCTCTACACAGCTCTACGGCTCCACCTAGTGTCCACTATAGAATGACATGTTATTGATCATTACACTAAGCATCCAATATGGCAGGGGTCATGCGCGCTCATATTCTGCGCCGGAGGTGTCCCACTCACTATACTGGTAACGGCGCCAGTACAGCAACCCAGGGCCCAGGCCTGAAACAGGCGTTCTGTCCTTTGTATATGTAAATAGGGGCCCCATACACCTGCTTCAGGGCTCCTTCCCCAAATTGGGCTGCTCTGAATACAGCCAGCGCTGGGCTTGGTCTACATACAGCTTAACTAGCAGTCCCTAAAGGGACCACTGGAGGCCGTCACTAAAATGATAAGTTGTGTGAAAAAATACTTAGCTGAATGGGGAGCCCCGAAGAGCAGCTGTGGTTCTCCCGGCTGCACAGCAACGCTGAAGACCATTGCCAGCCCCCGCTCGCAGCTCCCAGGACCTACCCAAGGGTCGCTGGTGGCCGGCCGATGTCGAAATTATTGTCTGCTTAGCCCCGAGTTACCTGGGGTTGCGCAGCAGGCGGTCTGTCGCTCACCGGCCTAATTTAAATGAGGCCTGAAGTTCAGTTTTGATCAGGCCTCGGGCCTACCTCTTCCAGTGCAGGGATTGCTCTTGGCAGGGGCCCTGGGCTCCTGTACTGGAGCCTTTACCAATCTGGTGAGCGGGGCACTTCCGGCGCAGAATGTGAGTGCGGGCAACACCTGCCATATTGGACACTTAGGCTATTGAACTATTCAATTCCTCCTCTTACCTTTTTAATGCATTTCACTGCACCCACCACCAGCCCCAACTGAGCAAGACAGGCAGATGATCTGTTCCAAGGCCTTCCTGAAACCAAGCAACCAGGAAGTCATTTCAGCTCTTAAGAGGATTGATTTTAAAAGATGAACATTATCGACGTTCCAATGAACTCATTATTTGCTGAATCTTACTTGGTCATTTTACAGCAATATTAGTTTGTGTCTGATAATATTTTAACATTTTTTTAAATTATCAGTTATCATTCAGCAATAAGCTTTTATTTTCAGGAGAATAAAATTATGTGGGTTGTTTACCAATGGAAGGGGAAAAAAACTCTAATTAAAGAAGTTTCAATCCATTTTTTCCTGGAATCAATGTTAAGTGTCTTCCACCCAAACCTTGTATTAAAGAAGCATGTGCTTGAGAATGTGCTGTAGCCCACTTTCCAGCTTTGGCCTCCTTCTCCCTTCATGTCCGGTTTCTAGCCTTTTACCTTCCATCTATCACCTGCCTCACTTCCCCTTCCCTCCAGGTCCAGCTCCATTCTCACTCCTTCCATCTCCAGTAATTCAGCGTTTCTTTTCAAGGCTTCCTTGCTGCATCCGATCCTTTGTGATGTGTGAAAACCCTTCCTGGTCAACTGTTTATAACCAAATACATATTTGTATTTCTCGTTTAGGACGAAATCTCTTCTGGTTAAAGTAACAGCTTTTGGTAAGTAACCGAGGCAAATTCTACACACAAACGCGATTACTTCAAGAACTTTTTCCAACACTGCTCCCCAATCTTCCTGTTCAGTTGACTTTTACCCTGATGCACTATCAACAACACCAAAGACTACGAGTTGAACTTATACGAAGTAGGCTTTTATTGACTAAGAACTGGAGCATGCCTCTGCTAGTGGATCCATCCTAAGAGCTCCCGGGGGAAGGGTGGTGAGTCACCTTTATACCCGGGCTTAGGGGTGGAGCCAGGGGCGGAGACATGCCCGGACCTATACAGAGTTAACAGTGGTTTACCACATTCACCCCTCGTTTAAAAAAGAGTCCGGCGGGGTGAAGTGTTTCAAAAGTTCGTATACGAAAGTCTCTCCGGGGGTCTTGTCTGCCGTAATGATCTTCGTGGTGCCGGTTGCGGCGGTTCTTTGCCCGTGGCCGCTTCTCACGTGGGACGGAGCACTGGCGTGTCGTCCTCTCGAGGTAGGGATGGCACCGGCATGTCGTCAGTTCGTGGTAGACACCCCGGTGGTGCGTCGTGGGTAGTGGTGGTGGGTGGAGGTAGTGGATGGTGATCGATGGTGTTTCGGGTGGTACCTGAGGGTGCAAGGTCTCGAATTGAGACTGTGTCCTCCCGCCCGTCAGGATACGCCACGTAGGCGTACTGTGGGTTGGCGTGGAGGAGGTGAACCTTTTCGACCAGGGGGTCCGTCTTGTGGCTCCTCACGTGTTTCCTGAGCAGGACGGGTCCCGGAGACGTCAGCCATGGCGGTAGTGATGTCCCCGAGGTGGATTTCCTGGGGAAGACGAACATCTTCTCGTGAGGGGTGGCGTTTGTGGCAGGACAGAGCAGTGATCGTATGGAGTGGAGCGCATCGGGGAGGACATCTTGCCAGCGGGAGATTGGGAGGCCCTTGGATTTTAGGGCGAGCATGGCGGTCTTCCACACCGTTGCGTTCTCCCTCTCTACCTGTTCGTTACCCCGGGGGTTGTAGCTCGTAGTCCTGCTCGTGGCTATGCCCTTCTCGAGCAGGTACTGGTGCAGCTCGTCGCTCATGAACGACGAGCCCCTGTCGCTGTGGATGTAATTGGGGAAGCCAAATATGGCGAACAGGTCATTGAGGCACCTGATGACTGTGGCGCTGGTCATGTCCGGGCAGGGGATGGCGAAGGGGAAACGGGAGTACTCGTCAATAATATTGAGGAAGTACGTGTTGCGGTCAGAGGAGGGAAGGGACCCCTTGAAATCGACGCGGAGACGTTCGAAGGGGCGGGTGGCTTTAATCAGGTGTGCCCTGTCTGGCCTATAAAAATGCGGTTTGCATTCGGCGCAGACCTGACAGTTCCTGGTCATGGTCCTGACCTCCTCGATGGAGTAAGGCAGGTTGCGAGCTTTAATAAAATGGAAGAACCTGGTGACCCCCGGGTGGCAGAGATCATTGTGGAGGGTCCGTAGCCTATCGACTTGTGCGTTGGCACATGTCCCACGGGATAGGGCGTCTGGGGGCTCATTAAGTTTCCCGGGCCGGTATAAGATATCACAGATGTAGGTGGATAACTCGATCCTCCACCGCAATATCTTATCATTTTTGATTTTCCCCCTTTGTCTGTTGTTAAACATAAATGCTACTGACCGTTGGTCAGTGAGCAGGGTGAAACGTTTACCGGCCAGGTAATGCCTCCAGTGCCGTACAGCCTCCACTATCGCCTGGGCCTCCTTCTCGACTGAGTAGTGTCGAATTTCGGGGCCCTGGAGGGTCCGCGAAAAGAAGGCCACGGGTCTCCCCGCCTGGTTAAGGGTTGCGGCTAGGGCGAAGTTGGATGCATCGCTCTCCACTTGGAAAGGGATGGACTCATCCACTGCGTGCATTGTGGCCTTCGCAATGTCCTCTTTTATGAGGGTGAAGGCCGCACGGGCCTCTGCCGTCAGGGGGAAGGAGGTTGACTTGATGAGGGGCCGGGCTTTGTCCGCATAGTTGGGCACCCACTGGGCGTAGTAAGAGAAGAACCCTAGGCATCTCTTCAGGGCTTTTAGGCAGTGGGGGAGGGGTAGTTCCAGGAGGGGGCGCATTCGGTCGGGGTCGGGGCTGATGACTCCGTTTTCCACCACGCAGCCAAGAATAGCGAGGCGCGTGGTGCGGAACATACATTTTTCTCTGTTGTATGTCAGATTCAGCCGTTGGGCCGTACGGAGGAATTTTTCTAGGTTGGCGTCGTGGTCATGCTGGTCATGGCCGCAGATGGTGACGTTGTCTAGATAGGGGAAGGTGGCCTGCAGCACGTTCTGGTCAACCATCCGGTCCATCTCCCTTTGGAAGACCGAGACCCCGTTGGTGACGCTGAAGGGGACTCGGAGGAAGTGGTAGAGGCGACCGTCAGCCTCGAAGGCCATGTACTGGAGGTCCTCAGGCCTGATGGGGAGCTGGTGGTATGCCGACTTCAGATCAATCGTCGAGAATACCCGGTATTGTGCTATCTGGTTGACCATGTCAGATATGCGGGGAAGTGGGTATGCGTCTAATTGCGTGTATCGATTGATCATCTGGCTGTAATCAATAACCAGGCGCTGTTTTTCGCCGGTCTTCACTACCACCACTTGGGCTCGCCATGGGCTGGTGCTGCCCTCGATAATCCCTTCCCTCAGGAGTCTTTCTACTTCTGATTTAATAAAGCTCCTATCCCCGGCACTGTACCGCCTGCTTTTAGTAGCAATTGGCTTGCAGTCTTTGGCGAGGTTAGCGAACAATGGGGGGGGGTTTGACCTTCAGGGTGGACAGGCTGCATACTTTGCGCGGCGCCGTGTTTAAATTCTGCCAGCTGCAGACTGTAAGTGGGGGCAGGGGCCCGCCATATGCCATCGTGACGCTCTCCAGATGGCACTGGAAGTCTAATCCTAGCAGTACGGGAGCGCAGAGCTGTGGCAGGACGAGGAATTTAAAATCTCTGTACTCCACGCCGTTCACTGTCAGAGTCGCTACACAGTAGCCGCCGACGTCTGCCATATGGGACTTTGAGGCCATAAAGACCTGGTGGCGTGTGGGCATAACCGATAAGGAGTAGCGTCGCACCGTGTCGGGGTGGATGAAGCTCTCCGTGCTTCCGCAGTCGAAAAGGCAATTTGTGGCATGGCCATTTACCTTTACGTTCATCATGGACCTGGCTAGTTGATGGGGCCTAGATTGGTCCAGGGTGATGGAGGCCATCGTCGAGGTCGGTGGGTCGCTGTAGTATTCGCCCGCGCCGGGGGCCTGGTCCCGAAATGGTGTCCAAGATGGCGGCTCCCCCGCGGCTGGTGGTGCCCAAAATGGCGGCCCGCACGGCTCACACGTGGTTGGTGGGGTCCAAAATGGCGGCCTGCACGGTTCACACGCGGCGCTGCTGGAATTGGGGGTCGATTTCGCCCTGCACACTCTCGCGTAGTGGCCTTTCTTGCCGCATTTGGAGCAGGTCGCGTCCTTTGCTGGGCATTGCTGTCTGGGGTGCTTGGCCTGGCCGCAGAAGTAGCATTTCTGGCCTCTGGTCATTGCAGCTGTAGTTGGGCTGCTGGCGGCCTTACCGGGTCCCAAGATGGCTGCTCCCGTGACATCCACGTGACCATCCAGTCAGGGGGGTAGGCGTCCATGTTCTGGAGGGCCACGTCTAACGAGTTAGCGAGGGCCACCGTCTTCTGCAGGTCGAGCCCCCTCTGTTCCAGCAGCCTCTGCCGTGTATAGTTGGACCTGATGCCGGCTACGTAGGCGTCTTGGATCAGGTCTTCCGTGCATTCCTTGGCCGTCACCGCTTTGCAATTACAGGCCCGGCCGAGGACTCTCAGTGCCAGTAAATATTCGGCGCCCGATTCCCCGGGGCGCTGTTTTCGGGTAGCCAGGAGGTGTCTGGCGTAGACCTCGTTAACAGGCCTCACGTATTGTTCCTTTAGCGTCGCGATGGCGGCCGCGTAAGTTGTGGCGTCTCGGATGATCAAGTAGACTCGGTGGCTCACCCGTGAGTTCAAGACAAGCCGTTTCGCATCATCTGTAGTGACGGTAGTGCTGGAGGCCTCCAGGAAGGCTTCGAAACAGCTCAGCCAGTGTTCAAAGTTATTGGTTGCATCTGCTGCTTGAGGATCCAGGTCTAAACGTTCCGGCTTCAAGATTTGCTCCATGTCGAAAATTTAGTCAATAAAATTGATGCACTATCAACAACACCAAAGACTACGAGTTGAACTTATACGAAGTAGGCTTTTATTGACTAAGAACTGGAGCATGCCTCTGCTAGTGGATCCATCCTAAGAGCTCCCGGGGGAAGGGTGGTGAGTCACCTTTATACCCGGGCTTAGGGGTGGAGCCAGGGGCGGAGACATGCCCGGACCTGTACAGAGTTAACAGTGGTTTACCGCATACCCCTTGAAAACTAAATGCCTATAACTGATGAATCATTCTTTCTGCTCACTGTAATTAGTTCATTAGAAGACTTTCTCACCAAGATCAGAAAAATAAATGCAGTCCGGTTCCCTGCAATCATAATATTACGGACCAACAGCCAAAGTGCTAAGGACTGGCAGAAAGCCTAGATTACAGCAGCATCATCGACAGTCATTCATTAACCTGCTCAATCGATGAGTTTATTAGTGGACGGACCCCTGTGAACTAACTTCAGTAATAAAGCAAAATTGCCAATGACATCAGCATACCAGGAATTGAATTAATAACCAAAAAAAAATGTTTTATTACCCAGTTTTTCCCTCCAACTTTTTTTCCCATTAGCTCTCCCAAGACATGCCGGTAATTAATTAAGCAGCAGCACGATTTGTTCGGCTGCCATCAATGTTGGGTAGTTACACAATTACAGTTCAGAGGCCGGGGGCAAGGAGATGTGAGTGATGTCTTCATCCTACGCGACTTTGGCCAAGCTGTTGGTCACCTGTCCTAATATCTCCTCATGTAGATCGCTGTCAAAGTTTGTTTGATAATCGCTCCTGTGACGCTCCATGGGATTTTTTTTTTTTTTATTCATTGATGGGATGTGGGCATCGCTGGCTAGGCCTGCATTTAGTGCTCATCCCTAATTGCCTTTGAGAAGATGGTGGTGAGCCGCCTTCTTGAACCGCTGCAGTCCATATGGTGTAGGTACACCCACAATGCTGTTAGGAAGGGAGTTCCAGGATTTTGGCCCAGCGACAGTGAAGGAACGGCGATACAGGTCCAAGTCAGGATGGTGTGTGGCTTGGAGAGGAACTTGTAGGTGGTGATGTTCCCATGTGTCTGCTGCCCTTGTCCTTCTAAGTGGTAGAGGTCGCGGGTTTGGAAGGTGCTGTTGAAGGAGCTTTGGCGAGTTGCTGCAGTGCATCTTGTAGATGGTACACACTGCAGCCACAGTGCGCCGGTGGTGGAGGGAGTGAATGTTGAAGGTGGTGGATGGAGTGCCAATCAAGCGGGCTGCTTTGTCCTGGATGGTGTCGAGCTTCTTGAGTGGTGTTGGAGCTGCACTCATCCAGGCAAGTGGAGAGTATTCCATCACACTCCTGACTTGTGCCTTGGGGAATCAAGGGCTATGGAGATCGGGCAGGAAAGTGGAGTTGAGGTCGAAGATCAGCCATGATCTTATTGATTGGCGGAACAGCAACATGAAAGGCGATATATAGATGCAAGTTGTTGATGTATTGGAGAATAAACCATGTCATGGGATTCCGCCACACTACGAGGAGACCTAGAAGATAAAACATGTGGGGAAGGTATGGATGTTAGTCATGAACAGAAGAACATAGGAATTAAGAGCAAGAGTAGACCATACGGCCCCTCGAGCCTGCTCCGCCATTCAATAAGATCATGGCTGATCTTCGACCTCAACTCCACTTTCCCGCCCGATCTCCATAGCCCTTGATTCCCCTAGAGTCCAAAAATCTATCTATCTCAGCCTTGAATATACTCAACAACTCAGCATCCACAGCCCTCTAAGGGTAGAGAATTCCAAAGATTCACCACCCTCTGAGTGAAGAAGTTTCTCCTCATTTCAGCCTCAAATGGCCAACCCCATATCCTGAGTCCATGCCCCCTAGTTCTCAACTCTCCAGCCAGGGGAAACAGCCTCTCAGCATCTACCCTGTCAAACCCCCTCAGAATTTTATACATTTCAATGAGATCACTTTTCATTTTTCTAAACTCCAGAGAATATAAGCCCAATCTACTCAATCTCTCCTCACATTAGGCCAAAACTGTGAAACAGATGTACACGCAATTGTACTCACCCCAATTTGTGAACCGTATGACAATGAGAGTAGCGTCCTGATTGCTGTCCGTGGGCTTTCATGAAAGGGGATCAGAAGCCAAACAATTCATCCAATTCTTAGGCCACATGTAGTGCCACTGTTTTAATTCAATCATTCTAATTTCTTTCAAAATGCCTTATATTGCTCCCATTTATCAAAATGTAGTGTGTGTTTACTCCACGGACAGTGTGTGCAATCTGTTTAATTCATGAAATGCAGCACTCCCAGCTCAGCTGGAAAGAATACATGAATAAGTGGGAACAGTGAATTTCGTGTATTAAGCTGAATGTATTTACTGCTCACTGAACAAACACACACTGCATTTTAATAAATGGGACTAGCAAAAGGCGTCTTAAAAGAAATTAGAATAATGACAATAAAACTGGCTCTATGCATGGTCTTCAAGTTGGTCTGGGTCGTCTTACTGTTTTCCTTCTGGACCGATGGACAGGGCAACAAGTCCATGTTGTATAATACAACTCCTGTCCACTTACATTACATAAAAGTAAAGATAATGGCCCAGAAATTCGGGTCTCCACGGGTGAGTACGCACGGGGTACTCACCTGTAGGCCCAACGGAAGTGCCGGTTTCGTGCATGCACTGCGCATGCGCGGGAAACCGGAACTTCCGCTCCCTTAAAGGAAGGGGTTCAGAGGTCTAACGCATACGCCAGAGAGGCAGCGCGTACGCATGGGACTTACGTTTTTTTTGCAGATTTCTCCGGGAGGGTAAGTCTCCAGGAGTTACACTTTTAAAAAGCAGGCACAAGGCCTGCTTTTAACAAGGTAAATGGTGAATTAATTCAAATTAAAACATTTTTTCCACAGGTTTATTATTTTTAAATACTTTAAAGAAAGGTAAGTTTATTTTTAGCCCCGTTAGAAAATGTAATTAATTTTTTCAAAAATTTAAATTATTGTTTAAAATAGTTATTTTATGTAATTTATAGTTGAGCTGGTAAGTGCAGGACGGGGGCTTGCACCCGCGGGAAGCCCCCGACCCGAATTTCTGGGCCAATATTACAAAGCTATAACAGGCCGGAATTCTCCCCTGAAAACAGGTGGGTTTGGAACGTGGGGGCAGTTAAATTGTTAAAAATGGGATTCCCGACCTGATCCCGCCTCCAACGGAAGTATGTGTCTCACCTCCTGACTCCCCAAAGCCTTTCCACCATTTACAAGGCACAAGTCAGGAGTGTGATGGAATACTCTCCACTTGCCTGGATGAGTGCAGCTCCAACAACACTCAAGAAGCTCGACACCATTCAGGATAAAGCAGCCCGCTTGATTGGCACTCCATCCACCACCTTCAACATTCACTCCCTCCACCACTGGCGCACTGTGGCTGCAGTGTGTACCATCTGCAAGATGCACTGCAGCAACTCGCCAAAGCTCCTTCAACAGCACCTTCCAAACCCGCGACCTCTACCACTTAGAAGGGCAAGGGCAGCAGACGCATGGGAACATCACCACCTACAAGTTCCCCTCCAAGCCACACACCATCCTGACTTGGACCTGTATCGCCGTTCCTTCACTGTCGCTGGGCCAAAATCCTGGAACTCCCTTCCTAACAGCATTGTGGGTGTACCTACACCATATGGACTGCAGCGGTTCAAGAAGGCGGCTCACCACCATCTTCTCAAGGGCAATTAGGGATGGGCACTAAATGCAGGCCTAGCCAGCGACGCCCACATCCCATCAATGAATTTTAAAAAAACGTCCACTTCCGGTTTTAACGGGGCGGGCGACCAACCCCCTCCCAAGGGGGCGGTACGTCAATTTAAATATTATAATGAGGCGGGAAGCCTCTTTTACCACCTCCATTTTGAACTTAACTGCCCGTGGACGGATTTCTCACAATTCGTGAAAGCCAACAGTTAAACCGAGGCGGGGACCGCTGCATCCAGGAGGTAAGTGACTTTATACCGACCTCCTGGATCCAAGGTCCCTGCCTAACCCACCCCCCCACGATTGGGGACCCCTCATGAGGCCTCCGATCATCTCCGCAGGCCTTCGATCCCCACCATGAGGCCTCCCCCTCCCCCCAACCCACACACCCCACCAATGATGCCAGGGCCGGCCCCAATCCTCTCTCCCCTCCCTGCCGATGCTCCGGCCGAAAGCACCACCCCACCCGCCGATCCCTGACCCAACCTCAGCCCCAATCCTCCCCTCCCGATCCCCAACCGAGCCACAGCCAATCTCTGACCCCTCTCCCCCCACCCCCTGCGATCCCTCCCCTGGACCGACCCCCCGATCCCTCTCTGCATCTGCAGGTCTACCCGCCCGCAGCCAGCCAGCCTCTCAATCTGGCTGGCTGCGGGCGGGCGGGAATCCGAGGCCTCGCACGCAAATCAGGTCCTGCCGTTAAAGTCAGCCTCCCGCCTGCCTCGGAGGCCCCCCGCCCCCAACCCGCCTCCCTGGAGAAAATTCCTGATTTATATCATCGTCTACACCCAATAGCTGTCACAGCTCTGAAAACCCACAGATATGTTGCAGCTCTGGAACGCTCCATATGAGCAGTTGTTAAGTTTCTCCTTTTAACTTCAGTGACCTGAACTTGAACCCAGCCCAGACTAAAATGAGAAACTCTCTGTTAGCTATCAAAGGTCCTAACTGAATGGGTTTCAGCAACCTCCAGCCATTTCCTAATGGACACAAGTCTGCAGCACAAAGTAACCCTTGTTAGAAATTGGCACCATTTTAAAAAAGTTACCCCAGTCTGAGATATATTTCCTCTCAACATTTTCAAGTTCACAGAGTCAAGTTTAATCTTCCTTTCTACAATTTCCTTAAAATATGAATAAGACTACATAGAATTTACAGCACAGGCCATTCAAGTGTTTATGCTCCGCACGAACCTCCTCCCACTTTACTTCCATCTCACTCGATCAACATATCTTTTTATTCCTTTCTCCCTTATGTAGTTATCTACTTTTGCCTTAAATGCATTTATGCTAATCGCCTCAACCACTCCATGGGGCACTGAGTTCCACATTCTCACCACTCTCTGAGTAAAGAAGTTTCTACTGAATTCCATATTGGATATATTAGTGACTATCTTATATTTATGGCACCTTGTTTTGGACTCCCCCACAAGTGGAAACATCTCGATGTCTACCCTATCAAACCCTTTCATAATTTTAAAGACTTCGATCAGGTCACCTCTATTCCTCATACCAAAATGCACCACCTCACACTCACCTGTATTGAAATTAATTTGCCATTTACATGCCCATTCTGCAGGTTTGTTAATGTCTTGTATTTTGTCACAGTCTTGCTCAGTATTAACTATACCTCACGACTTGGAGTCATCTGCAAATTTTGAGGTTGTACTTCCTATTCCCGAGTCCAAATCATGAATGTAAATGGTGGACAACCGTGGTCCCAGCACTGATCCTTGTGGAACACCACTACCCACTGTAGTGTATGTACTTTGAAGAAGGAACTATATTCTGCAGCCCCTGTATACTGCAGTACCAGTAGTGACCACCCCTGTATATAAGCCTGTGTAGTAACTTTGTATAGTAGTTCCAGTTTTGTCTCCATTCAGTAAACACCTGTTATAACCAACTCCTAGAGTCCGTGTCTCAATTACACACGGACGTTACACTGGCGACGAACAGATCTGAACTTACCTACAGTTCTGCACCACCTCACGGGGATCCATCCCTGAAGCGAAGTTGTTAGAGGTCAAGGCCAGAAGGAAGAAATCCAAAAAGAAAAAACAGAAGAAACGGGCGTCGACCGTGGGCAACCGCCCTCTGATTCATCGAATTCGAAGATTTGCAGGAGAGGCTGTCGAGAGCTGGGCTTGGTTATCCAGTCTATGGTGTTCCAGCTAATCGGGCTGGTGGCAGGTAGTACACTGATCCTTCCTGGGCTGCGGCGGGCTAGAGCTCGATCGGGTGGCTTTTCAACAGGGCTGAGCAGCGTTGTCGGGAAGAGGAGAGAGAGAGAGAGGGTGGAGCGCGGCCGGTGCTACGAAGCCGGGCAGCGTACAGACCCGAGAAGAGGGAAGAAAGTGTCCCGTACGGTCTGCTCTGACGACGGGAACAGTAATTAAAATAAAAGAAATTAGAAGCGCAGAAAGCTGCGAGGAGCTGCAGTTTGCCACGGGGACCACGGAGAGCGGCGTTGGCAGCAGCACGGGGGGGAAGTGCGCGAAGACCATAGGGCGTCGCCATCAAGGCATAAAAACGCCAGCAACAGCGCTAGCAGCAGCGGAAAAGACAGAAAGCGCGGGAGGCGCCATCTTAATCCAGCGGGGAAGAAGGCAAAGCGTGGGAGGCGCCATTTTGTTCAATCGGGAAAGAAGGCAAAGCGCGGGAGGTGCCATCTTAGATCGCCAAGATGCCGAAGACTGGCAATATCACTGCCTTCGATAATGCAATAGAAGACTGGACCACGTATGTGGAAAGAGTCGAAGTATATTGCAAGGCAAATGAAGTAGCCGATGAGAAAAAGGCATCGTTACTACTAAACTTAATGGGCGCAAGAACGTACGGCCTATTGCGGACCCTGATCACTCCAGTCAAACCGATGGCGAAGAGTTTTAACGAAATTTTTGATATCCTACAGGAACATCTAAATCCTACACCGCTGCTGATAGCAGAAAGATTTAAATTCCACAAGAGAAATCAGCATAAAGATGAGAGCAATGCTGATTACCTTACGGAATTACGCAAGCTATCAAAGCACTGCCAGTTCGGAGCAGGACTGGCAGATACCCTACGGGACAAATTTGTCTGTGGACTCCTGAGTGAAGGAACCCAGAAGAGGTTACTCTCAGAGAAAGAGCTGACGCTAGATAAGGCTTTCAGCGTGGCAGTATCGTACGAAGCAGCAGCAAGGGGAGCTGCGGAAATACAGCAAAAGCCACAGGAATACGGCACCCATGAAATGACATGGGGATTTGAAAAATGTTATCGCTGCGGCAGAACAGCCCATGACCAGAAGGACTGCTGGTCCAAGGACAAAACATGCAGGCAATGCGGAAAGATGGGACACATTGCACGAGTTTGCAGGTCCGGGAAGAAGACCAACGACAACAAAAAGACTACTAAGGAAAAGTACAGGAAAGTACAAAAGATGACGGACAGTAGTTCCGAAGACCAGAAGAGCGATAGTGAATCGGGGAACAAGAGACTAAGCTGTCTCAAACTACACAACGTAATCACAAAAGAGGATCACCGAACCATTTGGGTCACCCTCACGATAGCAGGGTCCCAAGTCAAAATGGAATTGGATACAGGATCAGCCCTGACCGTCATGAATCGACAAGACTACGAGAGGCTATTCTCACACATACCCTTGAAAGACACATCCATTGTTTTGAAGACATATACGGGGCAGAAAGTATACCCCAGAGGGAAAATAAGGGTGCCTGTCGAATACAACGGCAAGGAAATACAGAAATTGTATCTGTACATACTGCAAGATGGTGGACCACCGTTATTGGGACGTGAATGGATCAGAAAGATAAGTTTAGACTGGCACTCCATTCAGGCACTGACGGTGGCTGGTAAAAAGGATGACGACGTCACACCTGGACGATTGTCAAAAATCTTGGCTAACGCTAAAGAGGTATTTCAACAAGAACTGGGAACTCTTAAAGGTGTAACCACCTCAATAAAAATAGAAGAGAATGCAATTCCCAAGTTTTTCAAAGCAAGACCGGTACCGTATGCAATTCGCCCAGCCGTCGAGGCAGAGCTGGAGAATCTGGAGAATGCAGGCGTGTTAACTAAGGTAGACTGGAGCGAGTGGGCGACACCCATCATTCCTGTCATGAAGAAAACGTTAAACAATAAGTCTGAGGAGCCAAGGAAGGTTCGGATCTGTGGGGACTTCAAGGTGACTGTGAACCCAGTCCTTCACACAGTACAGTATCCTCTTCCGAGGATAGAAGATATTTTCACCTCACTATCTGGAGGGAAACGTTTTACAAAAATTGACCTAGCGCAAGCATATTTGCAGATGGAGGTTGAAGAATCCTCTAGGAAATATCTCACGATAAACACTCACAAAGGTCTTTACCAGTATAATCGACTGGTATTCGGAGTTGCATCAGCTCCGGCTATATGGCAAAGAGCGATGGAACAAGTCCTGCAAGGGATTCCGGGGACTCAGTGTTACTTGGACAACATCCTAGTGACGGGTGAAAATGACAGTGAACACCTTGCCAACCTAGAGCAGGTGCTCACTAGACTAAGAGAACATGGGCTACGAGCCAATCGCCCCAAGTGCGAGTTTTTTAAGAAACAAATATCGTATTGTGGCCACGTGATTGATGAAGAGGGGTTACATAAGTCCCCTGACAAAATTGAAGCAGTAGTTAAGGCTCCAGCGCCTGAAAATGTGTCGCAACTGAGGTCATTCCTCGGATTGGTGAATTACTACCATAAATTTTTGCCGAATTTGTCCACAATTCTGCACCCACTGAACGCCCTGCTACAAACTGGAGTAGCATGGAAATGGAGCGATGAATGTAAGCGGGCCTTTCAGAAGTGTAAAGGCCTGATCACTTCAAGAGAAGTATTGGCTCACTACAACCCATCACTACCGATAAGACTGGCGTGTGATGCGTCTCCCTACGGCGTTGGAGCGGTACTGTCACATAAATCCCTTGATGGTTCAGAGAGGCCGATAGCTTTTGCGTCACGCTCGTTAACTGCAGCCGAGCGTAACTACGCCCAGATTGACAGAGAGGCCCTCAGCCTGGTGTGGGGGGTGAAGAAGTTCAATCACTACCTGCACGGACAGAAATTTACTCTACTAACTGATCATCAACCTCTTGTCTCCATTTTCAACCCTAAGAAGGGCGTCCCGATAATGACAGCACAACGGCTACAGAGGTGGTCCCTTTTCCTAGGGGCACACCAATATGACATCGAGTACAAAGGAACTAAACAGCATGGGAATGCTGATGGATTGTCGCGCCTACCGTTGCCGACGGTGGAAGAAGCACCTGCAGTGGATCCTGTGGAGATATTCCACTCGACCATAGTCGAATGTCTACCTGTGACGAATGCAAACATAGAAAAGGAAACATGAAATGACCCGACACTCTCCAGGGTCTATGATTTAACGGTGAAGGGATGGCCAGCACATGGCGAACCACTGTTGCCAGCATTCTCGCCAAGAAGAGAACAGCTGCCAGTGTGCCGAGGAACCTTGATGTGTGGATCCAGAGTAGTAATTCCACCCAAATTGAAGGATAGAGTGCTCAATGAGCTTCATGAGGGTCATCTGGGAGGGGTAAAAATGAAAAACTTAGCCAGAGCGTTTGTGTGGTGGCCGGGAATCGATAGAGGAATCGAAGAGATGACCAAGAGCTCTACAGGATGCCAGAAGGTCCAAAACGCCCCACCACAAGCCCCTCTACGTCCATGGGAGTGGCCCTCATCTCCATGGCAAAGGGTACACATTGATTTTGCTGGTCCATTTATGGACTCGATGTTTTTAATTGCGGTGGATGCACATTCAAAGTGGCCAGAGGTAATAAAAATGTCCTCAACCACCACAGAAAAAACTATCACAGTCTTACGAACCATATTCGCCAGAAATGGGCTGCCTGAACAGATTTGCTCCGACAATGGACCACAGTTTGTGTCTGAAGAGTTCCGGAGGTTCTTAAAGAACAATGGTGTTAAGCATTACACATCCGCCCCATATCATCCAGCCACCAATGGATTGGCTGAGAGGTTCGTTCAAACATTCAAGAATGCTATCAAGGCAATGTGTAATGAAGACATACCCCTACAACACAAGGTGGATAACTTCTTGTTTGCCTACCAGAATGCGACACATGCGGTTACCAACCAAACTCCAGCCATGATGTTCTTCAATCGAAGACTAAGATGCCGCTTGGATTTGGTTAAGCCAAACATCAGAAGAGATGTGGAGAACAGGCAGTTTCAGAATATGAATGAAAGGCCGACCAGGAGTTTTAAGATAGGTCAACCAGTTTTGGCCCGGGACTACCGCACAGAGAAATGGCAGCCAGGAACGATCTGCACACGGCAAGGACCTCTAATGTATACCGTGGACGTTGGAGAGAGCATTGTAAGACGCCATGCTGACCAGATTCTAGAGTCACTGGAAAACGTCAAATCTACACCACGATCCTATACACCTGGTGATGAAACCAAAGTACCAATTGCATCTACCTCAGAATCGGTGATATTGGAAGCAGACGAACCAAACAACGACGTTGATCCCGAATCAACTTTGCCAGAAGAACCTGATACCCCAAAGAGGCGTTATCCGGACAGAATCAGGAAGCCTCCTCAAAGACTGAATTTATAATTGATTAACTTCAGCTAATGTATATAGCAACTGTAATTGTAAATATGTTATTTAATTATTAATCGAATGTTATGTACTGTTTAGCTAAAAGGGGAGGAATTGTAGTGTATGTACTTTGAAGAAGGAACTATATTCTGCAGCCCCTGTATACTGCAGTACCGGTAGTGACCGCCCCTGTATACTGCAGTACCAGTAGTGACCACCCCTGTATATAAGCCTGTGTAGTAACTTTGTATAGTAGTTCCAGTTTTGTCTCCATCCAGTAAACACCTGTTATAACCAACTCCTGCAGTCCGTGTCTCAATTACACACGGATGTTACACCCACCTTTTGCCAGTTTGAGTAACTACCTTTAATCCCTGCTCTCTATTTTCTGTTTTTTCCGCTATCCATTCTGCTACTTATCCCCTGACTCCAATAGTTACAGCCTGGTCAATCAGAATCCAGCGACACCCTTAGAATTAAAGGTTTTTTAGTCAAATTTGCTAAGAAATTCTCAAAATATAAATTTTGGGGAAATAATTTTAAAAACCGTTATTCAAAATAACCATGACAAGTTCTTTGTGATTAAAAAGCTTCTGGCAGCATCTATAAATATTCCCAGTATCGCCACATTTCACTGCATGTACTTTAATCAGGCCTGCAAATATTCAGACTTTAAAAACACTGTACACACCTTCAATTCATGAATACCTTTAAATTTTACAGTGCAGTCAGGCAGCACCTTCAGCTGTGATGTTGCTGCCTGGACTGAAAATTCAGGTGATTTGACCAGTGAAGCATTTCGTCTCTTTTCCTCCTCCTCTCCCGCGCGCACAAACAGGAGAGGGAACCAATTGTACTAACTGATGCCAAGAGGAAAGCTGCACTTTTTGTACCTCCCTTGGCCCATTCAATATTTGCAGCTTAATTTTGTTCTAATTACTGAAATAATTCCAAACAACAGAAATGGGATCGTAGTTTGCACATTGCGTTGAGACTCGGGGGCTAAGAACGTTGCCCGTGTGTTGGATATTTGCTGTATTCATTCGTCAGGAGCACTGAAAAAGAACACTATTGATTTTCTTGAATGCTCAGCTGTACCAAGGTCACGGCTCACCTATACAAGTCCCAGGGCCGCTGTGCAGTTCTCGAGTTCGAGCTGGGTGGCTTTAATCAGCTCTCAGCCAGACCAGTGGTCAGAGCACCAGCTGGTAACAAAACGTTGAGAACTCGCAAAATCTAACACTGTTCTATTCTCACATCATCCATCAGTAAATCGCAGACTTGTGTGAAAAGGCACACTGGAAATGGCAAATGCCATTGGGAAGACCAAAGCTATTCTCTTCGGACCCTGCCACAAACCCTTTCCATCCCACTCCCTGGCCACTGTTTCAGGCTAAACCAGACTGTTTGCAACCTTAGCTGAGTTTCCAATCCATATTCTCGCCATCGCAAAGATCACTTACTTTCACCTCCATAATATCACCCACCTCCGCCCCTATCTCAGCCCAATTGCTGCTGAAACCCTCAACCATGCCTTTGTCAGCTCCAGACTCAACCATTCCAATGATCTCCTGGATGATCACCCATTCTCCACCCTCTGTAAACTTCAGCCCATCCAATACTCTGCTGGCCATATCCTATCCTGCACCAAGTCCTACTCGCCCAACACCCCTGTTCTGGTTGACCTACATTGTCCCCCAATGGCTCAGTTTTAGGATTCTCATCCTCATGTTTAAATCCCTTCATGACCTCACCCCTCCCCCTCCCTGTAATCTCCTCCAGCCCGACAACCCCAGCCCCCCACCCCACCACGAACTCTCCGTTCCTCTCACTTTAGCCTCTTCCCCTTGTCCCATGATTGGCGTCATAATTGCCCCACGCCTTCAGCCGCCTAAGTCCCAATTTCTGGAATTCCCTCCCAAAACCCCTCCGCCTCTCTGTCCCACCACCCTCTCCTCCTTAAAACCCACCTCTGACCAGTCTTTTGGTCACCGTTTCAAATATCCCCTCTTTGGCTCATCAGATTTTTTTTGGGTATACCTCGGTGGATGTTTTATCTACATCAAAGGTGTCAGAGTGGCAAGTTGCTGCTGTTTTTGGAACAACCCATGTCACTCTCCTCACTTTAAGAGGATGCAGTTGGACAAGCAGCCTCCAGAGAGGGCATAATTAAAAAAAAACACAATTAGTGGGTGTGAGCACTGAGAATGTATAACCAATGTTTGAATGTAGATCTGCATGGTAAGAATATTCATCCTATTGTCACATTTTTGTTATTCCTATATAAAAAAGGGACAATTTCTGAATCAGAAATGAAGAAGGGTCCAACCCGAAACGTCAACTCAAATTTCTCTCCACGGATGTTGCCTGACCTGCTGAGTTTTTCCAGCATTTTCTGTTGTTATTTCAGAATAATTGGGGTTTGGCTGAGCAGAATTTGAAACTCATCTCCTACAGCAGAGAAAAGGAAAATACTGCAGATGTTGGAAATCTGAAATAAAAACAGAAAATGCTGGAGATACTCGGCAGGTCAGGCAGCATCTGTGAAGGGAGAAACAGAGTTAACGTTTCAGGTCAATGACCTTTCGTCAGGACTGGAAAAAAGCAGGAAATGGAACAGACTTTTAAGCAAGTGTGGGAGCTGGGAAAGGGGGGAGGGGATGAAAGAACAAAAGGGAAGGTCTGTGATAGGATAGAAGGCGGGAGAGGTTAAGAGACATTAAGAGATATTCAAGGCAAAAGGAGATGGTAATGGGACAGGCTAAGAAACAAAGGATGGCTCGAGATGAAGTGTAAATTGCGCTGGCAGAATGAAAGACAGCTGCCGTGTGGGAGAGAGAAAAAAAAACACAAACAAAAAAAACAAAAAAAAATGTGGGAAAAATAATATATGATAGGGGCCGAGATTATTATCTGAAGTTGTTGAACTCTATGTTGAGTCCAGAAGGCTGTAAAGTGCCTAATCGAAAGATGAGGTGCTGTTCCTCGAGCTTACGTTGAGCTTCAGTGGAACAATGCAAGAGGCCGAGGACGGTGAGGTCTGAGTGGGAGTGGAGCGGAGAATTGAAGTCTGTTCCATTTCCTGCTTTTTTCCAGTTCTGACGAAAGGTCATCGACCTGAAACGTTAACCCTGTTTCTCTCTTCACAGGTGCTGCCTGACCTGCTGAGTATCTCCAGCATTTTCTGTTTTTATTCCTGCAGTATAGATTGTGGACAGGACCTTGTACCTGTCTCTTCATACCCTCAAATGAATCAATGTGAGAAGTCACACAACACCAGGTTATAGTCCAACAGCTTTATTTGAAATCACAAGCTTTCGGAGCACTGCTCCTTCGTCAGGTGAACTTCACCTGACGAAGGAGCAGCGCTCCGAAAGCTTGTGATTTCAAATAAAGCTGTTGGACTATAACCTGGTGTTGTGTGACTTCTCACATTTGTCCACCCCAGTCCAACACCGGCATCTCCACATCAAATGAATCAAGCTGTCCTCCTCACTCAGGAGGATGAGATAGTCCAACTCAATGTTATTATATAGTCACACCTTCATGATGAACATTTACGGAACACAGCAGAAGACACCCCCACCAACTTCCCCTTCCCTTCCCTTCCCTTCCCCAAATGGCCAAACAGTGAGTTACATACACCTCCCCAGGAGGCGTCTAACTGTGAATGTGGTAAATGTCAGCTGACATTCGGATTCAACCTCCTGACCCTGGTTGAAAGAACAATGAATCCAGTGCTGTAGCTACCAGACCAAACATGTATATATTATTTTTAACAACATCATTCTAAAAGTTGCCTCTCCTAGTGGATTTCAGAGTGATGGATTAGCTGCTCGAAAGGCTGGCTTCCACTAATGATGTTTAGGAAACAGTGTCTCAGAGAAGAAAAAATCAATTTAAATGCCAATTCTTCAGTTCCATGCAAATGTAGCATATACGTGGCACCATCCATAGACAGACCTTAAAGGGCAGGATCACCCAGATTTTTTTTTTTACTTTCCAAATAAGAAATTCCTATGGTCATTACGAAGGCTGGGGTGGGGGTTGCCAACTCTCCAGGATTGGCCTGGAGTCTCCAGGAATGAAAGATTAATCTCCAGGAAACCACAGCGAGCCACCCTGGAAATAACATCATAGGGGCATTAAACTAAATTTCACTTTGGCTGTTTCACTAACAGTCAAGGTGAATCCAATTGGGTAACAAAAAGTCTGTTCCCTTTCCAATTGGCGTGGGAAGGAAGCGCGCCTGGAGGATGGACCAATGACGGGCGTGTGGGGGCGGGGCGGTTCGAGGTGGGAGGTCATGTGATGAAACCTCCAAGAATACACCCAAAGGCCTAGAAATTGAGTGCCCTTAGCGCCGATTTTGCGGCGCTAGAGGGCCTAGCGCTCCATTTGGCGCCGGCGCCGAAATTGCCTGGGGCCCTTACGCCGCGGTAGACCGGTAGCGCTGCGCCGGCACCGATGACGTCATCGGTGTGCGCAGCGTCCCGGTTGCCATGCCGACGGGCCCCAGCGCCGAAATTCAGTTGCGGCCGCCTCGCCCGTGACAGCCGCAACTAAGACTCTGGCAACAGAGTCTTACGAGTCTTTGCGCCGGCGCATTAAAGGCCCCGCGGCGGCCGGCCGCTTTCCCGCCGGCCGCCTGGCCGCAGCTCCCTCCCCGGACTTCCCCCCCCACCCCCCCCCGGAACAGAAGCAAGCCCGGCACTTGTCCGAGGTGCCGGGCTCATTTTTTAAAAGATTTTCGCGGGCCGCGATCGGGTGCAGGCAGCTCCTCCTTAAGGGAAGGAGGAGGCCTGCACTTCCCGAGCCTGCCGCACCGCATCGGGTGCCGCAGCGCCGGAATTGCGGCGCGAAACGGCAGTTAGCGCCGATTTACCGCCGCAAAGACCCTTCAGTAGCGCCGGCAGCCGTTTGGGCGCGGCCCTGCTGAATTTTTGGCGCGCGCAGGGGGACTTAGCGCCGGCACTAACTTCCGGCGCTAAAGCCCTGGCTAAGCCAAAACTCAATTTCTAGGCCAGAGTAGACAATCCTACCCTGGGGCCTGAACAATGTGTTTGATAATGGAATGTGAGGACATCACAGACCATAATGGGCAGCGACGTCACAAATGGTCGCAAATAGGTTTATGTAACTTGGTAAGAATCATTTAAGGTGAAATGTTCATTTGTTCAAACTTTTCAACACGAAGTTCATTGTGAAGCAATGGCGGGGTCCAATTGCCCGATGGAATCATGGCTACAAGCAGCCTGGGAACTTGTTTTTTGTCAATGGAAATACGTTGATTCTGTGCAAGACGTCCTGGCGATGCAGTGGACTGAAAATTAACACATGGCACAGAGCATGGGGAGAGGGGACTGGTTCCCCAGCAAGTTCCTGATCCTAGCTAAGTTGTGGGAGGGAGGGAGGGAGGGAGGGAGGGGGTGGAGGGGAGACAACGGATAAGAAGAGGAAAGGAGTCATCAGAGGCGAAGCAATGCCTCGCAGAAAGAAATGGAGAAGGAAAACAGGGCAGCTAACCAATCTGGGCAGCTCTCTCTCTCATAATGACTCCAGCTTTAAATATCCTGTAGGCAAATTCCTAGGAACTGGTTACTTCCACTCAATCGTGGCACGTTGTGCATCAGCAGTGACCTAAAGGGGGAGAAGGAGGGTGGAGTGCACAAGAACAAATATAATGTGACATGACTTAGGCTTTAGAACAAGGATTCCATCTGGAACAAGCACCACCACACTGCGCATCAAGCCTTCAAAGCCAGGTGAGCCCACGCACACTGTAGCTAGAAAATCAAACCAAGCAATGTTCTTAAATATGGTACAAGTTATAATATATTAAAAAGCAATTATTGCCTCAAATAATAGTGTGTGACCATGTGAAGTAAACGCTGATCAGAGGAGGTCTATCCAAAGTAATTACACACTCACATACACAGACATAAACCACTCCTGTTTCACTACCCAACACAGCCAGATGCATTTATTTTGTGCATTGCTACAGAATAAAAAACGACAGATAAATTTGGATTGCATTCATGCACAGGAACGTCTTAAAGTCCTGGCCAGCTTTACAATCCTTCAACTCAAATAGAGTACAGCTGTTTGTCTGCAGCCTGTTCATGTGCTACACTCAAAGAGTTATACTCATAGATCTTTCCACTTCTTCCTTTTATCCCTAATTCCATTTATGTTCTCCGCCCACGCACCTTCCCCCCCCCCCCATTTTAGATTAGATAAAACTGAAGCCAACAGCACTATGTAAACACAGCGACTCACTTCAGTTGAAACTGGTTTAATATTCAGCCCCGTCCCCAACCTTCCACCTCGTGTCACTCTGAAAGTATTGCCTCAAGTGGGCTCCATGTTTTCGGTTATCGGGAATTTCAGCACTTCAGCACTTCAGCTTCACACTCGGGACCTTTCCGTGCAGCCCTACTCCATCACAAACTCAGCAAGTCCACTTCACTCATGTAAACAGGGCTTTAGGTATTTTTCCTTCGTTCTCCTCCCGCCCAGCTGCTTCCTCTCCATATATCCTCCCACAACACGAGGCTGGCAGATAGCCCACGCACTCCTCTGCGATTTCAGACACCATTCCTATTCACTTTCTGCGCCAGCAGAAGCTTCAAGTCTCATTTTCCCAAATATAGAATTATACAGGCCAGCTTATAATGTGAAACAAGTACTTAATTGCTATGTTACTGTAAATATTTTACAGTTACTTGCAAGTGAACTTTTTCTGCTCAAGGTAAGGGATCGTACTGTTTAGAAATGGAACCTATTTCTTCCCCATTGTGGGGACCTAGAGTCAGTATCAAGCAGTCCCAGACTCCCAGGAGGTATTATGGTCAAAGTTCCTTCTACTCTGCCCTAACAAAGTGTCTGAGCTCCAACTTCAAAAAAGAGCATTCATTTTACATTTTCCTTTTCTGTCTTTCGGATGAGACTTGAAACTAAGGCCCTGTCTGCCCTCTCCGGTGGATGTAAAACATCTAGTGGCACTATTTCAAAGAAATGCAGGGGAGCTCTCCTCGGTGTCCCGTACAATAGTTATCCCTCAAACAGTATCACTAAAACAGATGAGCTGGTCATTATCACATTGCTGTTTGTGGGAGCTTGCTGTGCGCCAATTGGCTGCTGCGTTTCCTGCATTACAACTTCAAAAGTATTTCATTGGCTGAAAAGGCTTTGGGACATCCTGAGGTCGTGACAAGCGCTATATAAATGCAAGTCTTTCTTTTTTCTCCTATACCAGCCACCCTGCAGCTTATCTGGAGGGGATTCCAATATATTGCCAATTAATGGTGAACTAGAGGTTGGGGCGAGAATCACTTCAGAATGGACCTTCACATCAAGCAGACAGAGATGATAGCAAAATACTGCAGATGCTGGAAATCCGAAATAACAACAGAAAACACTGGAAAAACTCAGCAGGCCAGGCAACATCCGTGGAGAGAGAAACAGGGTCAACGTTTCAGGTCGAAGACCCTTCGTCAGAGATGTTCATCTCAGCAGTCAGAGTTGGATTTGAAAGCCGACACAGACCCAAAAGGCCAGCAATGTAGTCCATTATGTTGGCACTTCAATGTGTTGTGCCTGTGATTTGACCTCATATGATGAGCTCCTGATCTCAGCCATGCCATAGGGCAGGGGCCCTGTCACACCCCAGCTATTTACAGAGCACCACAGCGAGAAAGTTGAAAGTAAGTTGCTTGCCTGAGCTTGCGACTGGGGATGGCAGTGGAAATCCAAGAGGAGAAAGGGAGAAAATATATAAATATCTGAAGGGGAACTTGTTTATAACACAACAGTGCATTCCAACTGCACAAGTTATTATAAATGTAAATATATGAATAGTCAGGATGCTATCCTTCAAAACAAATGAAAATTTAAACATCTCTTCTGTCGTTTGTAATTCAGTGATTAAATATCTAAACAAGTAACTACCAAACATTGCACAGTGAAAACGTACTAATAATCAATAACATACACTTAAGTTATCACACATGGGGTTATCAGCATTACTCCCTTCTTGCATTATAACAATGTGCCTGGAGTCTCACCTGAGCACAACAGCAGTGGTTCAAGGCTGTTTCAAGAGCAATCTGCAATAAACTTACAGATTTGTGTTCAACGATAAATAGCAACATCACTCAGAATGAATCAAGGACTTGCATACAACATATGAGACAACACGGTGCAGTGAAGAGTATGCTCCTGACAGCAGCGCACGTATAAGGCAGTACCTCTCCCAACGGAGACCCAAGTATCAAAGTCATCTTTAACTTCGCTGAATAACCATTTACAGCGATTTTATAACAACTCACTTATTTGTCAGTGCAATGTCCCATAGTAAATCACTGACATACATTCCGAGCAAGAGATTTTTCATGCTTTTGTAATCCTTCCTTTCGGACAGGAAAATGACATTAATCTAATGCAATGTATATTTTTCTGAGTTTCAGACATAAGCCATGTGTTGCAGATAATCATTCTCAATACATCTGTAAAATAATAGCTCAGGTATTTAAACCACATGTAAGGCATTGTAATAATTGTGCACAGATGGCGCAGCTACAGATGTTCGTATTTCTACATTAAAATAAAGATTCTTGCAACAGGGAAAACAGAATTTGTACACCTCAACAATGCAATTAGACTGGGAGAAAATCTGAAGCATTTTATCTTCCCTGTAGCATGACAGGCAGGAGAAATGTCCTTACCTTAGATGTTTAACCATCTGCAGATGTTTGACATGCCTACACTGTACACTGCAGATAGTGGTCTTGCCTCCTCAGATCATGTGTCAAAGTACTTTAGCAGTAAAAAGCATCCCATGATTCATGCCATGCTTCAGCTGTGAGGTAAAGACAGCACATGGTTCCTGTCAGAACCCTGCACACACTCTATTATCAAACCTTCTGAGGTACACGGAAACTGGGAGTTTGGGAAGGGGGTGATGTAGGGTTTTTGTCTCGTTCGATATCTCTCCGAGAAAGTCCAGGATATGTTGGCAGATGGATTTCAAATGATTTGCAAGTAAGTTTCAAGCAGAAGTTGTTCCTTGTTGTTAATTCTGGTTTCAAACTGTCAAACTACAGCATTGGGCACTAGGTCCGCCCAAACCATCACTGGCAGAAAATGGCTCCACAAAGGCCAGAGGTACTATTCCATGTCTAAAACACACCAAGCTAAACCTTAACCTCTTTTTGCCTCCATCTCAATTCAGTTCATTTGCTGTTCTTATCGCAGTCTGACACATTCACTTCCCTTTTGAATGAGCCTTGTCAAATAAATATGCCGACATTTACAAAACAATATACAGGGAAGCCTGCAGGTGTCAGATCTAAATACTGTGAGATGGCAGACAGAATTTAGCCATAAGCTATCAGTGGGGTAGCAGGGAAAACACACACACACAAACCACTGAAGCAAATATACCCAAACTTCACAGGAACAGAGATTTGTCACAGACACACTTATACTTGCTCCAGTAGTTGCTGTTCTGTTCAAAAACTCCAGACAGACAGCAGTGCTGCCAATGAGTTCCCCATCATTTCTTGTTTACAAACCGTACATTAAAAAATTCTGGACAAATGCAAAGAATGTTGCCGAGACTACCATCTCTTGTAAAGCCTTTTGGGTTATTTGTCGATAAAGAAATTGTAAAAATAATTTAAAGGTCATTTAGTCCATTATGCCTGCTCTATAAACTGAACCGATCAAACAGCCATTGCTGTCCTCCAAGCTTCCAGCGATCACAACCTCAGCTCACACAACATCACCTTAGTGCATATTTAGGCTTACACCCCTCCTACAATAGCAATTTGTCATCTTTTGAAGGACTTCTGAGAGAATGTACCACTGCCTGTTTATTCCACAAACTAACCCAATGCAAGAATTTTTTCCCATTCTTTCAATCAACTGGTGTTTGAAAGCCTACCTTCAGTTCCACTAATGAGCTGATATATTTTGATTTTAGGAATATGCATTTGAATGTTTTTCCGGAGACTGAAGTATGGATTAGAAAGCCCCTTGAATTGGCTGCCTGCTCTCTGTCCATGTGACCTTTGGAAAAGTTTTTTTTGCTACATAATAGTAGATCCACTTTATAATAAGATATAGTTCTATACGTTGAAAGCGGAGTGTTTGAAAATGACAATGAATAATCAGGTAAATGCCACCTTTAAAATCATGCATGAAGTAATGAAGAGGTCCGTTAAGTATTCATACACTAATATTCAACGAGCCCAATGTCAAGGTAATGGCGTTACATGACAATAGTTCATGACCTAGAACGCACAGGGTAAAGTAACATAGAGTCATAGAGTCATAGAGTCATAGAGTTTTACAGCACAGAAAGAGGCCCTTCGGCCCATCGTGTCTGCGCCGCCCATCCATCCCTGTCCAGTCTAATCCCATTTTCCAGCATTTGGTCCATAGCCTTGTATGCAATGGCATTTCAAGTGCTCATCCAAATGCTTCTTGAATGTTGTGAGGGTTCCTGCCTCCACCACCCTTTTAGGCATTGAGTTCCACATTCCAACCACCCTCTGGGTGAAAAAGTTCCTCCTCAAATCCCCTCTAAATCTCCTGCCCCTTACCCTGAATCTATGCCCCCTTGTTATTGACCCCCCCACTAAGGGGAAAAGTTCCTCTTTATCTACCCTATCTATGCCCCTCATTATTTTGTACACCTCAATCAGGTCCCCCCTCAGCCTTCTCTGCTCCAAGGAAAACAACTCCAGCCTGTCCAGCCTCTCTTCATAGCTGAGGCGCTCCATCCCAGGTAACATCCTGGTGAATCTTCTCTGCACCCTCTCCAAAGCAATCACATCCTTCCTATAGTGAGGCGACCAGAACTGCACACAGTACTCCAGCTGTGGCCTCACCAGCGTTTTGTACAGCTCCATCATAACCTCCCTGCTCTTATATTCTATGCCTCGGCTAATGAAGGCAAGTATCCCATATGCCTTTTTAACCACCTTATCTACCTGTTCCGCTGCCTTCAGGGATCTATGTACATGTACACCAAGGTCCCTCTGACCCTCTGTACTTCCTAGGGTCCTACCACTCATTGTGTATTCCCTTGCCTTATTTGTCCGTCCAAAATGCATCACCTCGCACTTTTCAGGGTTAAATTCCATTTGCCACTTTTCCGCCCATCTGACCAACCCGTTTATATCGTCCTGTAGCCGGAGGCTTTCCTCCTCGCAATTTACCACCCCACCAATTTTCGTGTCATCTGCGAACTTACTGATCATACCTTTTACATTTTCATCCAAATCATTTATGTAGATCACAAACAATAAGGGACCCAGCACCGATCCCTGAGGTACCCCACTGGACACAGGCTTCCAGTCACAAAAGCAACCTTCGACCATCACCCTCTGCCTCCTGCCACTCAGCCAGTTTAGGATCCAACGCGCCAAGGCACCCTGGATCCCATGGGCTCTTACCTTCTTGACCAGTCTCCTATGCGGGACTTTGTCAAAAGCTTTACTGAAGTCCATGTACACCACATCCACAGCATTTCCCTCATCCACCCCACTAGTCACCCCCTCGAAAAATTCGATCAGATTTGTTAGACATGATTTACCCTTAACAAAGCCATGCTGACTATCCCCGATTAATCCTTGCCTCTCCAAGTGGAGATTAATTTTGTCCCTCAGAATTTTTTCCAATAATTTCCCCACCACAGATGTTAGACTCACTGGCCTGTAATTCCCTGGTTTATCCCTGCTACCCTTCTTGAATAATGGTACTACGTTAGCTGTTCTCCAGTCCTCTGGTACATCCCCTGTGGCCAGAGAGGTTCTGAAAATTAGTGTCAGAGCCCCTGCAATCTCCTCCCTTGCCTCCCACAGCAGCCTGGGATACATCTCGTCCGGGCCTGGGGATTTATCCACTTTTTGGCCCGCTAAAACCGCTAGCACCTCCTCCCTCTCGATGCTAATATGTTCAAGTATGTCACAGTCCCCTTGCTCGATTTCTATGTCTGCATCGTCTTTCTCCATAGTGAACACAGATGCAAAAAATTCATTTAAAACCCCGCCTACATCCTCTGGCTCTACACACAGATTGCCACTTTGGTCCCTAATGGGCCCTACCCTTTCCCTGGTTATCCTCTTGCCCTTAATATACTTATAAAACATCTTAGGATTTTCCTTTATTTTGCTCGCCAGTGTTATTTCATGGCCCCTCCTCGCCCTCCTAATTTCTTTTTTAAGTATGCCCCTGCACTTTTTATACTCCTCTAGGGCTTCTTCTGTCTTTAGTCTTTTGTAACTGCCAAAAGCCCCCCTCTTATTTCTAATGCATTTTTGTATATCCCTTGTCATCCAAGGTTCCCTTTGCTTGTTGGTCCCACCCTTGACCTTTACAGGAACATGTTGGCGTTGTACTCTCTCTATTTCCCTTCTGAAAGTCTCCCACTGTTTTGATGTGGATTTTCCTATAAGCAGCTGCTCCCAGTCCACTTTGGCCAGATCCTGCCTTATCATATTAAAATCGGCCTTCCCCCAATTTAGAACCCTTATTTCCGGGCCGTCTTTGTCTTTTTCCATGACCACCTTAAATCTCACCGAATTATGGTCACTGTCGCCAAAATGCTCTCCTACTGACACTTCCACCACTTGCCCGGCTACATTCCCCAGAATTAGGTCCAGTACCACCCCCTCTCTTGTAGGACTTTCTACATGTTGGCTCAAAAAGCTCTCCTGGATGCACTCAGTGATGTCTCCCAGTTGCATCGTTGCAAGTGGGTTCCCCCGCCTCCCCCTCCAGCAAGAGATGGTCCTAAAGATCATTCTCATTGGCTCACTAAAATATATTGTCTACTGGAATCAGTTCTTCTTCAGACACAACTTATTATATAAATTATGTATTTTTTTCCCAGTTCCATCTGCAGTATTTGTTATCAAGTTGTGTAATCTGTAATACTATCATGGGTATAATCATTTGTCGGTGTGTTGGATCTATATTTGTCTTCGTTAACAGAGATCACAAAATTGTCTTCATTATGCACAACCTCCTGACTTTCCGGCAGCATTTAAGTTAGTTGATCATCATAATTTTAGCCAACCAGCTATGTGATGAATAGACTAATCATTGAACCTTTAATCAGAACTACCTGAAGATGATACTCCAGGGCTCAACTAGAAAAACCTGAAGATTCATTGCAAATACAGCAGGGAAATGAAGGGTTTGAACCCAGAGATTTTGATTTGAGATGAACTGAACGGCAACAACATTATATAAGGAGCCCAAAGAAGACCTGCAGATTTCCATAGCTAAAAATCATGCGATCCAAGACCTTGGTTTGGCTCACACGCTGTTTGGCCTGGTTTTAGCATTCATGCACAATAGGTACAAATACTTACTTGTGAAGATCTCAGAGAAAATGGTTTTATTTTTCCAAATAGTATATAGCAAATAAAAATGGAACCGGAAAACAAAAGAAAAAACATCATAAATAGCAGAGCGATTGAAGAAGATGAACTAAATCATCAAATTACAATGGTATTGGAGCAAGTAATAAATTCAACAGGTTCATAGTGACCAGTTCTCATGCTCCAGTGACTCCTTTGATCTGCACTTGTCCTGCCTGCATGAGTAGGAACAGCTGGACAAAAATGAAGAAGTAAAAAGCAGACATAAACAGTCCCTAAATAGGTTCTGTTATAAATATATGACATCATTGCCCGGCACAAGGATTTACAACCAGCACTGCACTACTGGAAGGCCTCAGCCTCCTGCATGGGATCGAGCACATAAATCCAAGTACTGGCCAATAACCCATATGATAAATCTTCTCCGAGACACCACAGTCCAGAGACAGGGAATCTATTACATAAACAAGCTGGCCCAGAGTTGCTTTGAAGTAAGCATTTGATACGTGTTGATGCAGTGATGTAAGAAGAAGGTCTACCTTTTTGTTAAAATGATGAAGCCAGACTGGATTGGAGTCCACAGCATAAAAGTACTTTTAGTTCAGCACAATTAGCTGTCATTCGCCAATCGTACACAGAGATACTGTATGGAAAGTAAAAAGTTGCACTGGTGTATTGAGTGTTCTCCTGGTCTTGGGTTATAAGTATATACTACCAAGGTCCTATCAGGAAGAGGGTGGAACATTCATAGGATCATACAGCACAGAAAGAGACCATTCGGCCCATTGTGCCTGTGCCAACTCTTTGAAAGAGCAATCCAATTAGTCTCACTCCCCTGCTCTTTCCCCATAGCCCTGCAATTTTTTCCTTTTCAAGTATTTATCCAATTCCCTTTTGAAAGTTACTATTGAATCTGCTTCCATCCCGATTTCAGGCAGTGCATTCCAGATCACAACAACTCGCTGCATAAAATAAAGTCTCATCTCCCCTCTGGTTCTTTTACCAATTACCTTAAACCTGTATCCTCTAGTTACCGACGTTCCTGCCGGTGGAAACAGTTGCTCCTTATTTACTTTATCAAAACCGCTCATAATTTTGAACACCTCTAATAAATCTCCCCTTAATCTTGTCTTTTCCAAGGAGAACAATCCCAGCTTCTCTTGTCTCTCCACATAACTGAAGTCCCTCATCTCTGGTATAATTCTGGTAATTCTCCTCTACACCCTCTCCAAGGCCTTGACATCCTTTCTAAAGTGTGATGCCCGGAATGGGACACAGTACTCCAGCTGAGGCCTAACCAGCTATTTATAAAGGTTTAGCATAACTTGCTTGCTTTTGTACTCGTGCATCTATTTATGAAGCCAAGGGTCCCACATGCCTTTTTAAAAAAAAACACAGCTTTATGAACTTGTCCTGTCACCTTCAAATTTGTGTATGTGAACCCCCAGGTCTCCGTGTTTCTGCACCACCTTTTAAATTGTACCTTTTAGTTTATATTGCTCTTCTTTCTTCCTCCCAAAATGAATCACTTCACACATCTCTGTATTAAATTTCATCTGCCATGTGTCTGCCCATTTCACCAGTCTGTCTGTGTCCTCCCAAAGTCTCCTCACTGTTTACTATATTTCCAAATTGTGTGTCATCTGCAAACTTTGAAATTATGCCCTGTATACCCAAGTCCAGGTCATTAATGTATATCAAAAAGAGCAGTGGTCCCAACACCGACCCCTGGGAGACACCACTCTGTACTTCCTGCCAGTCTGGAAAAACAACCGTTCACCATTACATCTGTCCACGCTTTTGGAATGCAGAGTGGAAATATTTGTTATTTGCACTGTTTCTCCGAGAAGTACATGTTGACACAGACACTCATCCACATGCATACACACTGCAATTTCATTATTGAACTACGATACATCAGAATACTGCAGTAATGTTGAATATATCGCTAACTGTGTCTCAGATGGCCAAAATAACCACTCCTATCTTATAGTTTACTTCTGCAAAAATAAAGACCCTTGTGTGAGTCAGTGAATCGTGCACAGTATATTTTATTTTCTTAAGTACGTATTTATTCACATTAAAGAGATATCATTTGATTGTATATGTCCAGAGATATAAAACATCACTCATCGGATATTTGAGATGGAAGGAGTGTGTACAGGCTGTGAAGTCAAAATAAGAGTGAGTGGAATCTCCGAGAGAAAAGGGAAACTGTTGATCAAAATAAAAGTTTTAAGTTACATTTGAAGGATGAATTAATCTTATGTAATTACCCCCTCCCCTCTTGAGATTTATACATTAAGGTTTTTCTCATTTGACTAATCATTACAGATTGAATCATAACACTACTTGCAACATCAAAGACGTCAAATTAAAGGATATAGGGCTAGATTTTCAGTTGCTTGCGCCAGCAGTTAGCGCCTTAAGAGAAGTGATTTCCGGGCGCTATGCGTGTAGCGCCCGGGCGCAGCGCAGTTTGCGCCTCGCCCCACATTAAGTTGGCCGTTAGCGCCGGCGCAAAGTTTAGCGCCCGCCCGGATGCGCGCGCAGAAAATGACGTCACATCCTCGTGCAACACCCTTTGGCCGCCCCGATTCCAAACTTCAGTCGGACCGCCCCATTGTGCGGCTGGCGGCCGGAGCGTTTGAAAAAAGGAACGCAACACAACCAGCGCGGGCCCCGGGGGGCGCAAATTAAAGGGGACGTGCCCTCCAGTATAAAGGCCAGCCATTTTTCAGCAAACACTCTAGTGCAACGCATTTCTGGACACACAACGAGGAGGATAGCTAACTGGTTTCAAGCAGCAACAGCTCAGGTATTTTTGGACTCAGGCCAGAGCGCTGCAAGTGGCCTTTTGGAAATTTGAGTGTTTGCCAGGATTTGATGGGGGTTGCATGGGGTGCCAACGCGGAGCTGCAGCGCCATGTCCGTAGGGCTCGCAGACGCATTGTGAGAGGGGCAGCCCTGGCTAGAGGCAGAGGGGGCTACAGGCGTCGGCCACGTAGGCCTTACCCAGTCAGGCTATACCGCCAGCAGCGCTCCTACCTAAACATGAGTGCCGCGCGATGTGTTAGAAGGCTCCGATTCCGAAAGGAGGTGATTGCAGAGATCTGCCACCTGCTTCGCAGAGATCTGCGGCCAAAGCTCAGGTGCAGGATGTCTCTGTCGGTGGAAGTGAAGGTGACGGTGGCATTGAACTTCTATGCCACCGGCTCCTTCCAATGCGCTGCTGGGGACATAGCAAACATCTCCCAGTACGGCGCGCATCGCTGCATCCGCCAGGTGACCGAAGCACTGTTCAGAAGGAGAAGCCAATTCATCTCCTTCCCCATGGCCCTGGAGAGCCAGCATCAGCGCGCATTGGGATTTGCCAGACTCGGGGACTTCCCCTTGGTGCAGGGCGCCATTGACTGTACGCATGTGGCTTTGCGGGCCCCTCTGGAGCATGGCGAGCAGTATCGCAACGGGAAGGGCTACCATTCTCTGAATGTGCAGCTGGTGTGTGACCACAAGCAGCGCATCATGGCTGTCAATGCCAGCTTCCCAGGCAGCAGCCACGATGCCTTTATCCTGCGGCAGAGTACTGTGCATGACATGTTCGAGGCACAGCCTCCCCCAAGAGGATGGCTACTCGGGGACAAAGGCTATCCTTTGTGTACCTGGCTCATGACCCCGCTCCGCGCGCCCAGGACCGCTGCTGAAGAGGCCTACAACGAGAGCCATCAAACCACCTGCAACATCATCGAGCAAACTATTGGGGTCCTCAAGCAGCGGTTCCGCTGTCTTGATCGCTCCGGAGGAGCTCTCCAGTATTCGCCGGACCGGGTCTCCCAATTTGTGGTAGTTTGCTGCATGCTACACAACCTGGCTATCCGCAGGACTCGGGCACTGCCACCTGACATTGGAGCAGCACCTCAGGAGGAGGAGCAGGAGGAGGAGGAGGAGGAGGAGCAGGAGTACGTTCCCAGGAGGGAGCGACCAGGGCCAAGGGCCGCGCGACGCCACCTTATTACACGGTACTTCTAAGCCCCCTGTCAGGGAATGCCTTGGGGCCATGAGGGAAGATGAATGCAGCCGCTCCGCAAGCCCTCAGCCGGCGAAGCCAACAAACACTAAGAAGAACAACCATGGAGACTGCATGAATAAAGATAAATTTTTATTACACAAAAATGAAAACCCCTTCCCACATGAATCCCCAAAAACAATCAACGGGCCCAACAAAAAGCCCAACAAACGACTCACTCCCACAAACTGGGGAGGAGTCACTCCACATTTGTACAACCCGGGCCTCAACCTCGGCCTAACGCAAAAAAAAAGCCCACGAACCAAACAACCATGGGCAAAAGAAAGATGGCCACCGCCATATAAAACGAAAGCTGGCCACACCCTCTACTGAGTGGCCCGCGAGGGCGAGACCTTGCCCAGCCTTTTGCCTCCCCTGCCCGGCCTGCTGCTCCTTCGCAAGCTCTGCCCAGTGGCTGCTGCGAGGCTGGGGGAAGGCGCCTGAGGCTCAGATGTCCTTCCGCCAGATGCCGCTGGGGGGCGGCCTACACGGCCTTTGGGCCTCGAGGGGCCGTCTGCTGAGTGGCGCACCTGAGCCTGGCCAACATCAGCTCCAGCCGCTTGCCCTTGACGCCCCAGTGGAGGAATGGCGGCGACGGATGGCGCAATGTGGGCCAGCTGGCGTCTGGGATGGGCTGGCTGGTGCTGTGGCGCGCTGGCACTCGGCCGGGCCCGCACTGCAGGATCCGCAACAATCAGCCGAGGGGCGGCTCGCTGGGATGCTCCAGCGCGGCGGCTGCCCTGGCGATGCCTGCCTGAGACAGCGCGTGTGGCAGCAGTGAGTGCCCCTGTTGTCCTGGTGTGCGCCCGCACCACACCCGCCAGGGTCTTGACGGCAACAGTCAGCATACGGCCACTCGCGGCAGTTGCTGCCCCGAACTCGCGCACACTGGTCGCCAGCGACTCGATGGCCTCAGGCATGCGCCCCACCACACTCATGAGCTCCGTGTGGCGCCGGTCCGAATCCTCGGCCATCTTATCCAGCTTCCGCACCTCCTCCGAGGTGAAGGTGTCCGGACTGGAGTCGCGACTCTCCCACTGGGGAGGAGGGGGCCGAACTAGGGGAACCTTGCCACGTTGGTGGCGGCGAGTGTGCCGATCAGCAGCACTCCCCTCTGATCCTTCCCCCCTTTGGGGGGAAGGCCGCGGGCCACGCGCACGGCTCCTGGGTGGCTGGACGCCACTGGTCCCAGAAGCTGCATTCCCCTGCGACAGTTCCTCCAGGCACTCGTCCAGTGAGGACGTGTCAAGCCTTTCGTCCTCTCCGGCGGGACCTGAGTGTTCCCCCGATGGTCCGGCTTGCTCCTCCTCCTCCTCCTCCTCCTCCTCCTCCTCCTCCTGCTCGGAGGGGCTGTCACTGGCAGCTTCAGGGTCCTGGTCGTCACCAGCTGAAAGCAGGAATGCACAAGAGTAGCTTCAGAGTGAGGAGACGGCGTCAGCGAGGGAGTTAGGACTGGTGGCATTCAGCGCATTGGTGGGACAGTGGCAAAGGAGGTAGCTCGGATGCGCAAGTGCGACGCGAGAGGGCCAAAAGGCGAGGTCCTTACCATTGCCGGGCAGTGGAGGGTCGGCTACTCCGCACGCTGTGCGCACGATCAGACAGGCTCCCATGAGCACACACACACGCTCCTCCAGCCGAGTGAGCTTTTGCAGCTTTGCGCGGCCTCCCCTGGCCCTGGCACGGGCCTGGCAATTATACGCAACTTTAGCCTGCAAGAGAAAGGACGGGCTGTAAGTGCGCAGTGTAGCCCTGATGTAGTGTGCACTGCCTCCCATGGTGGAATAGCTTGGCCAGAGTGTAGCCCTGATGTCGTGTGCACTGCCTCCCATGGTGGAATAGCTGGGCCAGAGTGTAGAGTGCAGAATGGCCAATTGATGCTCATGACTGTCCCAATGCTGCTGGCTGAGGGCTGGCCATTAGGACTTTCAGCTCCCTTTGCCCATCATGTCAGGTGTACATGCAAGAATGAGGAGGAGACTGGAAAGGGTACTCACCCTGACAATCCTGGTCAGGTCATTGTATTTTTTACGACAGTGTTTGTGGGTCCTGGGGGCATCGCCGGTGAACGTCACCCTCTGGGCGATCTGCTTGCAGGCTCTGGTGTAGTCGTGGTGGTTCGGATTCCTCCCACTCTCTGGGAACAAGATCCTGCGCCTCTGCTCCAGAGCTGTGACCATTATGTCCAGATCACCCTCTGAGAAGCGCAGGGCACGCTCACGGGCCTTCTCTGGCGTTGCCATGACTCCCTGGGGCTGAGCAGCAGTGTTGAGGCCTCTTTGCAAGGCTGCAGTGTGCAGGGCGTGGCAGCAGACCAATTCGTCCCTTCCCCCTTTAAGAGCTGGTCGGCGCCACGGGGTCTGCTGTCAGTCAAAAAATGACCACACCCGCGCTGCGCCCCGCCTGGGCGCTATCCCTCTGGACCGCCGGCTTAGCGCCTAAAGATAGTAGTGGAACGCCTCTTTTAGCGCTCCAACAACCTCTTAGGGCGAAGCCACTGAATTTCCGGCAACGGGGCGCTACTTTGGGGCGGGCGCTAACTTCGGGCGGGCGCTAAGGTTAGCGCCCCAAAACTGGCTATACTGAAATTCTAGGCCATAGTTCCTGCTGCACACTCCCCTCTGTATGGTGGTGGTATGTGATTGCTCTGCTTTTCAAACATTAGCCAATTACCTGAGCTTTCCTGTTGTATTTAGTGTTGGTATCTATTGAAAGTGCACATGCAATGATATGTGACACCTTCCCTGGAGCCTCACATTAATGGTCGCGGCTAACAATGTACTAAAGAGTCCTCTGTGACATCCTCCATTTAAAAAGTTGAATGTGTCAGTCTTTATCTTTCCAATTAGTCATTTCTTAACCTTGCTCAACACTAGGAGGTTAATTTGAATCACATTTCTCACAAGTAGTTTGATGCTCTATGTGCATTAATTTAAAAAGCATTCTTCATAATTAAATGCTGATTCAGTCACTTTATACTACGCCTTCCCAATTATCTTTTAAGAGCATCCTGCTCAAATAGGAACCTATTGAGAAAATTAGTAATTACTGATATTATTGTAGATTGAGCTCAATTACCAAAAGAAAGATGTCTTATCGTGTAATTCAGGAACATCTCAAAAGTAGTTCTCATACAATAAGTACACATCGAAGTAATTCATTGTTGATAAGTAAGCAATTGCAGATAGCAAGATCCCACAAACTGCAATGCCATGCCATGGTGTTGTGTGCCTTCTTACATTTGTCCACCCCAGTCCAACTCCAGCATCTCCACACCATGAATGGCAAGTTAAACTTTTTTGAATGGTATGGGTTGAAGAAAGCACATTGGCCAGGATATCAGGATAACTCCTTGCTCTTTTCTAATAATACCATGGGATCTCCAACTAAGCCTTTGAAATGGACCTCAGTTTAGCATCTCATTGAAGAGGAAATCTCCAACACAGTACACTGGAATAGTTTAGATTATGTGTTCAAGTCCCGGTGGGGGCTTGAACGTACAACCTTCTGACTCAGAGGTGAGTGTCGTGCTAACTCAGTCAAATAAGACAAGTTAATCACTAATGTTTTTGTAAATTGCATTTAGTTACAGGCAGTATAAAAACTTTTTTTCCCCCACACCGGGGAATACATCTTACAGTATAAACCATACACATCGAATGGAGCTCCGATACACAATCTTTTGTGGGATTGGGTCAGAGTTGCTCATAAGCACTCAGATTCCATATGGTGCAGATCCGTCCTCACAATCAAACAGGTTGAGTGACATTCCTGACCATTGCTTACATCAGTTAGTAATAGAGCCTGGTGCACCAGCACTCTTCCACTCGTACATCAACTGCAGGCCACTTGTTGAAATGTCTTTTTAAAAATATTAAAACAACGCACCACCATTAAAGCGCATAATTGAAGCAAATGCACAGATCTCCATTTCAGTACAAACATTCCATCGACTCCAACTGCAAGCTGAGCAGACGTTGTTAGAAACGGAGCTGTAAATTGCATTACTGAAGACTGAAAAAATACACGTAATTGCAAACTAAAATATAGATATGTGTTCACTTAAAAGGCAAGACGTGCGCCCCCCCACCACCACCCCACCACCCCACAGATACCAATAATACACATTAAATATTTTGCCAAAGGAACAAAAGCAATAAAGTGGGTCGTCCAGCCGTTATGACAGAGAGTGGACAATCAGAGAGGCCTGGAAAGAGTCACAAAAGAGCACTGAGCCACTATGCCAGAGTAAGCTGCTGTGGTATAAGGATGCTCACACAGTTTTCCCTAATGGTCCTTTTGGGGTAAAAAACATTTTCATCACCATCACCTAGTGTCTTCATGACATGACATTCCAATACTTTCGTGTGTTTTCCTCCCGAGTATTATTGGCAGGACAGACGCACCAACGTCAGTGTTCTCACTCAGGCCAACATCCCCAGCATCGAAGCTTTGACCATGCTCGATCAGCTCCGATGGACGGGTCACATTGTCCGCATGCCTGATACGAGACTCCCAAAACAAGCGCTCTACTCGGAGCTCCGGCATGGCAAGAGAGCCTCAGGTGGGCAGAGGAAACACTTCAAGGACACCCTCAAAGCCTCCTTGAAAAAGTGTAACATCCCCACCGACACCTAGGAATCCCTGGCCCAAGACCGCACAAAGTAGAGGAGAAGCATCCGGGAAGGCGCCGAACACCTCGAGTCTCTTCGCCGGGAGCAAGCGGAAGCCAAGCGCAGGTAGCGCAAGGAGCGCACGTCAACCCAAGCACCCCACCCACCCGCCCCTTCAACCACCGTCTGCCCCACCTGTGACAAAGACTGTAGGTCCCGCATTTGACTCATCAGTCACCTGCGAACTCATTTTTAATGTGGAAGCAAGTCATCCTCGGTTCCGAGGGACTGCCTAAGAAGAAGAAGATTATTGGCAAACAAATTGTTAAGTGTCAAGTCCCCGGTGGTTGGTGGGAGTGAATTCTTCCATTTCATTTACAACTTGCCTGGCAATAGTTATGCTCAAATGGTTCCATATGAATTTCAAATGGTTGGCAATGGTTTGTAGGTATCTCCCAACACATCCACATTTAGAACTCTGGGAACAGGAACCTTATTATTAGAAGACAGTTATTCTGTCACACTCGCAAACCAAGAAAGGAAATATTCCATGTTTCAGGAATCACTTCCAGCAATAATGTTCAAAAGATGGTCCTCCTCAAATTCGGCTGCCCTCAAAAGTTTGTCACCATCCTCCGCCTGCTTCACGACGGCATGCAAGCCGTGATCCTGACCAACAGATCCACCACAGACCCAATTCACATACAGACCGGGGTCAAGCAAGGCCGTGTCATCGCACCAACGCTCTTCTCGATCTTTCTGGCTGCAATGCTCCATCTCACCCTCAGTAAGCTCACCACTGAAGTGGAGCTAATCTACAGAACAAACAGGAAACTGTTCAACCTCCATCACCTCCAGTCCAGATCCAAGGTCGTCCCATCCTCTGTCATCGAATTACAGTATGCAGACGATGCTTGCGTCTGCACACACTCGGAGGTCGAACTCCAAACCATCGTCAACACCTTCACCGAAGCGTACAAGAGCATGGGCCTTACGCTAAACATCCATAAGACAAAGGTCCTCTACCAATCTGCCCCTGCCACACAGTACTGCCCCCCGATTATCAAAATCCATGACGAGGCCTTGGACAACGTGGACCACTTTCCATACCTCAGGAGCCTACTGTCAACTAGGGCAGACGTCGATGACAAAGTCCAACATTGCCTTCAGTGTGCCAGTGCAACTTTCGGTCACCTGAGGAAGAGAGTGTTTGAAGACCAGGACCTCAAACCCAGCACCAAGCTCATAGTCTACAGAGCAGTAGTCATACCCGCCCTCCTGTATGCTTCAGAGGCATGGACCATGTACAGCAGGCACCTCAAAGCTCTGGAGAGGTACAACCACCTCCGCAAGATCCTGCAAATCCATTGGCAGGCTAGGCGCACCAACGTCAGTGTTCTCGCTCAGGCCAACATCCCCGGCATCGAAGCTTTGACCACACTCGATCAGCTCCGATGGACGGGCCACATCGTCCGCATGTCTGATACGAGACTCCCAAAACAAGCGCTCTACTCGGAGCTCCGACATGGCAAGAGAGCCCCAGGTGGGCAGAGGAAACGCTTCAAGGACGACCTCAAAGCCTCCTTGAAAAATTGCAACATCCCCACCGACACCTGGGAATCCCTGGCCCAAGACCGTACAAAGTGGAGGAGAAGTATCCGGGAAGGCGCCGAACACCTCGAGTCTCTTCGCCGGGAGCAAGCGTGAGCCAAGTGCAAACAGCAGAAGGAGCGCACGTCAACCCAAGCACCCCACCCACCCGCCCCTTCAACCACTGTCTGCCCCACCTGTGACAGAGACTGTAGGTCCTGCAGTGGACTCATCAGTCACCTGAGAACTCATTTTTAGTGTGGAAGCAAGTCATCCTCGGTTCCGAGGGACTGCCTAAGAAGAAGAGTGTTCAAAATCTTTTTAATTTGTAAAACTGTTTTTTTTGTATATTTTTATAGCTGATTAGAACATATGCTTCATTAGAACAGGAAAAGGCGGTCAGGTATAACAACAATTTTTCATAGATCAACCCCAGCTGCCCACCTTCCCAGTATATCCCTTTTCTCAATTATTTTGACTCCAGTTATACTGTCTGCTTCAGTGGTCTTCCTTGGTGACTTATTCACAACTCTATTACCCAGAGTGAAAACTCTGTCTGAAGTCCCTTCTTACTCCTAACTTCCAAAATTTTTTACTTTGTCTCCTGGTCCTTATAACGGTTCACCGGAAATAATTTCCTTGGATTGGTTTTGTTTATTCCCTTCATAATCTTGAAAACTTCCATAAGAAAGTTTCCTTTGGCCTTGGGTTTTATCTGCTTTTTGTGACCTACGTTGTGCAGCATCATCTCAATTTTAAAATTCTCATCCTTGTTTTCAAATCCCTGCACAGCCTCGCCCTTCCCTATCTCTGTAACTTCCTCCAGTCCTACAAACCTCCGAGATCTCTGCACTCCTCCAATTCTGGCCTCTTGCACATCCCTGATTTTAATCGCTCCACCATTGGTGGCCGTGCCTTCTGTTGCCTAGGCCCTAAACTCTGGAATTTCCTCCCTAAACCTCTCCGCCTCTCTTTCCTCCTTTAAGACGGTCTTTAAAACCTATCGCTTTGACCAAGCTTTTGGTCATCTGTCCTAATACCTCCTTATGTGGCTCAGTGTAACATAGAAACATAGAAGATAGGAGCAGGAGCAGGCCATTCGGCCCCTCGAGCCTGCTCCGCCATTCAATGAGATCATGGCTGATCATCCAAATTCAGTACCCTGTCCCTGCCTTCTCCCCATATCCCTTGATCCCTTTAGCCTTAAGAAATATATCCAACTCCTTCTTGAATATATTTAATGAATTGGCCTCTACTGCCTTCTTTGGTAGAGAATTCCACAGGTTCACCAATCTCTGGGTCGTGTTTGATAACGCTTCTGTGAAGCACCTTGGGACGTTTTACTATGTTAAAGATGCTATATAAATGCAAGTTGTTGTTGTAATACAGAAACCTCCTGCTTATGGAGTTTATTGGTGATGAAAACTGAACTGATAATTCACTGCATTGCAAGGAAGTTAAAACTTACACTTTGAAGTTAAAAGCAAATTCCCTCAAGATTGTAAAACAAATTAAATCTTAATGATCTAGCATCCTGGTACACAATGGGGTGATAGCCTGAGCTAGTTGCACCGACCACCTGCAGCTCCCTTGTATCTCAACCAGATAAAACAATCAGAACACATGACTATTATACAGACTCTGCTAATGTTTTGGTGAGATTAAAAATACAATATGACATGGATTAAACTGGAGACTGCTGAAAGACCCTTTACAGCCCCGGTGCATAATTTACAGTAGAGCTGACAAAATGTCAGTGGGCTATTTACAACTTTCAGATTCTCGTTTGCATTTTAAACATTCCATTAAAGGGATTCTTCATCTGGACCTATTTTTGATCAAAGTGCAAGGAATTCATCTTGGATCTAGATTACCACAACTTTTAAATGACACATAAACAGACCTAACAGGACAAAGATAATTTTGCCACAGCTGGCTCCATTCTCAGTTACAGTAAAGACTTTAGTGCAAAAAAAAAGCTTTGTGACTACAGTCTGAACACTTTGCTCCAGCAATTTTTGCGAATTTTGTTCATTTTCTTTACCTTTTTATAAACAGTATCCATACTGCGGGAAATATCACAATGTTTTCATCACTTACACAACATTAGTGAGCATTCAAAAAATGTCACAACACTTTTAATATAGGGGACAACAAGTCTGAGGCAATTGCCATCCCATAAGCCCTCTCAATATTGATACTAAAAAGCTGACAAAATACTAGCCCTTCTTCTGAAATTGGTGTATGAGAATTTAATTGATGTATGCAGGATGACCATCCCCTGATAATGTTGGAAGATTTATTCGTTTACTGCTAAGACACACTCGCTCCAATTCCCTCTGTAGCTTTTCTCCCCCCCCCCCCCCCGCCCCACCCCCCAGACGTTGAGGAAGCCTTTGATCATACAGAATGGGAATTTTCAAAAACAATGGCTTTGGATCATGTTTAATCAAACGGATCCAGATCCTAATTTATTTACAGCAGTAAATGATTTGGCATCCGATTCATTTTCTCTCAAAGCAAAGGTGAACCAGACACAGTTGCCAAGTATCGATGTAACTTTTTTTTAAACCAGCAATTGAACTGGTAGCCATTGTGGCCGAGGGAAATTTCTCGACAGATGAACAACAGGAAGGTGGGGGGTGGGCGAGTTCGGGATGGGATTTGATCTCATTATGTGAAGTAGTATGCTCATAAAGCCAAACCAACAGACTGCACCATTGTGCTTCTACCTCATCTTCCTCTGAGGAGCTCCGGAACTAAAAGCAAGATGTAAATTTGGCATATTTCCTATCTAGGGGAAACACTGAGCATTTTCTTGACAGGTGACTTGCTTTTCTCTAATACATTTTGTTCCTTTGACAGATTTGCTAATGCAGTGAAATCCATTTATGTCCATATCTAATACGGACAGATTCTTGATCTAAGCAAATCTTTGTCTGAGGCAGTCTCAGTTAATAACAGCAAAGCCAATCCTATTAAATACATATTTGTTGCTAAAAAGCTTCAGAAAAAAAATGTACACTTTTGTGAGTAGATGCACAGGGCACAGAATGTGAATTAACCTTTTCACCACAAAAGTGAGAATCATATATGGGTAAGTGGTCACTCACCATTCATACGTTCAATATGAGACTGGTATGCAAAATGTGCTTGATCTAATTCATGTTAGACTGGGTCAAAATCAATTGAGTAGATCCACATCAGTGATTAATAGGTAAAATAAAAAGTCATGAAACAAGAGGCAAAGATTGGTACTGGATATATAATTGGCTGTAATAAACTGAAGATACTCATCAATTGGAAATTTTCAGGCTGTAAAGAGGTTGTGAATGAGTACCCCAGTGGTCGGTCATTAATAGAAATCACTGACTGGCAAGAAGGTATCATAAGCAAAATTCCCAAGATTGTGGATGATTTTAAAATAGGCATGGAAAATAATGAGGAACAATGCAACTGGACTCAGAACAATTTGAATCTTTTAGGCGGCTGGGCCAATACATTTAAGAGTAAAATAATTAATATGGGGGTCAAGGAATTAAAAGGAGGAGTAGGTGTTAAACGGAACAATAATGCTCCATGCTGACCAGGAAAACAAACTACATCATTATACCTGATAAATCAGTGAACCGTTAGTGCAATGCTTAGCTGCAGTAAAGGATGAAAATGAGATACTGGGATGCATTAACAAAGGGATTGAGAACAAATTGAAAGGAGGTTGTGTTGTTGTGTCAGGCATTGGTTAGACTCCATCTGGAGCTGTGTGTGCAATTCTAGTCACCGAACCACAGGAAGGATATTATTTCCCTTGAGAGGGTACAGAGGTAAATAACAATCATAGGAAAATAAGAAAACTCATCAAAGATGAGAAAAGGTCATTTGAACCATTGAAGTTCAGCCCTCCAGAACCACAACGCTCCCATCTTAACATCCAACTGCATTTTGAACGTCCCTGCAACATGATAATGAGGTCCAGGAGATAAAATGGCCCAGGCCTCACTCTCGTGCCATCATGGGTATGACCCACCTTCCCCCAGCCCCCACACGCCGTACTCACACCCACGACCCACCTTCCCCCAGCCCCCACTCGCCGTACTCACACCCACGACCCACCTTCCCCCAGCCCCCACACGCCGTACTCACACCCACGACCCACCTTCCCCCAGCCCCCACACGCCGTACTCACACCCATGACCCACCTTCCCCCAGCCCCCACACGCCGTACTCACACCCACGACCCACCTTCCCCCAGCCCCCACACGCCGTACTCACACCCACGACCCACCTTCCCCCAGCCCCCACACGCCGTACTCACACCCACGACCCACCTTCCCCCAGCCCCCACACGCCGTACTCACACCCACGACCCACCTTCCCCCAGCCCCCACACGCTGTACTCACACCCACGACCCACCTTCCCCCAGCCCCCACTCGCCGTACTCACACCCACGACCCACCTTCCCCCAGCCCCCACATGCCGTACTCACACCCACGACCCACCTTCCCCCAGCCCCCACTCGCCGTACTCACACCCACGACCCACCTTCCCCCAGCCCCCACACGCCGTACTCACACCCACGACCCACCTTCCCCCAGCCCCCACACGCTGTACTCACACCCACGACCCACCTTCCCCCAGCCCCCACACGCTGTACTCACACCACAAGTTAAAATCAGGACTAACATGATTTCTACCTTTGTCTCTGAAAGTAATCCTCTTTTAAACACACTCTTTTTAGCCAATCCAAGTAAAACCTTTTTTTGGATTCAATACCTTTTACAGACACATCAAGATCTTATAGTGAACACATTTTAATACCTTATAAAACCAGGTCTGTTCATTGATTGTGAAAACTCCTTTCACTTTCTCCAGATTTAAATAACAGCGGTAAGACAATCCAGATAAGGATTATGTCACTTCCAGGTCCTCTTGCCTCATCAACAAAAATGGCCTTCCACTCAACCTTAACAAGCCTGGTTGTACCTCGCTCCAGCCAGATATCAGATGCTAACTGTGAAAGATCCTTTCTCCTCAGTGCACAGTGCTATCCTGAAGTAACTATGGTTCTTAACATTATCTCTTGTTTTTTTGAGAATTCAGCATAATTATTGCAAATGCCTTTCTGAAGATACTTTTACGGCACTATTAATCATCAAGAAGCCATGGATTTGGGTGGAGGGGAATGGATTTGGGTGGAAGGGAATGGCTAAAGGTCCCTCCAACAGTCTGGCAAAGATCAGAATGGAAATGCATAGCCCGAAATGTATGTTGTATGACTCCACAATACACCATAGTTTAAATTGCAGAGGGACTCACTGATACCCTTTCACACGCTTCCACAAACCATTCTCCCAGCTGTTCTTTCTCCGACACCTTCCTGTGCAAATCGCAGGAGATGCAAAACCTGTCCATTTACCGCCTCTCAAACCACTGTCCTCGACCCCCCAAAATATCCTACCATTTGAGACAGCAATTCATGTGTACTTCCTCATGGTGTGGTCTCCGCTACATTGGGGATACCAAATGCAGATTAGGTCACCACCTCATCAAACATCTCTATCCTGTTCAAAAATGTGGCCTTGACCTCCCTGTAGCTTGTCACTTGAACTCCCTCCCATTCCCACTCTCCCTCCCATTCCCACTCTCCCTCCCATTCCCACTCTCCCTCCCAGTCCCACTCTCCCTCCCATTCTCTTCCCTCTATCTCTGCCATCTTACTCTGTTCCAATGAAGCTCACTACAAGCTTCAGGAAGAGTGTCCTATCTTTCTTCTTCTCATTCTACAGCCCTTTGGTCTGAACATTAACTCCAGATCTTAGCTATATCCTCCAGTTTATTTAAAGCAGGGGAATGCTTGAAATGTGGAGTGAACCTTTCAATGTCCAGAGGAGGGTAACGCAAATTGACATTCGGATGGAGGCTCTTTGACAGAACACTGTGCTGACAGGGGGCAATGCCTGTGGTGTTGACCTGTTCTTTTATCTTTCCTAGGGACTGATGGGCTCACTGGTGGCGATTTTCAACTGTGAGCAGCAGGTTTTTCAGGGCAGTTGAAAATCGGTCGGGGACAATTTTCATAATTGGTGCTCTGTATGTCTACTCGCCGTGAAATAAAGTGGCTTAGTGATTCATCTCAAGACTACTCCTGCTCCAATTTCTTATGTTCTTATATTCTAGTCTGACCAAGTGTCTGCTTGGCCTGCCTTCAGAGAGACTGAAGCAGTACACATGCAAAAAGAAACAAACACCCAGTTCAGGTGACAAGGCAATACTATTGTTACATCTCGGGTAATGCTATTGTGCAAGTGGATATAGGGCAGCGTCAACCAGCCTGACTGTAGTCATTAATAAGTGAGGTGTTAAGATGAGCTGTTTAAATGAACATTTAAGAGAGGGGATCAGGAGAATCTGCTCCCTAAGTGTACACTTTGTGTGCAGCTCCATAGCTGTATGCTGAATAAAAATGCTCCCAATTATTATATATTTAACAGAACAGGCTTCAGTGAAAATGAGTGGCTTCTAAAAATTGCAGCCAGTTATAGACACTTAAGTGGAACAGACAGTACATCTGATGAGAAATGGAAATAGGAAAGGGCATTCAATTGTTCATTCACTTCACACCTTAGCTAAGGCTTTCTAATACAAACAGTCTGAGATTGTAGCAGCAAAGTTCCTCAGATTTGAGTCTAGACACTAAAATCTGCCAGTGTTTGGCGAATCTATAAAGTAAATTGTACAAAGACAAAATACTGCGGATGCAGGAAATCTGAAATATAAACAGAAAGTGCTGGAAATACTCAACAGGTCAGACAGCATCTGTGGAGAGCGAAACAACAACAACAACAACTTGTATTTATATAGCACCTTTAACGTAGTAAAATGTCCCATGGTGCTTCACAGGAGAGTTATCAAACAAACTTTGACACCAAGCCACATAAGGAGATATTAGGGCAGGTCACAGAGGTAGGTTTTAAGGAGTCTCTTAAAGGAGGAAAGAGAGGTAGAGAGGCAGAGAGGTTTAGGAAAGGTCATTGACCTGAAATAACAACAGAAAATGCTGGAAAAACTCAGCAGGTCAGGCAACATCCGTGGAGAGAAATTTGAGTTGACGTTTCGGGTTGAACCCTTCTTCAAAACTGGAAAGAAAAGAAAATAGATCGAAGGCAGGGCTGCGATCGGACAAAAGAAGTAAAAGAAACAAAAGCAGTAAAAGAGACAATAAAAGGTGTTCGAAGCCAGACGAGATGGTAATAGGCTGAGATTGGGTGTGAAGTTTACTGGCAGGGCAAGAGATAGCTGCCAGGTGTGAGAGAGAAACAAAAGGAAAGGGGGCGGGGGGGAAAGGAGTGGAAAAATTACAAGTAAAAATGTAATAGGGGCCGAGGTTATGATCTGAAATTGTTAAACTCGATATTGAGTCCAGAAGGCTGCAGAGTGCCTAATCGGAAGATGAGGTGCTGTTCCTCGAGTTTACATTGAGCTTCCGTGGAACAATACAAGAGGCCAAGGACGGTGAGGTCCGAGTGGGAATGGAGCGGTGAATTAAAATGACAGGCGACCGGAAGCTCGGGGTCACCCTTACGGACTGAACGGAGGTGTTCCGCAAAGCGGTCACCCAATCTGCGTTTGGTCTCCCCAATGTAGAGGAGACCGCATCGTGAGCAGCGAATACAGTATACTAGATTGCGAGAAGTACAAGTAAATCGCTGTTTCACCTGGAAGGGGTGTTTGGGGCCCTGGACAGTGGGAAGGGGGGAGGTATAGGGGCAGGTGTTACATCTCCTCCGCTTGCACGGGAAGGTGCCAGGCGAAGGGGAAGGGCTGTTTGGGGTGATAGAGGAGTGGACTAGGGTGTCTCGGAGGGAGCGGTCCCTACGGAATGCTGAAAGGGGAGGGGAGGGGAAGATACGTTTGGTGGTGGGATCACTTTGGAGGTAGCGGAAATGCCGGAGGATGATCCGTTGAATGTGGAGGCTGGTGGGGTGAAAGGTGAGGACAAGGGGAACCCTATCGTGGTTCCGGGAGGGAGGGGCAGGGGTGAGGGCAGAAGTGCGGGAGATAGAACTGACACGGTCGAGGGCAGTGTCAACCACGGTAGAGGGGAATCCTCAGTTGCGGAAAAAGGAAGACATGTCTGAAGCACTGGTGTGGAAGGTGGCACCGTCAGAGCAGATACGGCGGAGACGGAGAAACTGGGAGAATGGAATAGAGTCCTTACAGGAAGCGGGGTGGGAGGAAGTGTAGTCCAGGTAGCTGTGGGAGTCAGTGGGCTTGTAGTGAATATTGGTCGATAACCTATCCCCAGAGATGGAGACGGAGAAGTCAAGGAAGGGAAGGGAAGAGTCAGAGATGGACCATGTGAAGGTGAGGGAAGGGTGGAAATTAGCTGGAATTTTTCGGGGGGTCAGGGGGTACGTTTGGTGGTGGGTCAGCTGGGAAAATGTTTTTTTTCGACAGGGTAGGGAACTCGCTATCAACCCGCCTCCACACTGTTCTCCCAGATGTCAGGTCTGTCATCGCTGAACAAACCCGACACCAAGCGATAGGGAAGGCAATTTAGATCATTCGCTGGATTGTTAAGAGGCAATTAAGTATTATTTTAAGCTTAGCTTTAGATTTTTAGAGTTCGCCAACGGCTTCCCCGCTGCTCGGGGATCACGTCAGGTAAGGAGGTCGGGTGTTGTCTCAGCCTATGATGATTTCTAAACTTGAGAGCTCCAAATGGTCTATAAAAGCTCCCATCTCACATCTGTTCACTTTCCAAGCTCAGAAGCTGTTGCTTACTGCATTTGGACGACAGATTGAGCTTTATGCAGGTTGCAAGTGTTTGGAGCAAACTCTCTATCCAGTGTCACCTCATTGGAACAACCTCTCTCACCATTGACAGATTGCTTCTGTCATCTCAACTTCACCTGCCATCTATTCCATCAGCATCGGTGCCCTTGAAACTATCCCACCTTTGTCCTCAGAATCCCACCACGATCAGCCCCAACACCAGCAGCACCAGCAGCTCAAACAACAACACCCACCTTCTCCGCAATCAGCTGGTGCTGCACAGGACAGAGGGCATCAGCACCCGACCACATTGCTGCCCGGGATGGCCTCATCATGGCCAGATTTACTTCACTTGACGCTGTACACCCTGGCTGCCACATGATACGACAGGTTGGCACCACCCCACACCAACAACATAAAGCATCACTACAATGCCCAAGCCATTCCTTTCACACTCACTCATCGCCATTGCGGGGGGCACCGTTATGTCTCACCATTCACTGCAACTCACTAAGCCACTTCCAAAGGTTCACACAAATCTGTCCAAGAACACAAAGTATTGAAAATAAAGATTTCAATGTTTGACAGCACGTTAACAGAAACTTCACATGAACATTGGCTAAAACATCCAAGTGCCTACCCTTGTGTGTAGTTAGTTGATATGATTGGACAAGGATGAGGGTGAGCGCGAGGGGTGGCTATTGAGATGGGGAAGCGATAAAGTAGATAGAGAGTGATGGGTGGAGGTGCAAAGTAAGTTGGTGTGAGTAAGGATGTGCAGGAGTAGGGTAGGGAAGGCAGAGTGATGGGGATGTGATGGGTGGCACAGCAGGATGAGGTTGAGTTTGGCTTTGTACTAACGTTTCGTGATCTACTGAGATCATTGAAAGGCTTGCACCACTGCAGCCTGGTCCTCCTGACCACATCCCTGCTTGTGTCCTCCTGTACAATGTGCAACCAGGCTGCATTGATCTCCTGGAGAGGTCTCTCGCCTATGGGAAGGGAAGAGAACCTCCCTGCGTGCTGTGACTCCCTCCATAAGCATATGGGGGGAGTCATGGGAGAGCCTGGGTGCAGCCGTGCACCTCTGTGCAGTGCTCGTCATTGTTTGCAGCATCTAAATCTTACTCACAGTGTAACATTTATTCTGGCTTTCTGCTCCATACCTTGATTTCTTTGAGGCTGTGACTGACAGCTCAAGTTGACTGTGGTAAACCCCATGATGTTGTGTATTTGGACTTCCAAACATCGTTTAATACATTTCTACACAAAAGACTATTAGTTTAAGCTGAAAGCTGTGGGAGGATAGGGTAGAGAGAGAGAAACTTAGGTAGATAGAGAGAAACTATTTCCGCTGGTTGGGGATTCTAGGACTGGGGGACATAGTCTAAAAATTAGAGCCAGACCTTTCAGGAGTGAAATTAGGAAACACTTCTACACGCAAAGGGTGGTAAAAGTCTGGAACTCTCTTCCGCAAACGGCAATTGATGCTAGATCGATTGACCACTGCAGCCGAACCGGGAGAGTAAAGATAGATGGGACAACCTTTACACTACTGTGGCACCAGTATCATACCCAACAGAGGAGTTCAGGCTTCCCATTGATAAGATGGCACTCCTGCCAAAGATATTCCGATGCACAGTCCGTCCCAGCTTCGCACCATTACAAATCTTGTCACGTAAATCAAGAATCAGATGGCTGAACAGGTGCCAGGGGCGTAGCTGCAATAATAAGAGTACTTTTCACAAAAAAAAATCTTCTTCACTGGTATATAATCTAATTTGCAATCAGTAATATTTGTTAATTTTCTCAGATTAAAACTTTTAACATTATGTTAAGGGAATTCCGGGTCCCTGAAGTACCTGCACTGCAATATTGTGAGAAACCTTTGTTCCTAAGCCTAGAGGAATCAGCACAGAAAAAACAAAACAAAGCGAGCCAGTAAACTAATAAACCCCAAAGAATCCAACAGGCTGAGGCTTTCTCGGCAACTTCACTTTTATCTTCACCCACTGCAAATAATAAAAAGAAAAAATAAATTGTTTACTGCTTGAGCAGTGACTATCTCAATAAGCATAACTCACCTCAAAACGTGCTGCACATCAATAATTTTGAACTTGTTTTCTAATAAATGTTTATTCTGATTTTCTCGGTAGAAATCAACATGAGTTATGGAGCTCAGATAGGGCAGAAAAGCAACATCACAGCCACATTTTGTTAACCATTTACTTTACTAATTGGACATTTGACAATAATGAGTCAGAGAAATTCTGGGCTCAGTTTCTTTAATAGTGCAGCCTCTTCATCCTGCTATTTTCTTGTTGACATTCGGTAATTAAGCTTAATCAAAGGTTCAGCATGTACTACAGGGATCACCCACCCGCCAAACAAACACCGTTAACTCCAGCTGCAATATTTAAATTTTGTGCTGTTAGATGAAAGGTTAAAAGGCGTGCTTCTTAAAGGGGCAGCGTCCTCGTGAAAAAAGTACTTGTAAACAAATGGAAAACGATTTGGCAAGCACATGATGTAATGTTGTAAATCATGTTGAAACCAAATATCTACACTTGCATGCGATATTATCATGGCTGTTCTCAGAAGAAAATAGGTTACTTTTAATGAAGACAGTGCCCCCCATTTTAAATTAGGTTCGCATTCACAAGACATTGCATGTGGTCGACAAACTGCTTTAATTAAAGTTTCGAACGATCAATTAATAAATATTGCTTTCTTGAAATACAATATGTCTGAACTACTTTGGCTATAAATAACCAACCTTCTGCAATATAATCAAACAATCTTCAGGTAAACACACGTGTAGCATCAATATTGCTGTGATTTTTTTTAAATAATACAATTATTATTTAAGTGCTATCAATTCAGATGGCAGGGTGGTAATAAAATTGAGCCTTATTGAAAGATTTCCATATTTAATGATGCATGCTTGTCATGCTAAATCTTACCCAAGGAATGCATGCGTTAATGACCCTAATTAGATAACACTGATGGGCACCCCCTCCACAACAGTAGCTGTTACCTCCTATTACTTATAAAATATGATCTAAAGGCCGTGCATGCAATAAATTGTATTGGCAAGATTTTAGTTCTTCGAAGTAGTCCTTTACGCGTTTTCCTATTCCAAGCATTTTCTGAAGACCAAGCTATTCCAAACCAGCCATTGTGTTCTCGGTGTTCACACATGGAAAATGTGATTGATGTATATTTTTTCCCCAGCATCTGGAGTTAAATGTCAACTCTATACGTGCAGAAATCCAATAGTAACATCATTAATGTGAACTAAACTCATTAATTCATAACTGCTGCTGTATTTCTTCTTGATGACTACTCAAGACAAAAGAATTATACAAAAATGAAATCCCAGTATCACAATTAGAGACAGGCTGATAGCAGACTACCTGGTAAAACGACAGTCCGTTTGGCATTGGGTGGTTGACACCCGCAATCACTTCACCAGTGCTGGATTTAAAACTGACCTTGTTAATTGTTGAATTAATTGTTCAGCATAATCTCCACCGAGATATATAAAAGGGATGGTGTCCATTGTGCAGTAAATTATTTGTATAGGAATCTCCTTGCATGGTGTGCATTCTGTAGTAAATGCTTTGTATAACGTCTTGCTGTAATGTAACCCTACCTGTATGCACCCATGTACCAGGGCTCTGCCCTTGCACTTCCGAGTGTCTGGGTCTGCGATAAATACCTCTCTTTTTTTAATAAGACAGCTACTTCCAATATTGAAGACTGTCTAACAGCATGGATGTTCTTCCCATTATAGAACTCCCCACTGTCCCGGAACAAGGCAGTGTTATTTCTCAAAAGCTTGGGACTCCTTTCCTATAAGCGAGAAGATTTTTTTTTTAACTATGTGTACAACTATCTTTTTTTTTTTTTAAAACAGATGAATCAGATTCCAATAACTTTAAACTGTTCAGTTGATGATTCCTAAATTTTATAAAAGAAAAGAAAGACTTGCATTTATATAGTGCCTTTCATGACCTCAGGATGTCCTAAAGCACTTTACAACCAATGAAGTACTTTTAAAGTGTAGTCACTGTTGTAATGTAGGAAACGCGACAGCCAATTTGTGCACAGCAAGCTCCCACAAACAGCAATGTGATAATGACCAGATGATCTGTTTTAGGTGTTATTATTGGCCAGGACATCAGGGCAGAACTCTCCTGCTCGTCTTCAAAATAGTGCCATGGGATCTTTAACATCTACCTGAGAGAGCAGATTCAGTTTAATGTCTCATTCGAAAGACGGCACCTCTAACAGTGCAGCACTCCCTCGGTGCTGCACTGGAGTGTCAGCTGGGATTTTTGTGCTCAAGTCTCAGGAGTGGGACTTGAACCCACAACCTTCTGATTCAGAGGTGAAAGTGCTACCCACTGAGCCACAGCTTGGGCAGTAGCCAATCAGCAGTCTACTTAACACCAGAAATCAGTGGAAATGAAAGTCAGCCGGAGTGTAAAACAAGCTGTCCATTCGCGATCTCCCAAGACGGATTTATACGCTCACGTTTCCATTTACTCAACCACAAATCAGGATTACATTCACATTATTTATTGTTTATCTGTGATCACAAGAAGCTATGAACCATAACTATGGTTCGGAAATTATGTGACTTAGAAAATAACTACAACTTGAATTTATATAGCACCTTCAATATCAAACCTCACCTCCTGGATCCGAATTATTAAAATGCAGCGCCTTTTGTCAACAGCACCTGAATTTTCTTGTGACTCTAATAACAATGTGACTGTCTTACTGTCTTACAAAATGTTGTTCTTTAAAAAATGATTAGATCCAATTTATTTACATTTTTGATTTGTTTTTCCCCACATTTTCCGTTCTTTTAATAAATGTGTTCACCCCTTCCCTCTCAGAAGGTATCGACTCCTTGCTGAGGTACAGTTTCACAGGCACCAATCGCCATCTGCTTTTTCCCTTCCTCTCCTGAAGATTCATACTGCCGATTGGGGCACGGTTCTATAGTACCTGGCCCAAGTGGTCAGAACGCTTAGTCAACCTTGACTGAGCAAGCACTTCCGCCGTGAGGCATCACAGCCAAGCTCAATCCTATCCTTACCCGATGTCCCCCCTTCCAGCTAATCACTGGATAGCAATCCACAGTTGCCAATTTACCCCTCTCTAACCCATGGCACTGAGGCCAATTGTGGCCCCATCACTGCCTTGGTGAGGAAATCATAACCTCATTAGAAAGAAAGATGTTTCTCCCACAGCTCTTTATTAAAATTTGAAAGTGTGTTATTTCATGCAGTAGCAGGAGAGTGGGATTAATTGGATAGCTCTACCAAAGAGCCGGCACAGGCACGATGGGCCAAATAGTTCCTTCGGTGCTGTATCATTCTAGTTTCTATCATGTTTTCCCCTTCCAGTTTTATTCCATGGTTGAATCTGAATTAGTGAAACAGATGCAAAGTACAGAGGTGAACAATTACATTTGGTGAGTTCACTGTTTCAGATACACAATTGTTCCATGTTATAACAGTGTCACTCCAATGTCTATTAAATTGCTTCAATATAATTCAGTGGCAACAAGTCCTCTGCCTCCTGTGACATTGAGTATTAGAAACCAAAAAGAACCCAGACTTGATCTTGACGAGAATGCCACGATTTGAATCCAAGATGATGATATTGCCTCAGCCAAGTGGGTCAACAGGGCCAGCAGCCTCTGGTGATCTCTCCATTACTGGAACCCACAAGTGTAGTTAGCTAATCCCACCCCGACAGTAACATTTGCACCGGTTTGGATAAATTGGTGGCAATCTCACCTCTCGAGTCAGTCAGAAAGCTGCGAGTTTAAGCGCATAATCTAGGCTAACACTTCAGTGCAGTATTGATGGAGCGCTGTCCTTTGAATGAGACAGTAACAATTAGATCCCATTTGCCAGTTCAGGTGAATGTTAAAGATCCCGTAGTGCTGTCTGAGGAAGCACAGGGCGTTGTGCTGGAATCCTAGTCAACCGCCTTAGAACACATTGAATAGTCGTTCACCTCCCGGCTGATTGGGGAACCTCGCTAGTGCAGGGTGGATGCTCAGTTTGCCTACACAACAGCCACTGCAATAGCAATTCATCGGGTAAAGCACTTGAGGTGGTTTGGCGAGAAAGGCATGATTTGAATCTAAGATGATGATATTGCCTCAGCCAAAGTGGGGCAATAGTGCCAGCGGCCTCAGGCTAAGCTCTCCATTGCTGGAACCCACAAATGTAGACAGCAGACGAGAACCGGTTCGAAGACAGCTGAATAGTCTGCCTACCCTTGCTGCCTAGGTGTAAACGTGAAGAATGGCTACTTGCCAGGTCTGCCGTGGAGCTGTACCTCAGCAAGGGTCATTGCCTTAACAGGAATGGAAGGGGAGAAATTTGGAGGAGACAATAAAAGATAATTCAGATGGTGTCTATTTTAGAACCTAGAGCCAATGGCTTTGTAAAGTACACAGAAACTGGAAATAAATAGAAAATGAAATAAAACCTGAAGATATGTACAGATCTCACCTCTTAAACATTCAGAGATCTGAAATATAATAATGATAATCCAGACTGTATCTGTGGGCTTCAGGCAAGAATATTTCACATGTTTAACAAAAGCATTTGAGGTGTTTATGGTAGTGAAGCTGTATATCAGAACTCAAACCGCTGCAACTTTGGTTATTTGTGACCCAGATTTTGCCTCAACAGTCTATGTTAAAAATCTTTTACTCAACAGTAATTCTTTCAATAAAATATTTGGTTTATTGACACGGTCTCTTCATATATTGCCATGGCTGTGGTGTTCGAATTGGGCTTCTTAATAAATAATATATCTCATCATGCATTTAATACAGTGCCATAATATAACCCACTGCTTCCCTGCCTCTCCTGAAGATGCTAACTGCCTGTTGGGGTACAGTTCTATGGTATCTGACCCGTGGTCATTACTCCTATGGGCACAGTAGCATAGTGATTGTGTTACTGGACTATTAACACAAAGCCCTGAATAGAGAATGCGAGTTCAAATCCCGCCATGGCAGTAATAGAATTTGAATTTCAGCTTTTTTTAAGAAATTAAAAGCTGGCATCTGTTAAAGTGGCCATGAAGCTGTCGGATAGTCGTAAAAACTCAACTGGTTGACTTACGTCCTTTAGGGAAAGAAAGCTGCAGTTCTTACAGTGTCTGATCTATATGTGACTCCAGTCCCCACACCAACATTGGTTGACTCTTAACTGCCCTCTGGAGTGGCCTAGAAAGCCAGTTGGTTGTATCAGTTCAAGCTGCCCCCTTGCCCCCTGACTGTACGACTGCTCCATGCCACCTGGAATAAAGAGAGAGAACCTCACAGTCACACCAACACCTGCCTCCGGTTCCTGAGCCATCAATCTTCATACCCACACTTGTTTTCCTCCACCTACCCCTTGGCACAATGATGCTGCCCTTTTACCAGCTCCCTGAAAGGCAGACCGCAGAGGTGCCCAGACCACTGCTTGGGGTTCTGCTGCCAACCGAGCCGTGGCACAGCAGCACAAAATCTCTCACGGGGGCGGGGGGGTCAGAACCTTGAAATACGCACGAGGACTACCAACTTGCAAATCACAGCTTCCGGCTCAAATAAATGACATTAGAAACTTACGACAAGTCACCTAAAAAGGTGTCCAGATGAAAACCTTGGCCCGATAGGGTAAATAGTAATAAATTGCTTCCATTGGTCAGAGATACAATAAGGTGAGAGCACCAATTTAAAGTAAATTAATCACAAAGAATTAAAGGGAAAGCTAGCGAGTGGTTACAATGTGCAATTCCTGGCTACAAACAGTTTTTGAAGCACAATGCATAAATTAGATGCTTGAAAAGTAGGAATATGAAAGGGTATAGGGAGCAAGCAGAAGAATGGGATTAGATTAAGTGACTTGTGTGAGGGAAATGGCCTTTTTCAGTGCTGTAAGATTCGGTGGCCTAGAAATTGGGTTGGGGCGCCAAAGTGGCGCAAAAGTCGGCGGAGCGCAGTTTAGCGAGTGATACCGATCGCCAGATATTCAGTTTCAGTGCCCCTCGAGGGAGACGGGGCGAGGCTCGAGGCGCTCCGCGTCCCTCTTAGGGCGCTGAAACTGATTATTGCAGCGCAACGTGCCGCAGCGCCACACGCTGCGGCACGGCACGCTGCGGTACTGCAGGCCTTCCTCCCACTGTTAAGGGGGAGGTGCCTGCAACAGCGCGATCCCCAATCGCGAGTGCCGGCAAATGAGCCCGGCACCAAGGAGAAGTGGCGGGCTCCCGGGAAACAGCCGGCAATGCCGCGGTGGGGGGGGTGGTTAGGAGGCCGGGGACGGAGGTGCTGGCAGGCGGCCGCCGAAAAAGCAGCCGCCCCGCACCTCCACCTTAACTTGCGCCGCTGCAGGCACAGTAAGGCCCTGTGAACCAGGCGTGGGTAGCGAGCGGCGCAACTGCGGCGTTCGCTACCAAATATCGCGAACGGGGCACGAATGGGGCGCTGCGCACACCGATGACGTCATCGGTGGCGGCGCAGCGCAAATGCCTAACGCCACCATTAGCGCCCCTACTGAATATCGCCGGAGACACAGCCAGTGGCGCTACAGCCACTGACTGCCTCTTTAGGCGCTAACAGGTGGCGCTACTCACCCAATTTCTCCCCCATGACTCTAATCACTGTTGAGCCCCTCTTAAGTCCCAGCTAATGACTAACACGTTGGCCTACATTTACAGGCACAGGCAGCCTGATCCCATGTTCAGCACCTGCCAGAGGAATGGTGGCAGCAGCTTACTGGGTTTTTTTCAGTTCATCGTGGAATTTCCTAAAAATCAGACCCCAATCAAATCAATCAGCCCAACTTTACCAAAAATAATCAAGGTTCAGTCAAGTGATAAACCGCACAGACTGGAGGATCCCCATTTCAAATTTCACTCCATGCTGAGTTAGCTGATGTCAGTGCCCTGGGTTGGGGACTGGCGGGTGGAAGATCAAACAAGACTCCCGATCTTGATCACCCAGCTGGAAATGTCATTGAAACGTATAAAATTCTAACAGGACTGGACAGACTAGATGCAGGAAGGATGTTCCTGATGGCGGGGAGTCCAGAACCAGGGGTCACAGTCTAAGGATAAGGGGTAAGCCATTTAGGACAGAGATGAGGAGGAATGTCTTCACCCAGAGAGTGGTGAACCTGTGGAATTCTCTACCACAGAAGGCAGTTGAGGCCAATTCATTAAATATATTCAAGAAGGAGTTAGATATATTTCTTAAGGCTAAAAAGATCAAGGGATATGGGGAGAAAGCAGGGACAGGGTACTGAGTTTGGATGATCAGCCATGACCTCATTAAATGGCGGAACAGGCTCGAGGGGCCGAATGGCCTACTCCTGCTCCTATCTTCTATGTTTCTATGTTTCTATAAATGTGTGTGTGTGAGAGAGCAAGCAAGAGAAAGAGAGAGAGAGAGAGAGCGAGAGAGCAATTAGATAGATGTTGGTTAAAAACAGAATTGGGCTTGACTGTCCCCTGACAGTCTAGTAGCCTGCTGACACTCGCTGTTTGGATTCACACATGAAGAATGGCCATTTGGATGAGATGATTCCAGGGGACAGGCGACATCTGTGAAATGACAGCCAGGCAGAAGAGTCAGCGTGTTCATGAACAGGGGAAAGTGAAAAATAAAAAATAAAAAAACAAAAATTCCTTCAATTGCCAGTCGTAAAGGGGTCAGCGGCCTCTCAAATTCCCCAGTAAGTTTTCACACTGACGTATTTGCTGGGTATTGCGGACTAATTATTAAGTGTTGACTTGAAGCTGGCTTTCATTCGTGCATCGCTGTTTAATGGGAATCCACGTCGGGGAGGGTTTGGTGACACGATTGTGTCATCCACTTCTTTTTGGTAAATGTTATTTACTCAGATGAATAAACAGCTGCGAAAAATGTCTTAGATAATTTAATAACTAATGGCTCCATCCCTCATCGTGTTTCGTGGCTTGGGACCAAAGCTGCTGCTGCTGCTGATGTTCCGCACTTTGCCAAATGGTGTTTCCCCACAGCTTAAAAAAGCTCCATGCTTGCCAGAGGCGGTAAAAACAGCCAGTGGTCAAGTGGTCAGGATGAGAAACGAGAGCAAAAACATATCACACAGCAATAGCCCCCCCATCGCCACCCGCCAGGGAATGCTTTGCTTTAATCTGACATCGTTTTGATAATGGTCAGTAAACCCTTCATGTGAAATTCTCAACTTGAAAAATCACCTTGCCTCAGAGCAAGCATTTTTCATCATTTCAATATCAATAAAAAAGAGATCAAATAGTCTTTTTGATGCTGGGCAATGAAGGAGGCTGGATTTCGAAGCTGACAGCTCCCACATTCCCACTGCTGACACCCTTGAACATGTTGTTTTCTTGCCGAGGGTGCTTCAGGCAAGGAAAAAAACAGGCTAAAAATGCCAGTGCTTCGGTGTCCTGCTAGGAAATGGAGAGCGGGGATTGCGGTGCTGCTTCAGATGAGAGTCTTTAAAGAAGAGGTGGATATTCTACTTCCAGTGAAGGAATTTATGGCTTTCAAAGCTGGTTAGGAAGGGCAATTTTAACTCTCTATCTCACGCTACAGATGGATTCATCTTTTAACCTGTTTGTTTTTCCTGTGCTCGATCTCGGCCTCTATTGCAGAAGCTGGAGAAAACAAAAAAACAAATCACTGCATCAAAGAGAAGGTAAAATGCAGAGGTCATAAGAAGTTCAAATGCCAAGACAGTTCTGCGTCTTGAACTCGTGATCCTCAGCTAGGCATGTTGGTCAGTTCGGTCGTCGGACAGAGAGCACTGTGGAAACGAGATGTCCCCCTTTTTGGGATGGAGAGAGGAAAAGGAAATCTGATTTTGTTTTTAAATTTCCGCATCATTCTGATTGGCTGATCATAAAGAGATGTCCACACTCAGGCACAGACTATGCAACATCTCCTGCAATGCCCATCGTTAGAGGAACCCTGCACTGTTGCAGATCTTGCCGAATCCAACAACAAGGCGCAAAAATGTGTCCAGTTCTGGCTGGGCTATGTATAGACTGTCTGTGGACATGATAAGAAGAAGAAGTCAGTACTGAGGATGATCTGATAGGTACAATTTCAGTCACCAAAGTATCCCCATTAAAATACTTCACTGTATGTTGGAGTTTAAATTTTGCAGAAATCTTGTAGCATTAAGCCACTTTTCTCACCAGGACCCTTCCTCCTGAAAAACAATCTGGGCACCCTAAGCAGCCTGTTCACAAAGGGGCCACTTCGACACCAACCCCCCACAGCCCTCGGCCTCTCATCTTCAGGGGTCCAGTCCCCAACCCTGACTGGAACCCCAGATGAGCCCCACGTCCACTCCACCCCTTTTGGCCAGATATGCCTGGTCAGATGAGGTGCATTTGTGCTGGTGATACGATGGGTCATAACTGAGGGTCTAGAAGCAGGAACTCTCCCCCCCCCCCGCCACCTCCCCCTCCCTTGCATTAATGGGCTTGTAGGTGTTGCGTCCGTGTATAATAAGACACAGACTGCGGAGAATGGTACAACAGGTGTTTACTCAACGTGGCTCACACTGCAACTGATCTGTACAGATTACTACTCAGTGTTATATACAGGTGTGGTCACTGCCGGTACTGCAGTATACATGAGCTGTAAAACATAGTTCCCCCCTTTTAGATTAACAGTACCATAACACTCATTTAACAATTAAATATCAAACTAATTACAATTAACACATTTAACATGCAACATTAGCTGAAAATAGTCTATTTATATATTCAGTCTTTGGAGAGGCTTCCTGATCCTTTCTGGATAGCGCCTTTCCCGAGTGTCTTGCTCTTGGTGCGGAGGCAATTCTGGCCCCCTGTCGTCGGTTGGTTCATCAGCTTCCGATGCTACTGTTTCTGGGGTAGATGTGACCTGTACATTGGGTTCATCACCAGGTACGTATGGGCGAGGCATGGGGTTGACTTGTTCCTGTGACTCTAGGATCTGGTCAGCATGGCGTCTCATGATGCTCTCCCCAACGTCCACTGTGTACATTAGTGGGCCCTGCCGTGTGCATATCGTTCCTGGCTGCCATTTTTCTGTTCTGTAGTCGTGGGCCAAGACTGGTTGCCCTACATTGAAGCTCCTTGTTGGCTTCTCATGGATGTGCTGGAATTGCTTACTCTCAGCATCTCTTTGTACGTTTGGTCTGAGCAAATCCAGGCGAGATCTTACCCTTCGGTTAAAGAACATCATGGCTGGGGCCTGGTTGGTGACTGCATGTGTCGCATTCCGGTAGGCGAACAGGAAATTGTCCACCTCGTGCTGCAGCGGAATGTTGTCATTGTATATAGCCTTTATTGCCTTCTTAAAGGTTTGTACGAACCTCTCAGCCAATCCATTTGTGGCTGGATGATACGGGGCGGATGTGTAATGCCTTACCCCATTCTTTTTCAAGAACCTCCGGAACTCTTCGGACACAAACTGTGGTCCGTTGTCGGAGCTGATGTTACCCCGAATACCAGCCGGTTGTATTGGTAGAGACCTTTATGGGTGTTGATTGTGAGGTATTTTTTTGATGCTTCTTCTACCTCCATTTGCAGATACGCCTGGGCCAGATCAATCTTAGTGAAGCGTTTCCCTCCAGATAGCAAGGCGAAAATATCTTCAATCTGCGGAAGTGGATATTGTATGGTGTGAAGGACCGGGTTCACTGTTACCTTAAAGCCCCCACAGATGCGAACCTTCCTTGGTTCCCCAGACTTGCTGCTCAATGACTTTTTCATCACAGGGACGATGGGTGTAGCCCACTCGCTCCAGTCTACCTTGGACAGTACACCTGAACGTTCCAGACACTCCAGCTCTGCTTCGACGGCTGGGCGGATCGCATAAGGTACCGGTCTGGCCTTAAAAAATGTTGAGCTTGCATTTTCTTCAATTTTAACATAGAAACATAGAAGATAGGAGCAGGAGTAGGCCATTCGGCCCTTCGAGCCTGCTCCGCCATTCAATGAGATCATGGCTGATCATCCAAATTCAGTACCCTGTCCCTGCCTTCTCCCCATATCCCTTGATCCCTTTAGCCTCAAGAAATATATCCAACTCTTTCTTGAATATATTTAATGAACTGGCCTCCACCGCCCTCTGTGGCAGAGAATTCCACAGGTTCACCACTCTCTGGGTGAAGAAATTCCTCCTCATTTCAGTCCTAAATGGCTTACCCCTTATCCTTAGACTATGACCCCTGGTTCTGGACTCCCCGGCCATCAGAAACATCCTTTCTGCATCTAGTCTGTCCAGACCTGAGAGAATTTTATAGGTTTCGATGAGATCCCCTCTCAATCTTCTAAACTCCAGTGAGTATAAGCCCAATTGACACAATCTCTCCTCGTATCTCATTCCTGCCATCCCAGGTATCAGCCTGGTGAATCTTCGCTGCACTCCCTCCATGGTAAGAACGTCCTTCCTCAGGTAAGGTGACCAAAACTGCACACAATACTCAAGGTGCGGTCTCACCAAGGCCCTGTACAACTGCAGCAAGACATCCTTGTTCTTGTACTCGAACCCTCTTGCTACGAAGGCCAACATACCATTTGCCTTCTTAACCGCCTGCTGCACCTGCATGCTTACCTTCAGCGACTGGTGCACAAGAACACCCAGGACTCTTTGCACTTCCCCTTCTCCCAATCTATTGCCATTCAAATAATAATCTGCCTTCCTGTTTTTGCCACCAAAGTGGATAACCTCACATTTATCCACATTATAGTGCATTTGCCATGTTTCTGCCCAATCACCCAACCTGTCCAAATTGTACTGGAGTTTCACGACATCCTCCTCACGGCATACCCTCCCACCCAGCTTTGTGTCGTCTGCAAATTTGGAGATATTACATCCAATTCCCTCGTCCAGATCATTAATATATATTGTGAACAGCTGGGGTCCTAGGACCGATTCTTGCGGTACCCCACTAGTCACTGCCTGTCACTCGGAAAATGACCCGTTTATTCCAACTCTTTGCTTTCTGTCCGCCAACCAGTTCTCTATCCAAGTCAATACCTTGCCCCCAATCCCATGTGCCTTAATTTTGCACTCTAACCTCTTATGCGGGACCTTATCGAAAGCCTTCTGAAAGTCCAAATACACCACATCCACTGGTTCTCCCTTATCTATTTTACCAGTTACATCCTCAAAAAATTCCAGTAGATTAGTCAAGCATGATTTACCTTTTGTAAATCCATGTTGACTTTGTCCGATCCTGTCACTGCTTTCCAAGTGCTCTGCTATTACATCTTTTATAGTGGACTCTAGCATTTTCCCCACTACCGATGTCAGGCTTACCGGTCTATAATTACCCGCTTTTTCTCTGCCACCTTTTTTGAATAGTGGGGTAACATTAGCTATCCTCCAATCCATGGGTACTGTTCCAGAGTCTATCGAGTTCTAGAAGATGACCAGCAATGCATCTACTATTTCTAGGGCCACTTCCTTAAGTACCCTGGGATGTAGATTATCAGGCCCTGGGGATTTATCGGCCTTCAGTCCCATCAATTTTCCTAACACCATTTCCCTACAAATACTGATTTCTTTCAGTTCCACCCTTTCATCAGACCCTATGTTCCGCGGTATCTCTGGGAGGTTATTTGTGTCCTCCTTTGTGAAGACAGAACCAAAATATGTATTTAGTTGGTCTGCCATTTCTTTGCTCCCCATTATAAATTCCCCCGATTCTGACTGCAAGGGACCTACGCTTGACTTCACCAATCTTTTTCTCTTTACATATCTATAAAAGCTTTTACAGTCAGTTTTTATGTTGCATGCAAGCTTGCTCTCATATTCTATTTTCCCTTTCTTAATTAATCCCTTTGTCCTCCTTTGTTGAATCCTAAACTGCTCCCAATCCTAGGATTATTGCTTTTTCTGGCCAATTTGTATGTCCTCTCCTTGGATCTTATGCTATCCCTAATTTCCCTTGTTAGCCACGGTTGAGTCACCTTTTTTGTTTTATTTTTATGCCAAACTGGGATGAACAACTTCTGTCGTTTATCCATTCGGTCTTTGAATGTTTGCCATTGCCTATCCACCGTCAACCCTTTGAGTGCCATTCCCCAATCAATCCTACCCAACTCGCTCCTCAGACCATCGTAGTTTCCTTTATTTAAATTGAGGACCCTAGTTTCTGAGTCAACTACTTCATTCTCCATCTTAATGAAGAATTCGATCATATTATGATCGCTCCGACCCAAGGGGCCTCGTACAACAAGATTGCTAATTAATCCTTTCTTGTTACATAATACCCAATCTAAGATGGCCTGATCTCTGGTTGGTTCCTCGACATATTGGTCCAGGAAACCATCCCGTAAACACTCCAGGAATTCCTCCTCCACAGTATTGTTACTAATTTGGTTAGCCCAATCTATATGAAGATTAAAGTCACCCATGATGACTACTGTGCCCTTATTGCACGCTTCTTTAATTTCCCTTTTAATGCCATCCCCAACCTCCGCCTTACTGTTTGGAGGTCTACAAACCACTCCCACTAATGTTTTTCTCCCCTTAGTATTTCTCAATTCTACCCATACAGATTCCACCTCATCAGAGCTAATATCCTTCATTACAATTGTGTTAATCCCTTCTTTAACCAGTAATGCTACCCCTCCTCCCTTTCCTTTTTGCCTATCTTTCCTGAATATTGAATGCCCCTGGATGTTGAGTTCCCAGTCTTGGCCATCCTTGAGCCACATTTCCGTAATCCCAACCAAATCGTATTCGTTTACCTCTATTTGTGCAGCCAATTCATCCACCTTATTACAAATGCTCCTCGCATTAAGACACAAAGCCTTCAGGCTTGTTTTTTTAACGCTCTTAGACCTATTAGAATTATTATTTACTGTGGCCACGTTTGATTTAAACCGTTGATTTCTCTGACTGCCACTTTTGTTTTTCTCCTTCCTATCTTTTGCTTTTATCCTTGTTTCCCTTTCCTCTGTCTCCCTGCTCAGGTTCCCAACCCCCTTCCATTTTAGTTTAAACCCTCCCCCACAGCACTAGCAAACACTCCCCCTAGGACATCGGTTCCAGCCCTGTCCAGGTGCAGACCGTCCGGTTTGAACTGGCACTACCTCCGCCAGAACCGGTTCCAATGTCCCAGGAACTTGAATCCCTCCCCCTGGCACCATTCCTCTAGCCACGTATTCATCTGAAGTATCCTTCTATTTCTACTCTGACTAGCACGTGGCACTGGTAGCAATCCTGAGATTACTACCTTTGAGGTCCTGTTTTTTAATTTACCTCCTAACTCCCTATATTCCGCTTTTAGGACCTCATCCCGCTTTTTACCTATATCGTTGGTGCCTATATGCACCACGACAACTGGCTGTTCACCCTCCCCTTCCAAGATGTTCTGCAGCCGCTCGGAGGCATCCTTGACCCTTGCACCAGGGAGGCAACACACCATCCTGGAGCCTCGTTTGCGGCCGCAGAAACGCCTATCTATTCTCCTTACAATTGAATCCCCTATTACTATAGCTCTACCACTCTTTTTCCTCCCATTCTGTGCAGCAGAGCCACCCCTGGTGCCAGGAAGTTGGCTGCTGCTGCCTTCCTCTGATAAGCCATCCCCCCCAACAGTACTCAAAGTGGTATATCTGTTGGAGAGGGGGGTGGCCACAGGGGACCCCTGCACTACCTGCCTGCACCTAGTACTCTGCCTGTTGGTCACCCGTTCCTTTTCTTCCTGTCCAACCTCTACCTGCGGTGTGTCCAACTCCGTAAACGTGCTATTCACGATGTCCCGAGCATCGTGAGCGCTCCAGTATGCATCCAATCGCAGCTCCAGTTCCACAATGCGGTCTGTCAGTAGCTGCAGCTGGGTGCACTTCCTGCACATGTAGTTGTCAGGGACACAGGAAGTGTCCCTGAGTTCCCACATCTCGCAGGAGGAGCAGATCACGGGGCCGGGCTGTCCTGCCATGACTTACCCTTTAATTAATTGAGTTTAAATTAAATCAATCAATCCCACTAATTACACTACAGTTAAATAGTTTACCAACAGTCCCCGCTACACCAGAGAGACCTTAGAAACTATAAAACAGAGTTAAAGTTTAAAAAAGAGAGAAATACTCACCAACCAATCACTTACCTGCTTCCTGCTGACGCCACACTTGGATTACTTTTTACCTCTCTCCCGGAACCTGGATTGGTCGGGCCTCTGGTGCTGCCTCGCAGGTCTGCTGCCTCTCCGGTCATGCCTTTTAGTGTTCTGAGTCCTTGCTGGAACACTTCTTTCGCGTCAGTTAGGATCTTTGACAGTCGCCCAGGTGTGACGTCGTCATCCTTTTTGTCAGCCACAGTCAGTGCCTGTATGGAATGCCAATCCAGTTGTATTTTCTGGATCCATTCACGTCCCAGTAATGGTGGTCCTCCATCTTGCAATACATACAGGTCTAGTTTTGGTGTTTCCTTACCGTTATATATAACGGTCACCCTTATTTTTCCTTTGGGGTAGACTTTTTGCCCCGTGTACGTCTTCAAAATAATTTTTGTGTCTCTCAAGGGTATGTGTGAGAATAGCCGCTCGTAGTCCCGTCGGTTTATGACTGTTAGGGCTGATCCTGTGTCCAATTCCATCTTTACCTGGACTCCTGCTAACTTGAGAGTGACACAAATGGTTCGGTGATCCTCCGTTGTGATCACATTATGTAGTTTCAGACAACTCAGTTCCCTGCTTTCAGAGTCATTATCACTCTTTTGTTCGTCTGAACTATTCTCCGTCATCTTATGTACCTTCTTGTACTTTCCTTTGGTAGGTTTCTTATTGCTGGGTTTCTTTCCCGACCTGCAGACTCGTGCTATGTGTCCTACTTTTCCACACTGTCTGCACACTTTGTCTTTGAACCAGCAATCATTCTGGTCATGTGTTGTTCTGCCGCAGTGATAGCACTTCTCTGTTCCATATGACATTTCGTTTGTGCCATAATCTTGTGGTCTCTGTTGTATCTCTGAAGCGCCCCGTGCTGCTACTTCATATGATACCGCAATGCTGAAAGCCTTTTCCAGCGTAAGGTCCTTTTCAGATAAAAGCCATTTCTGGGTTCCTTCACTTTGAAGCCTACACACAAACTTGTCCCTTAAGGTATCTGCCAGTCCCGCTCCAAACTGGCAGTGTTTCGATAGTTTGCGCAGTTCTGTTAAATAATCAGCATTGCTTTCATCCTTATGCTGGTTCCGTTTGTGAAACTTGAATCTTTCTGCCATCAGCAGCGGTGTGGGGTTTAAATGTTCCTTTAGTATCACTACTATGTCTTCAAAACTCTTTTCCATTGGCTTCGTTGGGGTTACTAGATTTCATAATAAACCATACGTCTTTGCACCCATTAAATTTAACAATACCGATGCTTTGTCATCTGACACCTCATTTGCCTTGCAGTACACCTCTATTCGTTCGACATATGTAGTCCAATCTTCGACTTCATTGTCAAATGCGGTGATACTGCCACTCTTCGGCATTTTGGGTGTGGTTTAAAATGGCGTCTCCCAATGGCTTAAAATGGCATCTCCCGCGCTTTCCTTCCTCCCCCGCTGCTGCCAATGCCGCTCCCAGCGGTTCTCGTGGCAATGGCGGCGCCCTGTAGGTTTCGCGCACTTCTCCTGCGCTGCTGCCAACGCCGCTCTCAGCGGTCCTCGTGGCAATGGCGGCGCCTCGCAGGTTTCTGCGCATCTCTCTCTCCCTCTCTCCGACGCTGCTCGGCCCCTGAACACCGGCTGCGCCCTGTGCGCTCTGCCCTCTCTCTCTCTCCCCCGTCGACGCTGCTCAGCCCTTTGCTGTGCCGCTCGGTCGGGCTCTAGCCCGCCGCTGTCCGGGAAGGGTCTGCGCACTACCTGTTGCCAGCCCGTTTCGCTGGACCACCTCGACTGGAAAGCCAAGCCTGGCTCTCGACAGCCTACCCCGCAATTCTCGAGTCTCTGCTGGATGACTGGGCGGTTGCCCGTGGTCGACGCCCGAGTCTCTGGCCTTGACCTCCAATCCACTGATCTCCAGGAACGAATCCCCGGGAGGTGATGCAGAGTTGCAGGTAGGTTCGAACCTGCCTCGTCGCCAATGTTGTGTCCGCGTATAATAAGACACAGACTGTGGAGAACGGTACAACAGGTGTTTACTCAACGTGGCTCACACTGCAACTGATCTGTACAGATTACTACTCAGTGCTATATACAGGTGTGGTCACTGCCGGTACTGCAGTATACATGAGCTGTAAAACATAGTTCCCCCCTTAAAGGTATATACATTACAGTAGGGGGCAGAAAGAAACATTGATTCCAACTAATTCCCACCAGGAATCTACGGGAGCGGCCGTGAATTTGTGGCCCCGTGTCCCAAAACCCTCATCACCGAGTTCCCAGGAAGGGAAGCAAAGCTCATTATGCACATTCAAAAAATCCTAGGGGCACTCCAACAGCAACCTCTCCATAAGTCACTGAAGGAATTTATAACCCCACCCCACCCCACATCCCCACACAGTGCAATGGGTTTACTGAGAACTTCACATACACAGGGAGCTGTAGAGACTGTCACTCTTCAAGCTCTTGCGTGGATACAGCCATCTTGTTCCTGCGAAACCAGAGCCCAAATTCCAAGCCTCCAAAGCTGCTGAAAGAAACACTTTTCAAAGAATTCAACTACATTGATCTGTAGCAGACTGCAGCCATTAGGATTAGCAAATAGTTTTGATTTAATTTGTCCCTCCAAGGACATTTCTTATAATCTGGTTTATATTCTGCAGAAAACTAGACTTGGTGGTACTGTATTTACAGTTGTTTGGTTTTTAAGATTTATAGAATGTTACGGTACAGAAAGAAACCAGCCGAAAACAAGCCATTTGGGGTCATTTTAACCTGACCACGGGATCGGACAGGGTGTAAAACCAGCATTGCACCCGATCCAGACAGTTTATCGAGGGCCGGGTTAGGTCAAGTCTGCGACGGTGTTATTCTCCACGCGCCTCCTCATTTGACACCACTCCCCTGCTCACTTCCCACATTCTTATTAAGATTCCTCTTTTTCAGGGAACAAACTAATTTCCTTTAAAATAATTTATGGACGCTCAACAATGTGGAAGAGCAGAGGGATTTGAGGGTTCAAGTTAAAAACAGCACCTCAAGTGGAGAAGGCCATAAAAAAAAACTCAGATATTGGGTTTCATGGCAAGACGTATAGAATATAAAAGTCGAGATGTAATGGTGAATCTACATAAAACTTTAGTAAGACCACTGCGGTGAGTTTTGAGCTTACTATAGGATGTTTTGGTAATAGAGGGTACAGTGCAGGCTCACTCGGATGCTATGTGGTGGGAGGAAATGCAAACACAAAGAAAGACTCAACAAATTGGAGCGAACACGGCCAAAATTACCATACAAATGTGTGAGCACCACTAGTACTCAAATCCATCCAAACCAGATCATTTTGGAAATTGTAGGATCATTAATGGAGGATCCAATTGTTCCATTACCCTGACGTAATATATGTGGACAAATGTAAGAAGTCACACAACACCAGGTTATAGTCCAACAGCTTTATTTGAAATCACAAGCTTTCGGAGCGCTGCTCCTTCACACTCCGAAAGCTTGTGATTTCAAATAAAGCTGTTGGACTATAACCTGGTGTTGTGTGGCTTCTTACATTTGTCCACCCCAGTCCAACTCCGGCATCTCCACACCATGGGTAATATATGTGGGTAGAACAAATGAAGGACAGAGACGGGATGAGTTGTTAGTCCATGTGCTTGCTTTACTAGACCAGAGCGAACTGAGCATGCTCATACTAAACCATGTGACAAATCATGTGATAATACATTACACTGCTTTCCCCTTAAAAAAATGTATGTATTCCCCTCTCAAATACAACAAAACTATGGTCCCACCTTTCCCAGCGTTACGTGTACCACTTAAAGGAAAAAGGCCAGGAGCTTTTGTTATATGAACTACAAATCCAGTTTAATAACAGGTTTGTGGAGCCTTCCTGGTCTCCTTACTGAAGGTTTTGGTGTTAAGACAGTTTTCAGGTCGTTTTGTTTTGGTTCCGAACTCAAAGATGATCCTGTTTCTATCTCAGACTTGTTTGAACCTATATGTTTCACTTCACTCCACTTTGCTGACAAGTGATTCAAAGATCACTGTCCAATCCAGGCCAGTGAACAAAGCTTCTTGCAATTGACTTTATACCAATGATCCCTGGATGTTCAGTATGAAGTTCGGCCAGAATTCTATCTCTCAAAGAAGTAGGTACCACCACTCTGTTTCCCCAGTTGATACAACCTTGCTCACTAGACAATTCAGTACGACGGTTATGGAATTATTTCAATTCTGTGTCCATACACTGATCAGTCCATCTATTCAAAGTGTTTTCATACATTCTCTTCAGTATTGAGTCCTTTTGAGTCTCATCTGCAATCTCAGTTGCATTCATGGGAAAGTCTTTGTCAACTGCACCTAGTGTGAAAATCACACCTTCACTCCCAGCACGAGTCTTCATGTGGCAACCTGGACAAGGCATCTGCGATTGCGTTTTGCTTTGAAGTGCAATATTCAATCGTGTAGTCATATTGTGACAACAACACTGCCCAACGTTGCATTCTTGATGCGGCCATTGCAGGGATGGCAGATTTGGGCCCCAATATTGCTAGGAGCAGTTTGTGATCAGTTATCAGGGTAAACTTTCTGCCGATCAGGAACTGTTGGAATTTCTTGATTCCAAACACTATGGCGAGTGCTTCCTTTTCAATTTGCACGTAGTTTCTTTTGCTCTTTGTGAGGGCTTGCGATGCGAACGCAATTGACAGCCAAGAGAAACCATCCATTAAGTGGCTTATGACAGCTCTCACACCATAGCTGGAAGCAGCACATGTTAACTTAAGCTCACGCTGTGTCGTAGTGCACAAGTAGAGCATCGCTAGGGAGGCTTCTCTTACAAGCGTCGTAAGCTTCCTGTTGCGCTTTCGTCCACTTCCACTGGACATCCTTCTTGAGGAGCTCGTGCAATGGAGCTATCATGGTCGCTAACTCGGGTAAGAAACGTGCATAGCACTGGACTATTCCAAGGAAAGATCTTAACTCAAACACGTTCTGTGGCTTTGGAGCATTGATGATAGCATCAACCTTTGCCTTCACTGGTTGCAAGCCATTTGCATCAACTTTCAGACCAAGGTACACAACCTCAGGTTGCACAAAGTCACATTTGCTCCTTTTCAATTTGACGTTGTGGGCATTCAACCTTTGAAGCATTATATCTAACACTTCTAGATTTTCTTCTTCACTGCTTGTTGCGATTAGCACATCGTCTTGATTGCATAAGCAATTCGGAACTCCTTGCAAAATCTTATCCATCATAGCCTGGAAGATTTTGGGGGAGGAATTTACACCATATGGCAGCTTGGTGTATGAGTACAGTCCCTTGTGTGTGTTGATGGTGAGATCCTGTTGACTCTCTGTCAACATTCAACTGAACGTAAGTGTGCGACAGGTCAAGCTTGGAGAAAACCTTTGACCCAGAGAGTGCTGCATACAAATCTTGCGATGTAGGTAATGGGTACTGCTCATCATCAACTGCTTGGTTGATAATAACTTTGTAGTCACCGCACAAGTGTACAGTTTTGTCTGCTTTGGGCACTATCACAATCGGGGTAGCCCATTCACTTTTGTCAGTTTTTACTAGCACTCTGTTCTCTCGGAGCTTCTATAGCTCTTCCTCCACCTGACTTTTCAACGCATAGGGGACCGGCCTTGCCTTACAATAGACAGGCGCCATGTTGGACTTGATGTGGATATGTGCGTCACACCTAGTGATACCCTCACAACTGTCTGTGAACATGCTTTTGTACTTGTTCAGCATTGTGTCAAGTACACTGAAGATGTTTTTCCAGTCTAGTTTTAACTTTCTCAACCAGTCTTTGCCCATGAGGATTGGCCTGTTGTTGTAGCTCGCTACAATAATAGGCAGATTTACTGACTGGCTCGAGGAACAGCACCTCATCTTCCGATTAGGCACTTTACAGCCTTCCGGACTCAATATCGAGTTCAACAATTTCAGATCATAACCTCGGCCCCCATTATATTTTAACTTATATTTTTTATCCACACCTTTGTTTTGGCCCTTCCCCTTTTTTTTCCCTCTCCCACATGGCAGCTGTCTCCCATTCTGCCAGCGCATTTCACACCTAATCTAGAGCCGTCTTTTGTCTCCACTAGTCCTATCACCATCTCGTCTCGTTTTGAATACCTCTTAATGTCTCTTCACTTCTCTTTTGTTCTCTCCCAGCCCCCAAACCGGCCTTTTAATCTGTTTCGTTTCCTGTGTTTTTTCAGTCTTGACGAAGGGTTTCGACCCGAAACGTTGACTCTATTTTCTCTCCACGGCTGTTGCCTGGCCTGCTGAGTTTTTCCAGCCTTTTCTGTTGTTATTACTGACTGGCCATTGTGTTGAACTGTACATTCCATTTTTCCACATGTCTCTAGGATTTCTCCGGAATAGGTTTTTAACTCTACGGTATTCTTTGTAAGTGGTGCTTGATTAAACTTACTCTCATATGTGTCCTTACTCATGATTGTGCAGTTCACCGCCGTGTCGATACACATATCAATATATTGCTCGTTGATCAAAAGTTTTTTACGGAAGTCTTTCTCGCTACTGCTAGTGTTGCCGCTAGTGGCATAGATACAGCCTGCCGGACTCAATATCGAGTTCAACAACTTCAGATCATAACCTCGGCCCCCATTATATTTTTATATTTTTTATCCACAGTTTTGGTTTGTGACTTGTCCTTTTTTTTTCTCTCCCACATGGCAGCTGTCTTTCATTCTGCCAGCACATTTCACACTTCATTTAGAACCATTGTGTGTTTCTTTACCTGTCCTATTACTATCTCGTCTCACCTTGAATATCTCTTAATGTCTCTTCTTTCATCCCCTCCCCCATTTCCCAGCCCCCAAACTGCCTTTTGTTTCATTTCCTGCCTTTTCTCTCAGTTCTGTGGAAGGGTTTCGACCCGAAACGTTGAGTCTATTCCTCTCTCCATGGATGTTGCCTGGCCTGCTGAGTTTTTCCAGCATTTTCTGTTATTTCGGATTTCCATCATCCGCAGTATTTTGCTATCGTATTAGATACTGTAGATGCCTAGTTCTTCAACATCAGGTGTGTTCACTTCAATATTGTGAACTCCTCCCTTTTGTTGTCGCTGCTTTGCATTGCCACTAGAATGGTTCTTACTTCCTGCTTTAGATCTAGCTCTGCAAGCTGTTGAAATATGGCCTTGCTTCTGGCAGTGAAAACATTGTATTGGCAGGACTGTGGTGAGTGATTTCCATTGCAGCGATAAAAAAACTGCTTTTTTCTTTTCACAAATTACTTTATTTTGAGCTTGAACATTCTCATCTGCACCTTTCGGTCTCAATAATGATATTGGCCCTAAAAAACATCCGCATCTGCTCAATGTAAGAATGGAATGGTTCGCGAGCTCGGTCATACACGCCGAGGTTTCCGATGAATCCTGAAGTTGCGACCATGATTATCCTGATCCTGTCGAATAATGACTCAGCCCACTACCTGTGTGCATGTGAGAATCAACACCGCTGTTGCTGTGTATACATACATAGACGAAAACGAAGCACAGACAATTCTGCATGAGCATGAACAGTAAAACATCGCAAAAATTCAGTTTAAGTGTCACAAATTCATCTTAAACTTGTCCACTCGATGGTTGAACACTGTGTCCTTCCATGATCCTTAAAAATGGCTTTGGGATCCCATCCTCGTCGCCAAAATGTAATATATGTGGGTCGAACAAATGAAGGACAGAGACACGATGAGTTGCTGGTCCATGTGCTTGCTTTATTAGGCCAGAGTGAACTGAGCATGCTCATACTAAACCATGTGACAAACCATGTGATAATACATTACACCTGACAATATACACATATTGCAGCCCCTCCCCCACCCAAACACCACAGGCATTAGAGGTCAGCGGGGCCCTCCGCACCACCTAAAGGCCTGCTTCTCCTAGCCCTGGCCACTGAACAAAGGAGATTGCAGAGTGATTTGATCGAAATGTTTAAAATTATGAAGGGATGGAAGTGGGTAGATAGAAGCCGACTATTTCCAGTGGCAGAACAAGCAGATATAGATATAAATTTAAATGTACAAAGTTTAGGACAGAAAGATGAAGAAACCTTTTTTAAAAAATAAACACAGAGACTGTGGGATGCACCATCGGAGTTAATGATTGAAGCAGAGACTGTGGGATGCACCATCGGAGTTAGTGATTGAAGCAGAGACTGTGGGATGCACCATCGGAGTTAGTGATTGAAGCAGAGACTGTGGGATGCACCATCGGAGTTAGTGATTGAAGCAGAGACTGTGGGATGCACCAACTGAGCTGGTGGTCCCCTCCAATAAATTACCAAGTGTAACCCAAGGCAGAGACTCCGGAGGCATACTGATCTGGTTTAAAACAGAACTTAAGAATTACATCAAATTTATAAAAAAGGGCGAAAACCACATGTGGCTAAAAATTGAGAGGGAGATTATCTCAAACACCCAAGATGTTTACATTTGCGCACTTTATATCCCTCCAATGGATTCCCCGTACTTTAAAGAGGACACCTTCTCCAACATAGCGGGGGAAATTATCCAATACCAGGCCCAGGAGAACGTGTTGATCTGTGGGGACCTCAATTCAAGAATGGGCGAAGAACCAGACTTCACCAATAATCAGGGAAACAATTACGTATTCGGGAATAACCACTTTGATATCCCTTCCCTTCCATACAGGCATAACTGCGACAAGCAGACAAATACCAACGGAAAACAGCTACTACAGCTCTGTCGAAGCCTGGGTCTGTACATTGTCAATGGTAGGTTCATAGGAGACCTCCTAGGAAGATCGACCTATTGCTCACCTCTTGGCTGCAGCACAGTAGACTATATGATTACAGATTTGGACCCATCCTCTTTCAGTGCATTCACAGTCAAACCACAAACAACACTGTCAGATCACAGTCAAATTATAATGTATCTCAAAAAGACAGAAACAAACAACATAGAAACACAACCCAGTAAACTGTACAACACCAAAAAATCATACAGATGGGCCAAAAACGACACGGAAAAATACCAGAAAACAATTAGCAATGCATCAACTCAAGCTCTCTTGGACACCTTTCTGGATAACATATACACTCACAATAAAGAAGGCGTAAACCGGGCAGTAAATAACCTAAACAATATTTTTGATAATTTGGCAACAAGTGCAAACTTGAAAGCTCGCAAGAACAAACCCAAAACAAAAAACTATGAAAAATGGTTTGACCCAGATTGCCATAACATGAGGACAAAACTTAGAAAAATATCAAACCAAAAACACAGACATCCAGAAAACGAGGAATTACGCCTTACTTATTGTCAGACACTAACACAATACAGAAACACACTCAGAACCAAAAAAGAGCAATATATTAAGAATACACTCAGCACCATGGAGGAATCCATTGATTCCAATTGTTTCTGGGACAACTTGAATACACTACACAAAAAACAACACGACGAATTGGCCATTCAAAATGGGGACACATGGGTAAACCACTTTGAAAAATTATACCAGAAAAACACACTAAGGCCAGAGCAACACCAAATATGCAAAAAACTGGAAAAGCTAGAAATGTCCATAAAAGATAATCAAAACCCGCTAGACCCCATAATAACAGAAAAAGAACTTTTTGAAAAACTCAAGGACCTGCGACCAGGAAAAGCTTGCGGGACAGACGGCATACTAAACGAGATGATTAAACACACAGACGACAAAATGAAACTGGCTATCCTAAAACTCTTCAACTTGGTTCTGAGTGTCGGTTACTTCCCTGATATCTGGAACAAAGGACTCATAACGCCCATATACAAAAGTGGGGACAAAGTCGACCCAAATAACTATCGAGGCATCTGTGTAAACAGTAACCTGGGGAAGGTATTCTGTAGCATCATAAACAAAAGACTTATAAACTTCCTTGAGGAGCACAATGTCTTGAGTAAAAGCCAAATTGGATTCCTGCCAAACTATAGAACATCAGATCATATCTTCACCCTACAGACCCTAATTGACAAACACGTTCACCATAACAAAAGCAAAATCTACGCATGCTTTATAGATTTCCAGAAGGCTTTCGACTCCATCTGGCATGACGGTTTATTCCTGAAACTTATCGAAAGCGGGGTAGGGGGAAAAACATATGATGTAATTAAATCAATGTATACAAACAACAAATGTGCAGTTAAAATTGGAGACAAATAAACAAAATACTTCCCACAGGGGCGGGAGGTGACGCAGGGCTCGCCAATCTCACCGACTGATGCGCTATCAATTACTCATAAAAGACTGAGAGTTAGGAGAGTAACTAAAGGCTTTTATTAACAAAAGAATGAAGGTCTGCCTCGAGTGGTCGACCGGTCCAGAAATACAAAGGGCTGGGGAGCAGCCATCTTTATACTAGGACTTGTGGGAGGAGTCAGCCGAGGCATGTCCAGGCATGTACACAATGGAATGCAAACAGTATACAAACAGTGGTTTACCACATTCACCCCTTGTTTAAAATTGAGTCCGGCGGGGTGAAGTGTATTAAAAGTTAGTGTATTGGAGTCTCTCCGGAGGTCTTGTCTGCCGCTGTGATCGGCGTGGCGACGGCAGGGGTAGTGAAGCTTCCGGCGTCAAGTCCCGCGTAGGCTGTGGCGCTGGCGTGTCGTCCTCGTAGATGTTGAGCGGGTCGCGGGACCCAGGCCTGCCGTCTGCTGGGGCTGGATATCGGATCGTGGGGGGGGGTGGTAGTGGGTAGTGGGTTACTGCGGCCCCCGAGGGTGCAAGGTCTCTTATGGAGACTGTGTCGTCCCGCCCGTCCGGGTACGCAATGTAAGCGTACTGGGGGTTGGCGTGGAGGAGGTCGACCCTCTCGACCAGGGGGTCCGTTTTATGGGTCCTCACGTGTCTTCTCAGTAGGACCGGCCCTGGGGACGTCAGCCATGGCGGTAGCGATGTCCCCGATGTGGACTTCCTTGGGAAGACAAACATTTTCTCATGAGGGGTGGCGTTAGTGGCAGTGCAGAGCAGTGACCGAATAGAGTGGAGCGCATCGGGTAGCACATCCTGCCAGCGGGAGGTTGGAAGGCCCCTAGACTTTAAGGCTAGCAGGGCGGCCTTCCAAACTGTCGCATTTTCTCTTTCCACCTGTCCGTTCCCCCGGGGGTTGTAACTAGTGGTCCTGCTTGTGGCAATACCCCTAGTTAGCAGGTACTGACGGAGTTCGTCGCTCATAAACGATGAGCCCCGGTCGCTATGGATATAGCTGGGGAAACTGAACAGGGTGAAGAGGTCATTCAGGCATTTAATGACCGTGGCACTGGTCATGTCCGGGCACGGGATGGCGAACGGGAAACGGGAGTACTCATCAATAATATTGAGGAAGTACACGTTGCGGTCGGAGGAGGGGAGAGGCCCTTTAAAATCGACGCTCAGGCGCTCGAAGGGGCGAGTGGCTTTTATCAGGTGAGCCCTGTCTGGTTTATAAAAGTGCGGTTTGCACTCAGCGCAGACTTGGCAGTTCCTGGTCATGGTCCTGACCTCCTCAATGGAGTAAGGTAGGTTGCGGGCCTTGACGAAGTGGAAGAACCTGGTGACCCCCGGGTGGCAGAGGTCATTGTGGAGGGCCCGCAGTCTATCGATCTGCGCGCTGGCGCAGGTGCCACGCGATAGAGCATCCGGGGGTTCGTTGAGCTTCCCGGGCCGGTACAAGATCTCGTAATTGTAGGTGGAAAGTTCGATTCTCCACCTCAAGATCTTGTCGTTTTTGATTTTGCCCCTCTGCTTGTTGTTAAACATGAAAGCGACTGAACGCTGGTCAGTGAGCAGGGTAAATCGTTTTCCGGCCAGGTAGTGCCTCCAATGACGCACAGCCTCCACAATAGCCTGGGCCTCCTTCTCAACAGCGGAGTGTCTGGTCTCCGGGCCCTGGAGGGTTCATGAAAATAAGGCCACGGGTCTCCCCGCCTGATTGAGGGTAGCGGCCAGGGCAAAGTCGGACGCGTCGCTTTCCACCTGGAAGGGGATGGATTCGTCCACTGCGTGCATGGTGGCTTTGGTGATGTCCTCCTTGATACGGTGGAAGGCTAAGCGGGCCTCTGCCGTCAAGGGAAAAGAGGTGGACTTGATCAGCGGACGGGCCTTGTCCGCATAGTAGGGGACCCACTGGGCGTAATAGGAGAAAAACCCTAGGCACCTCTTCAGGGCCTTGAGGCAGTGGGGCAGTGGGAGTTCCATAAGGGGACGCATCCGGTCGGGGTCGGGACCGATGACTCCGTGTTCCACAACACAGCCAAGGATGGCGAGGCGGTTTGTGCGGAATATGCACTTCTCCTTGTTATATGTCAGGTTCAGGAGTTGGGCGGTGCGGAGGAATTTTTCGAGGTTTGCGTCATGGTCCTGCAAGTCACAGCCGCAGATGGTCACATTGTCCAGGTATGGGAAAGTGGCCTGCAACGCATTTTGATCTACCATCCGGTCCATCTCCCTTTGGAAGACGGAGACCCCGTTGGTGACGCCAAAGGGAACCCTAAGGAAGTGATAGAGGCAGCCGTTTGCCTCAAAGGCAGTATACTGGCGGTCCTCAGGGCAGATAGGGAGCTGGTGGTACGCTGATTTCAGGTCAATGGTCGAGAAGACGCGGTACTGCGCAATCTGATTGACCATGTCAGCTATGCGGGGGAGTGGGTAAGCGTCCAGTAGGGTGTAGCGATTTATTGTCTGGCTGTAGTCGATGACCAGGCGCTGCTTCTCGCCGGTCTTAACGACCACAACCTGGGCTCGCCAGGGGCTGGTGCTGCCCTCAATAATCCCTTCCTTCAGGAGCCGCTCCACTTCGGTTTTAATGAAAACCCTGTCCCCGGCGCTGTATCGCCTGCTCTTTGTGGCGATGGGCTTACAGTCGGGGGTGAGGTTAGCAAACAGTGGGGGGGGGGTGACTCGGAGTGTGGAGAGGTTGCACCTGGTGCGCAGCGGGCAATTTGGAAGCTGCTGGCTGCGGACTGTGAGTGGGGGGAGGGGTCCACCGTACGCCATCGTAACACTTTTAAGGTGGCACTGAAAATCTAACCCCAGTAGAACGGCAGCGCAGAGGTCGGGCAGGACCAGAAGTTTAAAATTATCGTACACAGTCCCGTCTACTATGAGTGTCACCACGCAGTAGCCGCCAATGTCCGCTGACTGGGACTCGGAGGCCATAGAAATCCGCTGGTGCGCAGGCAGGACTGGGAGAGAGCAACGCCGCACCGTGTCGGGGTGGATGAAGCTCTCCGTGCTCCCAGAGTCAAAAAGGCAGATTGTATCGTGACCATTTACCTTAATGTCCATTGTGGAACTGGCCAGTTGGTGCGGTCTCGCTTGGTCCAGTGTAACGGATGCCAGCGTAGGGGTCGGTGTGTCGCTGCGGGTATCAGATGGGGCGGTGTCGGGGGCCAGCTGCGTCCCGGCTGTCGTCCAAGATGGCGGCGTCCATGATCCCCATGTGGCTGGAGGCGTCCAAAATGGCTGCTGTACCGGTGATTCGCAGATGGCCGGGGAGGCCCAAGATGGCGGCCCGCATGGCCCACACGCGGCGCTGCTGGGGTTCGGGGTGGCTTTGGCCCTGCAGACGCTAGCGTAGTGTCCCTTCTTCCCGCAGCCCGAGCAGATCGCGTTTTTCGCCGGGCAGCGCGCTCTGGGGTGTTTTGCCTGGCCACAGAAGTAGCATTTCTGGCCTTGGGGCACTGCTGTCTGGCCTTGGGACACTGCTGCGGTAGTTGGGCCGTTGCTGGGGTGTGGCTGGGGTGGCACGGCGCTATGAGGCGGTCCTACCGTGTCCCAGGCTGTCGTTCCCCGCGGCGTCCACGGTGCAGAGGAGTAGGCATCCATGCCCTGGTAGGCTGCATCCAATGATAGTGCGAGTTCAGAGGCCTTGTTGAGGTTGAGGTCACTCTGCTCCAACAGTCGCTGTCGGGTGTAATTGGATCTGTGGCCCGCTACAAAAGCGTCCCGGATAAGTTCCTCTGTGTACACGGCGGCCTTTACATCCTTACACCCACAGGCCCGGCCAAGCACGGACAGTGCCTGAAGATATTCCACGGTCGATTCCCCAGGTTGTTGTTTACGACTCCCCAGAAGGTGCCTGGCGTACACTTCGTTCACTGGGCGCGTGTACTGGTCCTTGAGGAGCTTGATAGCATCCGCGTACGAGGTCGCGTCTTGGATGACCGAGTACACTCGGTGGTTCACTTTGGAGGTCAGGACATCCAGTTTGTCCTCTTCCGATTTGATTGCTTCGGAGGCGGTCAGGAATTTTTCGAAACACTTAAGCCAGTGAGTAAACTTGGTGGATGAGTCCGCCTCCCGATGATCTAAGTCCAGGCATGCTGGTGTGAGGATCTTCTCCATTATAAAAAATTTTGTTAATAAAATTGATGCGCTATCAATTACTCATAAAAGACTGAGAGTTAGGAGAGTAACTAAAGGCTTTTATTAACAAAAGAATGAAGGTCTGCCTCGAGTGGTCGACCGGTCCAGAAATACAAAGGGCTGGGGAGCAGCCACCTTTATACTAGGACTTGTGGGAGGAGTCAGCCGAGGCATGTCCAGGCATGTACACAATGGAATGCAAACAGTATACAAACAGTGGTTTACCACACCGACACTCTTTAATATTTACATAAATGAATTGGCAAAACTACTTGAACAATCTACAGCACCCGGCCTCACCCTATATGAATCCAAGGTTAAATTCCTCCTCTATGCAGACAACCTGGTTCTGCTGTCACCAACTAAGGAGGGTCTACAGCAGAACCTGGACCTGCTGGAGTCATACTGCCAGACTTAGGCCCTGACAATAAATCCCCAAAAAACCAAAGTCCTTGTGTTCCAGCAAAGATCCAAACATCAGGGACCCAAAATAAATTTCACACTAGGAACAACCAAAATTGAACAAACCACTAACTACACATACTTGGGCTTAAAAATTAGTTCTACGGGAAACTTCAAACTGGCTGTGAATGAACTGAAAGAGAAAGCAAGAAGGGCTTTCTATGCCATTAAAAAATCAATCCAAATAGAAATCCCAATTAGCATTTGGCTAAAAATGTTCAAATCAGTAATTGAACCAATTGCACTCTATGGCAGTGAGGTATGGGGACCGCTAACACAACAAGAATTTGCAAAATGGGACAAACACCCAATTGAGATCCTACATGCAGAATTCTGTAAAAGTATCCTCCGGACTCAAAGGAAAACAGTAAACAATGCATGCAGGGCGGAACTAGGCCAATATCCATTAATAATCACTATCCAAAAAAGAGCCACCAAATTTTGGAATCACCTACAAATGAGCAACCCCCAATGCTATCACTACGACGCCCTGAAATGCCAAGAGCTGACCATAAAGAAGAATACCCTCAGTCAACTAGTCCTGGGACTCAGTGAAGTAACTACTAACACTACTAACAATAACCAGCCCCAGGACAGTGACAGCGTAACACAAAGAATTCGACCCAACACAATCGTCACTAAGCAAAAGGAAAAATATCTGACATATTGGGCAGAAACAACAAAAACCCAAAGCAAACTCAATTGCTACTTGGCCCTAAACAGACAATACAACATAGCTGATTACCTGACCATGGTAAAGGATAACAAACTGAGAAAAACCTTGACAAGGTACAGACTTAGCGAACATAGCCTAGCGATCGAAAAAGGCAGACCAGGCTGCCAAGAGAGGACAGGCTATGCTCTCACTGCAGTCAGGGAGTAGTGGAGACAGAGATGCACTTCCTCACAGCCTGTGGAAAATATCAGGGCATCAGGGAGAATTTCTACCAAAAATTCTCACAAATATGCCCTGAATTCAGAAATCTGAATGACAACCAAAAACTCCCATACCTACTGGGGGAGGAGAGAAGCTGTGTAGCACTGGCGGCACACTATGTTACAGCTTGCCATGAACAGAGGGACAACCAGTAAACTAAGAAAAGAGTATATATAAATAATGCGAATGTATATTTATACACTCAGGGATATACCTGTTTATACACTGTATGAATAGAACTGCGTTTATGTGTTCAACCATAAATGTATTTTGATGCTTTGGCAACATAAGATGTACCTTATCATGCCAATAAAGCGATTTGAATTGAATTGAATTGAATTGATTGAAGCAGAGACTGTGGGATGTATCATCGGAGTTAGTGATTGAAGTAGAGACTGTGGGATGCACCATCAGAGTTAGTGATTGAAGCAGAGACTGTGGGATGCACCATCGGAGTTAGTGATTGAAGCAGAGACTGTGGGATGTACCATCGGAGTTAGTGATTGAAGCAGAGACTGTGGGATGCACCATTGGAGTTAGTGATTGAAGCAGAGACTGTGGGATGCACCATCGGAGTTAGTGATTGAAGTAGAGACTGTGGGATGCACCATCAGAGTTAGTGATTGAAGCAGAGACTGTGGGATGTACCATCGGAGTTAGTGATTGAAGTAGAGACTGTGGGATGCACCATCAGAGTTAGTGATTGAAGCAGAGACTGTGGGATGCACCATCGGAGTTAGTGATTGAAGTAGAGACTGTGTCAACATTTAAGAATAGGTTAAGTAAGTAGTTAAAGGAAAAGGGGAGAGAGATATGGGGACAAGGTAGGCACATGGGATTAGGATTACTGCTCACGTGGAAAATAAACACCAAGACAAACTGGATGGGCTGACCAGCCCGTTTCCGTGTTGCCATTTTTATGTAATTCAATGCTACGATGGTTTGTAGCAGGGAATTCCATGTTTTAACTATCCTCTGCACAAATAATTTTGTTTCAAACAACCCCCTGAATTGACTTAAGCTTTTGGCCTCTTGTGACGGTGTTTCACTGGCCAGTGGGAACAATTGATCACCACTTTAGCGATTCTTTTCGCAAATCCCCTCAACCAAACAGAACTGGCATGGTCAAAGTCATTACAGTTTGGCAGCAGCAAGCACAAGGAAAAGCTGACCAAGGAATAAAATGGTTCAGACGAGTCTTTTTGTTCACCCTCACATGCCTGGGGTTCAACTGTACAGTTCAAATCAAATTGTAAACATTGTTAGTGGTGGCATCAGACCATTGGATCCCCATCACATCCCCCTTAAAACATTTGTATAAAATTCCTTTGTCCACTATTTAAACTAAGACAGACAGAAGAACCTCATACAAATGTGTTCATTATTAATGTGTGAAGGGTCACTGGCATGATCTTGAGCATTGCCTTGGAGGGGTCACTGAGTCTGCAGTTGTACAGGGCCTTGGTGAGGCCACATCTTGAGTATTGTGTACAGTTTTGGTCACCTTATCTGAGGAAGGATGTTCTTGCCATGGAAGGAGTGCAGCGAAGATTCACCAGACTGATACCTGGGATGGCAGGAATGACGTATGAGGAGAGATTGGGTCGATTGGGCTTGTACTCGCTGGAGTTTAGAGGAATGAGAGGGGATCTCATTGAAACTTATAAAATTCTAACAGGAGTAGACAGACTAGATGCTGGAAGGATGTTCCCGATGGTCGGGGAGTCCAGAACCAGGGGTCACAGTCTAAGGATAAGGGGTAAGCCATTTAGGACAGAGATGAGGAGGAATTTCTTCACCCAGAGAGTGGTGAACCTGTGGAATTCTCTACCACAGAAGGCAGTTGAGGCCAATTCATTAAATATATTCAAGAAGGAGTTGGATATATTTCTTAAGGCTAAAGGGATCAAGGGATATGGGGAGAAAGCAGGAACAGGGTACTGAATTTGGATGATCAGCCATGATCTCATTAAATGGCGGAGCAGGCTCGAGGGGCCGAATGGCCTACTCCTGCTCCTATCTTCTATGTTTCTATGAACGGCATGAGGGCATTTAATTATCAAATGTAAAAATAAAACACTGCAAAAGCTGGAAATACACAGGGCCAGTCAGCAGCTGTGGAGAAAGAGCAGTTTAACGTGTCAGGTATAAACCGGTCAGATTTTTCAGTTTATTTAATACCCAGTGGTTAACCAAGGTGCTTCTGCAAATCAGGTTTCTTGACTAGAAACTCCCTCCCACCGTGGGCTCAGTAACCACTCCAGCCCATTGGTGCCATCAGACCCCACTGGGACTCATTTTAACTTTGTCGTCCGTGTAAAATGAGCAATCGCTGATCGGCCACCATTATAGACCCCGCCCGATTTCATTTCTAAAACAATAAAAGAATATGTTACAGTTTATCATGATTCTGTGGAATTGAGTGCTATTCAGGAGGTCCTGCTGAAGATTTCTCAGCCATCTTTTTCTTATTGTTGGGCATGACTTATCAATACTTTGCATTTTAATCACCTTTTGATTATGCCTCCGTGAAATGCTTTGGGACATTTTCTATGTTAAAGGTTAGATATAAACGTGTTGTTATTGTAGTAGTCATAAATGTATTCCTGACACTCCCAGGCCTCTGCCAATGGTCCATGCTTCATCTCCCCAAATGAAAATGAACTCGATAGTAATGAATGAGAATGATGTGCAGGATATGGGCTTATCACGTGAGCAATTCATAGAACACGGAAGGTGGCCATTCGGCCCGTCGAGCCTGTGCCGACTCTCAGCTAGTCCCACTCCCCCGCCTTTTCTTCCGAAGCCCTGCAAATTTTTTTTCCTTCAGGTACTTATCCAACTCCCTTTTGAAAGCACTGATTGAGTCTGCCTCCACCACCCTTTCAGGCAGTGCATTCCATTCCAGGTCCTAACCACTTGCTGAGTAAAACAGTTTTTCCTCATGTCGCCCTTGGTTCTTCTGCCAATCACCTTGAATCTGTGTCCTCTGGTTCTCGACCCTTCTGCCAATGGGAACAGTTTCTCTCTATATCTACTCTGTCCAGACCCCTCATGATTTTGAACACCTCTATCAAATCTCCTCTCAATCCTCTCTGCTCTAAGGAGAACAACCCCAGCTTCTCCAGTCTATCCACATAACTGAAGTCCCTCATCCCTGGAATCATTCTCGTAAATCTTTTCTGCACCCTCTCTAAGGCCTTCACATCCTTCCTAAAGTGCGGTGCCCAGAATTGGACACAATACTCCAGTTGAGGCCGAACCAATATTTTATACAGGTTCATCATAATTTCCACGCTTTTGTACTCTATGCCTCTATTTGTGAAGTCCAGGATCCCGTAAGCTTTTTTAACTGCTTTCTCAACCTATCCTGCCACCTTCAATAATTTATGCACATATACCCAATGGTCTCTCTGTTCATGCACCGCCTTTAGGATTGTACCCTTTCGTTTATATTTCCTCTCCTCATTCTTTCTACCAAAATGTATCACTTCACACTTTTCTGCGTTAAATTTCATTTGCCACATGTCCACCCATTCCACCAGCCTATCTATATCCTCTTGAAGTCTATCACTATCCTCCTCACTGTTCACTATACTTCCAAGTTTTGTCTCATCTGCAAATTTTGAAATTGTGCCCTGTACACCCAGTCCAAGTCATTAATATATATCAAGAAAAACAATGGCCCTAGAACCGACCCCTGGGGAACACCACTTCTCTGTTTCCTGTCACTTAGCCAATTTCATATCCATGCTGCCACTGTCCCTTTTATTCCATGGGTTTCAACTTTGCTGGCAAGCCTATTATGTGGCACTTTGTCAAACGCCTTTTGGAAGTCCATATACACCACGTCAACCGCATTGCCCTCATCAACCCTCTCTGTTACCTCATCAAAAAACTCAATCAAGTTGGTTAAACATGATTTGCCTTTAACAAATCTGTGCTGGCTTTCCTTAATTAATTCATACTTGTCCAAGTGACATAATTTTGTCCCTGATTATTGTTTCTAAAAGCTTCCCCACTACCGAGGTTAAACTGACCGGCCTATAGTTGCTGGGTTTAACTTTACACCCTTTTTTGAACAATAGCGTAACATTTACAATTCTCCAGTCCTCTGGCACCACCATTGTTTCTAAGTAGGATTTGAAGATTATGGCCAGTACCTCCGCGATTTCTTCCTTCACTTCATTCAGTGTCCTAAGATGCATCCCATCCGGTCCTGGTGATTTATCTACTTTAAAGTACAGCCAGCATTTCTAGTACCTCCTCGATCAACTTTTATCCCATTCAGTATCTCCTCAACCTCCTCCTTCACTATGTCTATGGCAGCATCTTCTTCCTTGGTGAAGACAGATGCAAAGTACTCATTTAGCACCTCAGCCATACCCTCTGCCTTCATGTGTAGGTCTCCTTTTTGGTCCCTAATCGGCCACACCCCTCCTCTTACTACCCGTTTACTATTTATATGCCTATAGAAGACTTTTGGATTACCTTTTATGTTAGCTGCCATTCTAGTCTCATAACCTCTCTTTGCCCCTTTTATTTTTCGCTTCTCCTCTGACCTTCCTATATTTAGCCCGATTCTCAGATGTATTCTCGACCTGACATCTGTCATACACGCTCTTTTTCTGCTTCATCTTACTCTATCTCTTTTGCCATCCAGGGAGCTCTGTCTTTAGTTGCCCTACCTTTCCCCCTAGTGGGAATGTACTTCGACTGTACCCGAACTATTTCCTCTTTAAAGGCAGCCCATTGTTCCACTACAGTTTTGCCTGCAAATTTTAATTCCAATTTACCCAGGCTAGATCCATTCTCCTAAAGCAAAGCAGAGTGGTAAAACGTACAGCTGGCGTGGTAAAAACGCAAACGATCACCCGTCTTGGAGTTCAATGTCACCGTCAGATCCAAAATGAGTTTAGAATCATAGAATCGTACAACACAGGAGGAGGTCATTTGGCCCATCATGCCGGCTCTTTGAAAGAGCTCTCCAATTAGTCCCACTCCCCTGCTCATTCTCCACAGCAATGAAAAATTTCCCCTGAATTTGAGAGCTGAAGTTCTAGGGTTGCCACTAATGTACCAGTGCTTCCAACAGACTGTTTTGTAATATCTCCTCACTGACAGAGTGATCCGAATGTTGAAGTTCCAACAATTGGCTCTACAGTAGAATGTAGGTTTCTGTCTAATACACAGCAGAGGAACAATACCAGGGGTTTCACCACAAAGAAATCAAAAACCCAGTCAGCTCCACTGCTTGGAGACATGTCCCAGCATCTGAAGAGCAATGGCTCCCATTTCATCCTCTCAGGCAGAAAAGGATCATGGCACAGAGGGAGACACTTCAAAAGAAGAAAAAGGGAAAAACATAGTAGTTCTGATGAGAGGCCATCAACCCGAAACATTAACTCCGTTTCTCTCTCCACAGATGCTGCCTGACCCGTTGAGCGTTTTCCAGCATTTCCTGTTTTTTATTTCAGATTTACAGCATCCGCAGTATTTTGCTTTTGTAACAATATATAGACGTGCGGATAATGGGCCTTCCTATTAGTTATCACTCAATAAACTTACAAATGATTGAACCACGATTGTTAATTCTTCCTTGTGAAGATAGTCACCCATCAGCAACAGGGGACGTGCTGGCGGTCATCGCACACCAACATCCACTCGTGGTGAAAGAAAGAACAATGCTCAAAATGGAATCATATTCCACAAAACTCCACCGCATAATTTACATTGAAAACATTATTGGAGTGATTCCAAGATCTTGGGATTGAAATGGTGCCAAGTTGCCCAGAACCGCAAAGAGAACGAGGGCAGGGTTTTAAAAAAAGTGATATCTCAGCTTTTTTCCAACATTGTTTGGGCAGGCCCTGAGCCACTCTAATGGGCTTTATTCTGCTGGTTTAGAACCTGATCGGAACACTCAATTAAATCACTGCCTTACGGCTTAATCCTAAACCATCCATAATTGCTCCACCATTGGTGGCCGTGCCTTCAGCTGCAGAGGCCCCAAGCTCTGGAATTCCCTCCCGAAACCTCTTCTCTCGCTGCTCCTTTTAGGCGCTCCTTAAAACCAACCTCTGACCAAATTTTGGTAATCTGTCCTAATATCTCATGTGGCTCGGTGTCAAATGTGGTTTGATGACACTCCTGTAAAACACGTGGGGACGTTTTACTGCCTTAAAGGCGTTACATAAATAGAAGTTGTTACACCTATTATTGTGACAGAAATGTATTTAATATTCATATGTGGTTATATTGCAAGACTTTTATGTTATTTATTATCTTCCAATGCAGTCACAACAATTATGGCTAACTGTGTAAAAAATGTGTAGGTTCACCATTTTGTGTGTGAATGTGTCAAAAATCAGTTACTCCTTGAAATGGCTGTTTTAACTTTAGATTTTTCAAAAATCTTTAGGAAGTTTTATGTAGGAGCAGCATAGTTGGAAAAGCAGAGTGAATAGCAGGAGGTAGGACATGAGCTACCAGTGAGGGCGACACTGACTGTTGATGTGTGTTAAGTTCAGGGGCTATTACAGTCCAAGCTGACTCGCACTGGCTGTTCTTCTCGGTTTTTCAACCATCTAATTTTGTAACTTAGCTTCTTTCACCTCTTCGGGTTCCCTGTGCACCAGTGTTGGGGAAGCAGGTAACTTACCCTTGGCCTCTGGTGCCTCCAGCATTGAGTGGACTTGTGAGGCACGACACTAAAAATAGCTTTGTGCTTGTGTGGATGACCCAGAATTTAAAATAGGCTTCGCGAATAGACCAGACATGGCTAAATTGAACCATTGCAGTTTTACCATTTAATTTAGCACCATCATGAGGCTGCACCTTCACCATAGCCATGAATAGAGTAGCACCAAACAGTCCGCACAAACAAGAGGTCATCACACAAGAACCCCATGAGAGATGCAATGATATTCCTCAGGGCACCTCCCCACATATGAACTTAACTTCCTTTGTCCTCTTCCCCATTTAAGATGGATCAGCAGCAATAATATAGGAGTCAGAGCTAAATGTACAAAAAATAAAGATGCGTTTATTTTTTCCTCTCACCTCCAGGGTCTTTTAGATCAGACACCAGAGGTTTGCGGACAGGTTATCTATTTGGATCAGTAACCAACCAAAAAAGGTTGAGCTGCAATACGACACAGGTTGACTTGCTGGCCGAGTCCCTCCCCAATCCCCACCTCCACATTGAGCAAAGGCCCTCACTTCTTGGTAATGATCATGATCCGAGCACATGAAGAATCATGGGCTCTATCGGGTCTTGCAGCACTGTGGTAATGCACCTGGTTACATGAATGTGCATTGCCCCTCAAAAATAGATACATGGATTTTTAAATCAGTAGAAAATTTCTTTAAAAAAAATGTTCTGTGCTTTCTTTATTTTTATAACAAAAAGGGATGAAGGTAGCTCCCGAGTCCTGCCCGGTCATAATCAAGTTGGGGCATCAGCATAGTTGTTAACCTAGGAGGAAGAGATGAGCAACTGTTCCCACAGTGTTAATATTGCATGTGCAATGCACCCCAAATCGGAGGTCATGACCTTTGTCCTCCTTGGGGCAGCCTCCTGGCTGGCCAGCTCCTTGTCCACATTTATACTTAAATCTGCAAATTCCAAATATCCCACAATCCGGAGTGCCCTCTCATCAGTCACCACAGCTGAAGGTAACTCCCTCACTGTGCACCTCAGTCCTAATCTCCCAATGTTTCCACAAGTTGGTACCTACAGCTTTGAGAGCTGCAAAGAGAAATCTTATTTCGGCTGAAGGTGCAGTGCTCCGAAACAACATTCTTCCAATAACTAAGCCAAAGCTAAAAAAATTTTTATAAAGTCACAGCGATGATCAATTTCAGGAATGGCAGGTTTGTGTGCTCATGCCATTGACCTTTGCTCCTTGCCCCAAGTAGTGACTCTGCGATTAGCAGAAATGCTGCAGTGGAGAGCAAAGGTCAACAGCACCAGTACACAAATTGCGCATTCCTGAAAATGATCACTGCTGGGAATACTTTAATACCTTCCAAACAAGCAGCACTTGAAAGAAATTTGTTAACAGGTAGACATCTTTAAATGCCCACTTACATTTCCTGATGTCTAACTGTGGGGCACTTCGGTTCAATATTCACAGCAGGAGTCACTGAGTCTCCTTTCCGAACTCACATGGCACACTCGCACTCCATACACTAATTGGTCAGGCATATCCTAAATCAATTGTTCCTACACTTCTGGCTTGGTCTGGTACTGAATCATTAGAGATCCATAACACTTACACCATTGTCATATTTTATTTGATCTTGCCTAACCTGAAAGTAGCTCAATTTAAGGAGGAAGAGCAATGTTGTGTTAAATAAAAGATGTCAGGGAAAATGCTCGGCCTTCTTCAGATGTGCACTATAGAGCACCATCAGCTGGGTCTAACCTTTTCACAATGCTGAATGTCCTCTCCATGATAAAGCTGGTAGATGAGTGAATCAGTCAAATAAATGCTGTGGACTTTTGAATGGCAGCAATCAGGACTTCAAATCATACCGAGTACCCCCAACATGCCATTTCCATAAACCAAGTCAACCAGAATGTTAAAATTTGGGATCCTGGGAGGAAACAACAATTTTGACAATCAAGTGCTTGATACGGTTCATAGATTTGCATGCATCGTGCATTTTCACTATATGGTTACTTCCTGGTTGCAGTAAATGCCCTCAAGAATACAAATCGCTTGCTTTCAAGAACGTTGAAGAAATCAGGTCAGTACCTAAAATTCCTCTTTGACCCGTGATTGCATTATTTGTATAACTGAAAAGCCTGCTCAGGCTGCTCTATTGATCAATGCAGCAGTAAGACAGCGGACAAATTTGGGCAGGGAGGATTGGCACATTCCAGACACCTGTCACCAGTTGAAATCTAAAATCTGCAAGGTGAGGTCAGCAGTTAACTTGACTGCAAGCTACAGAACTCTCCAAATCCACTTAGAGTTCCTTAGCCAGCTCAGCTATTTACTGCTCATTACAACAATATCAAGGCACAACTTGTGTCTCAGGCTAGACCAGGATCACTATTTTGGGGTAATATATTCGGCCTTTGGGGGGGGGGGGATCATTGACTCATTGGCCTGGATTTTGCAGTCAGTGGTGAACAAACGGCACTAACTGTTCGTTACACTTACAATTGCCCACAGACTTTTACACTGGAACTTGCGGTTATTAGAGAGCCAAAAAAGTGTGGCATCCTCTACAGGGAATCTGAGAGCTGTGAGAACAGGGCAAGCAATCGGATGTCTCCTTAACCAATCAGATTGAAGAATTCTTACTGAGACAGGCAGAGTCTAAACCAGGAAGTGGAAGTTGGAATATTTAATTCAATGTCAAGTCAAATCATGTACAGAAAATGAAATGGAGAGGGAAAGCAAGATGGGTTTATGGGAGAGATAGAGAGACAAAAAAGTTATTTAATTTTTTTAAAATCTGCAACAATAATTAATTAAAATCTGAAGGAATGAGACTCCACACTTGTAAAAGTTAATTTTCAGTGCCAGAGAGGTTGTTTGGCAGCAATTAAGACTTATCTCGCCGCTAAAAATTCACTTACACTTGAATGGACAAGCCCAAACTTTTTCTGGCATGTTTGGTGGGTATCTAGTGGGTAAGTACCACAACTTCACACAATTCCATGTATTTGAATGCTGAGTCTCGGAGAGATACAGATATCGAAGCTTCTGGAGGAGCAGGGCACATCGGACAGCAAGTTCCTGATTTCTGCATTTAACTGTGCACGTGCGGCCGTCGGAAGTTGCTGTCCGGTTTACTCTTTAGCAAAATCCTGGCCATTGTATTTAATATCAAAATTTTTTTACAGTCAGCTTGTTTAGCATTGCAATTGTGTTCCTCTTCCTTCACATACCTCATGTGAAAGTACAAGACATTTTTAGATATCAAGTGGGGCATAAGAGTCAAAAATCATAAAATTAATGCACTTCTTACTCCAAATTATATTAGAAAAGTTAAAAGGATAGGTCCTTTGCATTGCACTATAATATGTCAAAACCACGGCCTAACAGTTGTCTTATAAAGTGCTGTGTTTTGGATGGTTTCTCTTTTGCTAAGACAGTCAGAAACAATGGATGTTATACAAGTGGTCAAGGTATTTCAGAGAATTTTATATAGAGGGGACTATTATAGATTAGGCTTCAACCTTAAATACAGAATTGGTAACTGCTGTTAATGCAGGCATGCAACATAAAATTGATTAAACTCCACCTTCTAAATGAAACAAGCTCCTTAAGTATTTAATTTTTACATTTAATTTGCCTTTGCTATCTCCTCCTTTAATAACTGCTACACAAGTTCAGAAACGTTGCAGAGAGAGTCAGGTCAGATCACCAAGGTTAAAACATTGGGCCCACAGATCACCCCCTTTCCCCCGCCCCCCCTGCACACTACACACACAACCCTGCCTCCCCTCCCAACCCCTCACCTCCCCCTCCACCTCCCACACCCCCCAACCCCTCCAATATATTCTTATATAGAACAGAGTTAAGAACACAAATAAACTTGCAATTATTCAGAGCTATATCACATCTCCCGGGACATCCCAAAGCATCTCATAGCCAATGAATCACTTTTGGAACATGCGACTTGTTTTATAGACAAATGTACCAGCCAATTTGCACACAAAGTCCAATAGACAGCAAAGAGATGAATGGCTAGTTAATCTGTTTTAGGTACCACTAGTTATGGGGCACATGCTGCCTGGGACACTGGGAGAACTGTCTCTTCTGAAGATGATTTTCTTTTTCAGTAGTAGCATCGTGAGACTGTATATAACTCAATCCAAGGACACAAGATAGTGAACCGTGGAGACCAGGCAAATCCAGAATACCGTGAGCTAGGGAAAGGGGGAAACAGTTTCAAAGCAGTAAAATTTATGACAGATGTCAGGAAGTTATTCTACACACAAAAAATAATCAACACTTTGAAAGGGACTCAAAGTAAAAAAAAAAACTGCAGATGCTGGAAATGAGAGAAAATGCTGGAAGCACTCAGCAGGTCAGGCAGCATCAGCAAGAACAGAAGAGTTAATGGTTCAGGTCAGAACTGGAAGAAATTACAGATAAATAGCTTCTTTTAAATGAACAGAACAAAACAAAGAGGAAGGAAAAGAAACACATGGACAAAGAATTGTGGAAAACAGGAGGTGGTTAAATGGCAGAAGTGATACACGTACGAGAAAATGTGAGGCACTCGAAGAGAAATCAAGAAAATAAAAGACACAGAAGACGCAGAGAACCCGTGAACAGCTGAGAGAGTTGGGGGATGAGGCAGATAGAAATGGAAGCACAAAAACTGGCAAAGCCAAGAGGTTCCAGTGGAGCAGAAGCCCAAGTAGAAGGAAAAAGCCAGTCAACACCAACACGGTATTCTGCAAAGGGTCCCCATCACAAGCACCAGTCTGCTTCCTCCCCCGCAATACCTGTACATCCATTCCATGGGGCCAGCACTTCCGGCTGGAGAGAAGGGGGGGCCTATAGTTACGGTCTGAAGTTAGTATTAATGCCAGAGGGCTGCAAAGTGCCTGGTAGAAAGATAAGGTGCCATTCCTCATGGGAAAGGACTGCCTGGGCAGTTTTCCCCTTCCAACATTGCATTGGTCTTCACAGCCAGACAAATAGTTTCAATAGACAACAGAGTCCCTTATAAGGCAAAGCCTGTATCCTTATTCACTGCTGCCTGTGCTAGGTTTAACAATTAACCCTGAATCATGGTCAGCTGCTTACTGGAGAATTTGAGAGGTACCCATTACATTTGCCCATCGCCTCCAAATGGTAGAAAATATCACCAGACCAACGCACACAGACTAAAGCTGCTTGGTTAGCAGAAATACATAGGGGCAGAAAGGCACAGCAAGATACAGTACAGTAACCAAACGTGCTCAATCTATGGTCCGTATCCCAAGTGTCAACCTGTCTCGCCTCTTTCTGAACACCAGCAGAGCCATCCCTCATTGCCAGCACCCCCTAATGTGGAGAATTTGCAAGCTATAATTACAGTCTGAAGTTACTAAAATCAACCTTCAGGACAGAGGCTTGCAGAATGCACAGGAAAAATAAAAAAGGTGCTGTTCTTGGAGCTTGCGTCGAGTTTCATTGGAACAATGCCAAAGGTGAAGAGGTCAGAGTGGAAATGGGATGTGGAATTAAAGTAGTGAGCCACAGGGAGCTCAGGGTCACACATCCAAGTCTTCCCAACAAAGAGGAAATTGCACCATGAGCAGTGAATAGGGTACACTCTTGAATTGCACCATGAGCAGTGAATAGGGTACACTCTTGAATGATGTGAAGCTGCTGTATCTGCACAGTAGATGTAAACTAAACTCGCCACAGAAAGTTACATTAAGCCCTTTTAACGATGTGATAGTTGTTAATTATTGCCAATCAACCTCTCTGGCACTGAAAATTAACTATTACATGCGTGGAGTCTCATTCCTTCAGGTATTAATTGTTGGAGATTTAAAAAAAAATAAAAACATTACATTTCCTTTCTGTCTCTTTGCTCTCTCCATCCAATCTTTCTTTCCCTCTCTATTTCTCTTTCTGTACCCGATTTAACATTGAATTCACCCACTCTAATTTAGACTTCCTGCTCAGTCCTTGCACTGTTAATTTCACAATCCTTCGATCGGATTGGTTAGGGAGAGCCACAGTTGCTTGCCCTGGTCACTCAGATCCCAGATGCCCGGTTTCCCTCATTGCGACATTATCAGCTCGCACTTTCAGCAACTTGTCACGTAAAAAAATTAAAAAACCCAAAACGTGCAAGGGCAACTCTAACTAAAGACAGAGGTCGTTAGATGCCCTGTTGTAGCAAAATCAGCGACATTATAATTAGAAGGCCAGTCCCGCTAGAGGAACAGAGGAACAAAGGCCGGACAAAAAGGATCGAGAGTGTAGTGGAGTAGGCATCAGGGTAGGATTTCACTTCAAGCTTCAGGCTAAGATTGCCCGTGCAGGGTATATGCACAGACACCCCCCAGTAGCTACACCCCTTAGATTGAGAAGCATGGTTGTAGGGGCTGAAATCGATGATGCATGGTAATACCTGGGCAGGGGTTGCAGGGGCTGAAATCAATGATGCACGGTAATACCTGGGCAGGGGTTGCAGGGGCTGAAATCGATGATGCATGGTAATACCTGGGCAGGGGTTGCAGGGGCTGAAATCGATGATGCACGGTAATACCTGGGCAGGGGTTGCAGGGGCTGGAATCGATGATGCATGGTAATACCTGGGCAGGGGTTGCAGGGGCTGAAATCGATGATGCACGGTAATACCTGGGCAGGGGTTGCAGGGGCTGAAATCGATGATGCACGGTAATACCTGGGCAGGGGTTGCAGGGGCTGAAATCGATGATGCACGGTAATACCTGGGCAGGGGTTGCAGGGGCTGGAATCGATGATGCATGGTAATACCTGGGCAGGGGGGAAGCAACAGTTCTGCCACTTCTGCGATGTATTATACATACTATTACAACAGGCTCCCAATACTGCACCAGATTGTTATTGGGTGAAGAGCTGACCCTCAACACAGCGGGATTATAATTTCTTCAAACAAGTGCCAAGAACCAGCAAGATAGAATTTCCTCTTGCGCTGGTAAATGGGAACATTTATTGGCATGTAATAAACTGAGGCCAACTGCACTTTAAGTGATTAAAATTTTAGTTGCAATTAAGTAGTCACAAAGTCTGTTCAAAAAAGTTACAAAGATATCACCTTCTAAAAGTACAGATTGCCCTGGGCACAAACATATTGAAATGGAAAGCTGGCCTTCCAGGCTCATTGGCTGGTGAATGTTCACATATGTTTGTGCTCAACGTTGTGGGTAGTAAACAGAGCAAACAACACTCTATATTTTAAAAATTACCAAAGGCCAAACCATTTCTCAATCTTGTTTGTCCAAAAGTCATTGCTGTACTTTTCTGATAACCGGTTCTCACCATCAGGCTGAAGGGGATAGTATATTCAAAAGGAAATAATTTGCGATCGGATTGTCAAAGGAGTGACTGGCAGAGAATCGGAGAACAGGGCTGGAGAAACATTTCCATCTTTTCTGCTGGCCTCCATGCTGAATCAGATTCACCTCAGTAGGTTAGCATTGAGCATTGTTTAAATTCAGAAGGTAGACATTAAGGGTATTCCGGGTCTCAAACTTCCTGCTTATCAGCTTAAAGAACTAAAATACTAGTAAATCTGATCACCCAGCCACCCTCCCGCCCACCTCTCCCTCTCTCAGGGATAAAACGCTCAAATAAAATTAGGAAATGAATGACTAACTGAAAAGTGGACCCTTCCTAAAAATATATCCAATAAGTCACAATAAAAATAAATCTGAAATCTCAGATGGAGAATGTTCCACACCATTCTTGATGAAGAATTTCAACAACTGAATCAAATTATTTTGCTTAATCTTTTACATTTACTCCTTTTGTACCACTCCGGTTATTCCGGAGTGAGTGAGAATGCAGGCTGCCAATAAACACCCCAATAACACTCACCATCCATCTCTAATAGCATTGTCCACATTAAATAACATTACCCGTGACAATAATTAGCCCATCAATATAACTGGTTATTTATTGTTTATCAATAATTTCTCAGAATTATAAGAATGTTATTTATTACAGAACATTTTCATTGCTGCTTCAGAACCAGTTATAGAATGAAACACAGAAAATGTTCATTGTGGAGGTTATTTTATTACCATTATTATGGGATTGGATGATTGGAATGTATTATCACATGGTTTGGTATGAGCATGCTCAGTTCACTCTGGCCTAATAAAGCAAGCACATGGACTCGCAACTCATCGTGTCTCGATCCTTCATTTGTTCTACCCACATGTCAACAAGGACGGGGTCCCAAAGCAATTTTTAGGGATCATGGAAGGGCGTAGTATTCAAGCTTCGGGGGGATAAGTTTAAGGTGAATTTGAGACACCTAAACTGAATTTTTGTGATGTTTTACCATTAATGCTCGTGCAGAATTATCTGTGCTTCGCCTTCGCGTGTATGTATACACAGCAACAGTGGCATTGATTCTCACAGGTAGCGTGCTGAGTCACTGTTTGACGGGATCAGGACAATCACGGCCACACCTACAGGATTCATCGGAAGCCTCGGCCTGTATGACGGAGCTCACGAACCTCAGTTTTTACATCGAGTGGATGGAGATTTTTTTTTTTAGGGCCAATAACATTATTGAGACTGAAGGTGCAGATGAGAATGTTCAAGCTCAAAATAAAGTAATTAGTGAACGAAAAAAAGCAATTTTACTAACAGAGATCGAGCGAGATGCTGACGAACGTTGACAAACCTACTTGCGACAGTGAAAGCGAAGGATGCGTCATTTGAAGACATTGTCGAGAAACTAGAGGACCATTTCGACCCAAATCTGTTAGAAATAGCAGAGAGCTAGAAGTTTGGTGCCAGAAACCAAACAAAAAAAGTGAGTGCATCATAGCTCCTAAGAAATAACAACAGAAAGTGCTGGAAACACTCAGCAGGTCAGGCAGCATCGAGGAGAGAGAAACAGAGTTAACGTTTCAGGTCAAACCCTTCAACCCAAAACGTCGACTCTGTTTCTCTCTCCTCGATGCTGCCTGACCTGCTGAGTGTTTCCAGCTCTTTCTGTTGTTATTTCAGATTTCCAGCATCTGCAGTGTTTTGCTATTGTCACTCCCAAGAACCAGTCTTTGCATTGCAACTTTGGCACATTTTTGGATCGCGCGTTGCGAGACAAGTTTGTGTAGGGACTGTTGGATGAGCGCACACAGTCCAAGTTACTGAGCACTCCGAACCTAATGTTTGGCATAGCATGCAAAATTGCCCTGCCTATGGAGATGGTGTCGAAGAATGCTAGGGAGCTCCATCCAACTCAAGTGACTAGTGCAGCTGAGGTCGACAGTCACAAAGCCACCGCCAAACCTAAAGCTGTGAGAAAGAGTCAAAAGTATGTCGGTGAGAGCAGTTCAGTGAATTGTTATCGCTGCAATGGAGATCACTCACCACAGTCCTGCCAATACAGTATTTTCACTGCCAGAAGCAAGGCCATATTTCAACAGCTTGCAGAGCTAGATCTAAAGCAGGAAGTAAGAACCATTCTAGTGGCAATGCAAAGCAGTGACAACAAAAGGGAGGAGTTCACAATATTGAAGTGAACACACCTGATGTTGAAGAACTAGGCATCTACAGTATCTATGCCACTAGCAGCAATGCTAGCAGTCATGAGATAGACTTCAGTACAAGACATTTGATCAACGAGCAATATTATATTGCTATATGTATATCGACAAGGTGGCAGACTGCTCTATCATGAGTAAGGACACACGAGAGTAAGTTTAATCAAGTACCACTTACAAAGAGTACCGTAGAGTTAAATACCTACTCGAGAAATCCTAGAGACATGTGGACAAATGGAATGTACAGTTCAACACAATGGCCAGTCAGTAAAGCTGCCCATTATTGTAGCGAGCTACCACAACAGGCCAACCCTCATGGGCAAAGATTGATTGAGAAAGTTAAAACTAGACTGGAAAAACGTCTTCAGTGTAGATGCTTCAAAGAAGCGACTCGACACAATGCTGAACAAGTACGAAAGCTTGTTCACAGACAATTATGAAGGCATCACTGGGTATGATATGCATATCCACAGCAAGTCCATCGTGAAGCCTGTCTATTGTAAGGCAAGGCCGGTCCCCTATGCGTTGAAAAGTCAGGTGGAGGAAGAGCTAGTGAAGCTCCGAGAGAACAGAGTGCTAGTAAAAACTGACAAAAGTGAATGGGCTACCCCAATTGTGGTAGTACCCAAAGCAGACAAAACTGTACACTTGTGCAGTGACTACAAAGTTACTATCAACCAAACAGCTGATGAGCAGTACCCATTACCTACATCGCATGATTTGTATGCAGCACTCTCTGGGTCAAAGGTTTTCTCCAAGCTTGACCTGTCGCACACTTACGTTCAGCTGAATGTTGACTAAGAGAGTCAACAGGATCTCACCATCAACACACACAATGGACTGTACTCATACACCAAGCTGCCATATGATGTAAAGTCCTCCCCCAAAATCTTCCAGGCTACGATGGATAAGATTTTGCAAGGAGTTCCAAATTGCTTATGCAATCAAGACGATGTGCTGATCACAACAAGCAGTGAGGAAGAAAATCTAGAAGTGTTAGATATAGTGCTTCAAAGATTGAATGCCCACAATGTCAAATTGAAAAGGAGCAAATGTGCTTTTGTGCAGCCTGAGGTTGTGTACCTTGGTCTAAAAGTTGATGCAAATGGCTTGCAACCAGTGAAGGCAAAGATTGATGCTGTCATCAATGCTCCAAAGCCACAGAACGTGTTTGAGTTAAGATCTTTCCTTGGAATAGTCCAGTGCTATGCACGTTTCTTACCCGAGTTAGCGACCATGATAGCTCCATTGCATGAGCTCCTCAAGAAGGATGTTCAGTGGATGAAAGCGCAACAGGAAGCTTACGACACTTGTAAGCGAAGTCATTCTAGCAATGCTCTACTTGTGCACTACGGCACAGAGCATGAGCTTAAGTTAGCATGTGATGCTTCCAGCTACGGTGTGAGAGCTGTCATAAGCCACGTAATTGATGACGGCCAAGAGAATCCAATTGCGTTCCCATCGCGAACCCTCACAAAGAGCAAAAGAAACTACGCGTTATATTGAAAAGGAAGCACTCGCCATAGCGTTTGGAATCAAGAAATTCCAACAGTTCCTGATCGGCAGAAAGTTTACCCTGATAACTGATCACTCTCCGAGCAATACTGGGGCCCAAAATCTGCCATTCCTGACATGGCCGCATCAAGAAAGCAACGTTGGGCAGTGTTGTTGTCACAATATGACTACAGGAAACTTTTTTTTTTATCCGGCACCGACGGGACCGACGTGGTGCCAGTTCATCAAAAATTCCGGATAACCGAACGCTATAGTAAAAGATACGGAGAGCTGAGAGCTCCGTATAAAGCAACAAACCCTGTTGCTTAGCAACAGGTTCAGGACAATGGCCACAAGTTCCAAGCATCTCTGTAGCTTAGCAACAGCTGCAGCCACACCCTTGCACAGCAACAGATCAAGGAAGGCAAGTACAATATGAAGTAAAACTTACCGGAACCTACTCCTGAATTTTGCCAGTTAACCGAGATTTCCGTTTATTTAGGTGCCGGTAAATCGAAAGTTTCCTGTACATGATTGACTATTGCACTTCAAAGCAAAACGCAATCGCAGATGCCTTGTCCGCGTTGTCACGAGGACTTGTGCTGGGAGTGAAAGTGTGATTTTCATGCTAGGTGCAATTGACAAAGACTTTCCCATGAATACAACTGAGATTGCAGATGAGACTCAAAAGGACTCAATACTGAAGAGAGTGTATGAAAACACCTTGAATAGATGGACTGATAAGTGTATGGACACAGAATTGAAACCATTCCATAACCGCCGTACTGAATTGTCTTGTGAGCAAGGCTGTATCAAGTGGAGTGGTAGTACCTACTTCTTTGAGGGATAGAATGCTGGCCAAACTTCATACTGAACACCCAGGGATAATAATAATAATTCAACTTTATTGTCATTGTACAATGCACAAGTACATGAACAACAAAATGTGATCTTGCAAGCTCCCATGAGTCCAGTACAAATAACATTAACATTAAACGTAAATAGCACCGTCCTGGGAGAAGCAAAGCCGCTGCGTCTGTGCGCGCCGCCATTCCATTTCCACCATTCCTCCTGTCCAACACAATCTTCAGCCCAATGCCCGGGCCTGCTCACTAGCCGCCCCTCCCAGGGCTCCTTCCGTGACCTTCTGCACCTGGTCTTCCCTAATGGTCACCCCTACCAGGTATTAACCAGGCCTGGCTCTGCTTAGCTTCCAAGCCTTGCCAGTGACCCTGTCCCTAGTCCCAGGAACAGTCAGTATGAAATCAATTGAAAGAAGCTTTGTTTACTGGCTTGGATTGGAAAGTGATCTTGAATCACTTGTCAACAAATGCAGCGTTTGCCAAAATTGCCAAAACAAACCACCCAAAACTTCACTACAACCCTAGTCATGGCCAAGTAGACCTTTTCTGAGAGTACATGTAGGCTCCTGTGAGAAAGCAAATGATTATTTTGTGGTACTTGTAGATAGTCAGTCCCTCAAAGTGGATTGAAGTGAAACACATGGGTTCAAATACTACAACTGAATGTACCATAGATGGGTTGAGGTCTATCTTTGCATGTCATGGCTTACCTGAAGAGCTTGTTTCGGACAATGGCCCTCAGTTCCATTCTGCTCTATTCCAAGAATTCATGAAAAGGAATGGTATCAAACCCACTCTCGTTCCACCATATCATCCAGCTTCAAATGGAGCAGCCGAAAGGTCAGTCAGAATAGTGAAAGAAGCTCTCAAAAAGCAAGTGTTGCAGGGTTGTTCAGGACTCAGCATGAAGCAATGTTTGGCACATTTCTTGCTGACGTACAGAACTACTCCACACACTACAACTGGACATACCCCAGCAGAACTCTTGATGAAGAGGAGATTGAGAACATGACCGAGTCTTGGTCAACCAAATTTGGCCTTAAGAGTTGAACAGAAGCAGTCAAGTCTGAAACTTTATTATGGCAGCGATCAGAAAGAACGCAGTTTCAAACAAAACGAGTGTGTTCGTGTTCTCAGTCCCCCTGGAAAGTCGAGTTCACACAAGTGGGATACAGGAACCAGGTTGGTGGAACCAAGAGATATTTGGTTGAAATTGGTGGGAAATCCAAAGTGTTCATGCAGATCAAATGATCTCTGCTAGAGATGAACCAAGACGTGGTCTTGAGCCACTTGATCATGAACATATATATGAGTTTGACTCGGCTCAGACTTCAGTAACTGAAGTTCCAAGTTCAAACAAGTCTGAGCTAGAAACAGGATCATCTTTGAGTTCAGAACCAAAACAAAACAGCCCAGAAATTGGTTCAACACCAAAACTTGCTGTAAGGAGATCTGGAAGGCTCTGCAAACCTGTTATTAAACTGGATTCGTAGTTCATTTAAAAAGGGAAAAAGCCAGGAGTTTTTGTTTTGTGGTACATGTAATGCTGGGAAAGGTGGGACCATAACTTTGTTGTATTTGAGAGGGAATTACAAACATTTTTTAAAAGAGAGAAAGCAATGTAATGTGTTATCACATGGTTTGGTATGAGTATGCTCTGTTCGCTCTGGCCTAATAAAGCAAGCACATAGACGAGCAACTCAGTGTCTCTGTCCTTCATTTGTTCTACCCACATATATTACAATGATGAACTGAGTTAACAGGTTATCTTTATCTCTTGGGCCTGGGTTTGAATCCTGCCCAGATTGGTGGCTTGACGGTCTCCTTCTTCTGCTGGCTCCAATCATTTGGAAAGACTCCGTGCAGTCTGTGCTGGGTGCAGCCCACAGCACAATGACCCACAGTTCCACACATACTGGCAACTTCACTCAGTGAAGTACAAGGACAACTGTTGTATTCAGATGGAGCTTTACTCTACCTTTGCCTGATGAGTGTTCAATGCCAACACTGGATACCCGGAAATAGGAGTATATTATTCCCCAGCACTGACATCCCTTAGCTTGAAGAGAACGACATTCTATTCTCCACACAAATACAAAAGCAAAATACTGCAGTTGAAGGAAATCTGAAATAAATGACTGATTAAATGACAAAACTCCTTTTGTCATTTAACCTCTCCTGTCTTCCACCCTATCACAGGCCTTCCCATCTGTTCTTTCCTCCTCTCCCCCCACTTTCCCTGCCCCTGCACTTGCTTAAAATCTGTTACATCTCTAACTTTTTCCCAGTTCTGACAAAAGGTCATCGACCTGAAATGTTAACTCTCTTTCTCTCTCCACAGATGCTGCCTGACCTGCTGAGCATTTCCAACATTCTATTCTCCCTTTTAGTGCACCACTACAAATGAAAAAAGAATCCCTGTCTCGCAACTTTCTGCCTGATCGATTGACAGTTTGGAAAAACAGAACATTTTCTTTGAAATGTGATTCAGAGTAACAAAATGAAAGTCCAGAATTACAAAACTAAAAGGGTTAAATTATGAGGACAGGTTACATAGACTAGGCTTGCATTCCCTGGAGTATAGAAGATTAAGGGGCGATGTAATTGGTGTTGAAGATGATTACAGGATATGATAGAATAGATAGAGAAACTATTTCCTCTGGCAGGGGAACCTCGAACAAAGGGGCATAACCTTAAAATTAGAGCTAAGTTGTTCAGGGGTGATGTCAGGAATCATTTAGTCACATAAAAGGGTGGTGAAGATCAAGAACTATTCCTCCCCCCCCACCGTAACGATCAATAACATGTCATTCTATAGTGGACACTAGGTGGAGCCGTAGAGCTGTATATAGCTGTATGTATAAGACTACACTACCCAGCTGTATATATATTAAGACTACATTACCCATGAGGCACTAGGCTACCCACAAGGCAACAGTCAAGATGGAAGCCTCTACAGATACTGTACCAGTCCACATGTGCTCAATAAAGTAACTAGCAAAAGCTAGCTGTGTTCATAATAAGAATGTCTATTTATTAATGAACATAAGATGGTGCCAGGGTGGTGAAGATCTGCTGAAAATTGTGAAAAGCGAAATGGAGAATTTGAAGCCACCAGAGCGTTTGAATCTCGAGGGAAATGTCGACGACAATTGGCGGATTTTTAAACAACAATTCGAACTCTACATTGCAGCCATCGGATTCGGTACGAAGCCAGACGCAAGAAAAATAGCGTTGCTGCTTACGGTTGCAGGCCCACAGGTGATAGAGGTATTTAATACATTTGTATTTAATCCAGCGGAGAACAGAGAAAAATTAGAAGATGTGCTAAAAAAATTTGATGCACATTGCTCTCCCAAAAAGAATGAGACGTATGAAAGATACATCTTCCGTTCTCGGACACAGCAACAAAATGAGACTTTTGATAGCTTTATAACTGATCTGAAACTGAAAGTACAGACATGTAATTTCTCTGAGCTCAAAGCATCCATGATTCGTGACCAGATTGATTGTGTTTGGTATTCATGATCAAAAAGTCAGGGAACGTCTGTTGAGAGAAACCGAACTAAATTTGGAAAATGCAGTGAAAATATGCCAAGCCAGCAAGCTAGCTCGAAAGCACGTGAAGACTTTCAGTGAAATCAATAATGATGCGATTGTAATGAGTGAAAATGCTGCTGTCAGTGCTGTGTCCTACAGGGGGAAGAAACGTGGGCAGAACAGAAATGAAAAGCAATCGGAGGATGAAATTTTTAATTGTAAACGCTGTGGTTACAAACACCAGTTAAGACAATGCCCAGCGTTTGGAAAAATGTGCACAAAGTGTAATGGAAAGAATCACTTTGCCAAACAATGCTTTTCAAAAGTAAAAACAACGAAAGGGCAACAAGTTAATGTGATTGAGGACACTGATTTAAGTGAGACATTTTTTGTAGGAATGGTGTCATGTGACGATATCAAAAAAGATACAGAAAATGTGCAGCCCTCAGAAATGGACAATGCTGAACATAAAGTCAATGCAGTAAAAGTGGACAAATGGATGATCCCACTGCAGATAAATGGAGCATTAGTTACATTGAAACTGGACACTGGGGCAAAAGCAAACTTAATCAGTATGAGTGACATAAAAAATATGAAAGAAAAGCCCAAAATACAGAAAAAGTCAGTACTACTGAAGGACTATAATGAACAGAAAATAGATAGCTTAGGTGTATGCAGACTTAAAGTGACAGTCAAAGACAAAGTGCATCATCTCATGTTTTCTGTTGTGGCTGAAAGACTTGATTCGATACTAGGTGACAAAGCTTGTGAGGACTTAGAACTGGTCAAAAGAGTCTACCGTATAAACTGTGCCATAAGCAGACCAGATGACTCAGGTGATGAAGCAGAGAGCCCATCAAGGATGAAAAGGCCAAAGGGTATCCATGTCTTCAAAAAGCCTAGTTTCTCCAAGAAGAAAGAAAAAGACTTCAAGGTCAAAGAGAAGCCAAAGGAAGAAAAGCACAAAGAGGAAAAACACAAGGAGAAAAAGTCCAAAGATATAACCGCAGCAGATGTTGTTAAGCAGTGGAAAGAGAAAAAGAAAAAGAAGAAGCCTGCACCAGAGCAGGAAGCAGTTCCGGTGGATACTCCTTCTTCCCTCAGGCCAATCTTTGGTGTTCCATTAGCCGAGGCTGCTGAGAGGACTATGCTGTATGATGGGATCCAGCTGCCAGCAGTTTTTCGAGAGTCCATTGACTACATTGAGAGTTATGGCATGAAGAGTGAAGGAAACACTGAAACCCTCTCCAAGCAAAGATCGCAAGGAGACCTTGATCTATACAAGAGCAGATTGATGACAATGCCGCAACTGCATCTTGTCATTCACCGCCAGAACAATCTCATGAAGACACATCAGACTTACCCGTGTTGAGAAGATCCACACGTGAAGTAAAAGAGCCTGATAGACTTAACCTTTGAGTACAATGTAAAGCTTTGAAAATGTGTTGACTGTTTTGAAAATGTTTATGTTTATAGAGCACTAACAAAAGTGTTACTGATATTATCTTTATTGTTTTCTTGAAAGTTGATTGGTATTGATTTTGTTAAACCTCAAAGGGGGATGTAACGATCAATAACATGTCATTCTATAGTGGACACTAGGTGGAGCCGTAGAGCTGTATATAGCTGTATGTATAAGACTACACTACCCAGCTGTATATATATTAAGACTACATTACCCATGAGGCACTAGGCTACCCACAGGCAACAGTCAAGATGGAAGCCTCTACCAGTCCACATGTGCTCAATAAAGTAACTAGCAAAAGCTAGCTGTGTTCATAATAAGAATGTCTATTTATTAATGAACATAACACCCCCCCAAAAAAAATACCTGGGGGGGAGGGTGTGGAAGAAAGTCAATTGAAAATTTCAAAACTGAGATTGATTTTTTTTTTAGGCAAGGGTATTAAGGGTTACACAACCAAGACAGGCAGATGGAGTTGAAGATACAGATCAGCCATGATCTAATGGAATGGCAGAACAAGCTAGAGGGGCTGAATGGGCTCCTCCTGCTCCTATGTAAAACACTCAGCCCATCAAATCTCACCCATATAAAAGACTAAATGCCCATCATAGCATCTGGTTGTATTTCGAACAGCTTCCATTTTACCCACCCCCATCTTCCCAGCTAGATTCCCAACATTTATCACTTATATAATCTCAAATAACACCTGCAAACATCTGATAATTTGTTATAAACTAGATTTAGAAAAAAAAAACAGAACATAAAGAATGGAACAAGAGGTCAATTGGCCCATAAATCTTTCACCCTACCCATAAACAATCTGCTCTACCATTTCTGATCCAAAATGGTATTAGAAATCAACAAAGTAGCAAATTTTGCAATTGTTTTTCATTAAATGCATGAAAAGTTTCTTCAATTCAATCTGTCTTGCAGTATCTCAGGCTAAGCCCTCTGACCACTGTACAATCCATCAGCTAGAACGGTAAAGCCAAGGAGAGTGAAGATGGAATTTCCCTTTCAACTTTTTTACAATGACCTCAGTGGGAACTACCTTGCAGAAAGGGAGCAATCACTCACCCTTTGGAATTTATCCCTCATCCTGATGAAAGCCAGGGACAGGTTTGGGTGCTACTCAAATGTGAACACAATCTCGACCCTGCTTTAACACAAGTTTCCCCACTAACCTTGACTTCATCAGAAATTATCTTAATTACTAAACAACTCCAAGATCATGCACTAGCCCGAGAAGCCAAAGTTCAACAGCTGAGTAACAATGAGAAATAAGCAAACATGTAGACAATAGACAAAGATTACCCAACAGGTGTGAAAAAGGCACCTTTTCTGCGAGAAAAAGGAAATAGTTCCCAGAGGAAAAGATCAAGGAGAATTGAACAAAATCCAAATGTAAAACAGGCAGACTAAACAGGAATAGAGCTCAGGTGCAAGTAATAATGAGCAGGAACAAATAAACAGCTTTGGCTGATTAAATCCCAATTAAGTAAATTGCACAATTTAAACAAAGTAATTTCTTATAAATATACCAGACAACGCATAAGCTAAATGAAGAAAAAGACTTTTGCAAAAAGCACACTGGGCCATCTCACATTGAAGTGAATTGTTCGGCAGTATCTACTTTAAAAAGAAATCAGGCTCGGAAAATGATCTGCTGTCCAGCAGCCCCGGCCGAATAAGCAGAGTTCAGAACTGCTCAACACTCAAGTTTACTCACTGTGATTGTAAGGGATTCTTGAGTTGGGTTCTTAAGTAAACTGCCTCATAAAACTGTTCTTCCTCAGAGGAACCTCATATGGTTGACTGATCCTGTTTCAAGTGCAGCTCCTGTCAGTTAATTGTGGGTAAGTGTTGAAAGAGGCTGTGGACAAATATGCAGCCAGTATCAACCAACTGAAGCAGGTGATGTGGAAACCAGACCCTCTTGAGAGGAAGAATATGCCGCGTTGAGGAAGAGTACCGAGCAGTAGTCCTCATCTTGATTCCTCACTTACGTTAAGCAACTTGTGATACTGTCAAAATTGTTATAATTTGATGTCCATGAACCCAAGATCTCCTAATGTAAAATTTTCAAATACATGTAGAAAAACATGTAGGTTCTGAAATTATTCATTTTTTATGGCATCTCTGGGACACTATTTCAGCAAATTGGCATTTTCAGTGGTGGATAGAGCTGGACTTGTCTCTGACGGCCTGACGCCTTGTGAAAGCACCGGGATATTTTGCCCCCACCCACAGTGGGAAGGTCCATAGAAAATCTCATACATCAGTGCCAGCTATCTGATTTCCGATGGACAGTCCCTTACTATCGGGTACCTCACAGGTATGCCATGGCCATTGCCTGAGTCTGCATCCACTAACCTGCCACCTCCACTGTCTCCGCGATCTCACCATCTCCCACAGGTAGAGCAGAGTGCCTCCCCAGCAGTGCCATAGCCTGCGCCTCATAGGGAGTTAGCTCTCTGATGTCTGGCATGCTCACTCCAGTCGCCTTGCCTTTCACAGGCATTCTACACAAGATTCTCCTGTAACAAGGTTAAGTGTATTAGCTGAAAGCCGGCGCTTGAAGGATGTCTCGCAGGTGAGATCGAACAGCTGATGTAATAGATCTGCTGGCGTCACCCTGTTGAAGTGGAGGAAGGGATTTTAAAGCTTGTTCGAGGAGATGGAAGCATGCATTGCAAGATCCCGAGTTAGTGGCCCTCTTAACCATAGTGCAGTGTGAAGGATGACTTGTGCAGCTATTAATTTTAGAGGGTGAAGAGTGTGTCAGTATTGAAGGAAGAAAAGGGACAGCAGCCAAGGTGTTACCTCATCTTCTGGTATTGTTCTGCAGTTCTAGGGGTGAGAGAGGTGGCACTTTCTCCTTTACTGCATCTCATTCAAGAATGTTTGAAGGTTGGTCTCATTAAAATTTGTGCTCCTTCCATTGCCTTGCTCCCTTCTTTGGGTGCTTATACCACTTGAAGACATGCTTTAAAAGTACTGCAAAACTTCACACGAGCCATCTACTACAGCTACCGGACAGTTACCTCAATCTGGCAATATGTCCAGTACTTACCTGCTGCTCCCATCAGCCTGCTGCTGAAACCCCCCCCCCCCCGTCCCCCCACCCCGACCCCCCCTACCCTGTACAGTCAGCTGTGGCTCAGTGGGTACCACTCTCACCTCCTGAGTCAGAAGGTTGTGGGCTCAAGTCCCACTCCAGAGACTTGAGCACCAAAGTCTAGGCTGACACTCCAGTGCAGTGCCGAGGGAGTGCTGCACTGTCGGAGGTGCTGTCTTTCGGATGAGACATTAAACCGAGGCCCCGTCTGCTCTCTCAGGTGGACGTAAAAGATCCCATGGAACTATTTCGAAGAAAAGCGGGGGAGTTATCCCCAGTGTCCTGACCAATATTTATCCCTTAAAAGAAAAAAAGACTTGCATTTATATAGCGCCTTTCACGACCACCAGACGTCTCAAAGCGCTTTACAGTACTTTTGGAATGCAGTCACTGTTGTAATGTGGGAAATCAACATCTTAATCAACATCTCTGAAACAGATTATCTGGTCATTATCACATTGCTGTTTGTGGGAGCTTGCTGTGCGCAAATTGGCTGCTGCGTTTCCCACATTACAACAGTGACTACACTTCTAAGTACTTCATTGGCTATGAAGCACTTTGGTACATCCTGAGGTCGTGAAAGGCGCTATATAAATGCAAGTCGTTCTTTCTTACTTCTGTATTAAACAGGAGTTGCGTTCACCCAACGACACTAGATTTTTAAATCAGCTGCCCTGTGACTTACAGAGGGTGCGACAGTGCTGCTTTCGATTGTTGAATGGAAGTGTCGACTCTGGCCATAAATGACCCTGTGAATTTTCGGGGCCGTAGTCTCTAATGAGATAACGGCCCAGATTTCGCTGGAGTGGGACACCTCTTTAGTTAGACTTGTTTGTGCACATTTAGGCTTTTTAAATTTTTGCCCACAAAGTTGCTGGAAGTGCGAGCTGATAATGGCGCAGCGAGGGTAACAGGGCTTCTGGGACCTTGGTGAATGACGGGACCAACAGTCTATCTCCGTAGCCAGGGAGATTTTAGGATTGAGAAATAAACAGAGGAAGGATTGAAAAGGAGGGTGAATTTTTTTTTAATTTGAACATTTTATTTACAGTTATGACATTACAGAACACAGGTCTCGGCTCTTGGTACAAAGTCACAAGCCATCATTGCCTACAAGGCAGGGTCCCAGTCTCTTCAAGTTGGTGATGTGGTTTCCAAGCTTCTTGATCATCTTCAGTTGTTCATCCAGAAAGTGGGTGATATACCTTAAATAACTACAGAGACTGGTAGTTATAACTCAAACAGTTGGCTTTTATTAGCTTAGAACTGGACAGAACAGAACACACATGTTAGCCTACTGACCAGCTTCTCAGAACTACTAGGAGGCGGAGCCAGGGGCGAAGTAACAGTATCAGGACAATCAATGGCACAGCAGAGTGGTATACAGTACATCAGCATTCCTGGCCAACCAAGAAAACAGCAGGGTTACACTAGATTACAATAGGAAACTATACACAGGTAGAATAAGGTATATACTTATAAGACTTATTTCACCACATTCACCCCTCCTATAAGTTAAGTCTGACCGGGGGTTTTACAGTTCGTAGTGAGCGACGTAGCGTCGGCCGAGGAACCTCCTGGGGAACTTGCTCAGGTTCCTCCGCCGTCCTGGCGTCTGCTGGGTTTTCCAAAACAACGTTTTGTACGTCTTGTACCTCCGGGCATCCCACCCCCACAGGCGGCGCATCACGGTGCTCCACACCCGCATCTTCGCTAGTGTTAAGTCTGTGTGTCCCAGTTATGCTTATTATAAATCACTGGACACAGACCACAAGAATAACTTTAACAGGTCTTTACTATTCGGAGGTTAGGGCTGAACTGCCCAGCAAATCCCTACACAACACTTATATACCGGTGTGGTCACCACCGGTATTACAGTATGCAGCAGCCAAGAGAAAGTAGTACATCTCTTAAGGTGGAACAGGTTACATACACCACAATCCTCCCTTTTTAGCTTAACAGTTATAACCCCATTTAACATAACATAATAACATATATATATACAACTTCATGCAAAACAGTTCAAAGATTCAGTTTCTGAGGAGGCCTCCTGATTCGAGTTGGATAACGCCTTTCAGGGGTCTCTGATTCTCGTTGCTGGGGTGACTCATCTAGTTAGTCTCTTATGGATTGGACATCATCATCAGGTACATTCACTTCTGAGGTAGATGCTTCAGGTTCACTAACTTCTTCCACGGTTGTCTCTGCCGTAACCATGGGTTCGACCCTTGTTCTCGATTCTACCAGTTGGTCAGCATGACGCCGTATTACATTTTCACCAATATCTACCGTGTACATCAGGGGTCCTTGTCTGGCCCGAATTGTTCCAGATTGCCATTTCTCGTTTTTATAGTCCCGGGCTAACACTGGTTGTCCTATTTCGAAACTCCGAGTGGCCTTGTTATTTATCTGCTGGAACTGTTTGTTTTCAACTTCCCTCCGCACATTTGGTTTTAACAAGTCCAACCTGGACCGCAACCTCCTGTTATAGAACATCATGGCAGGACTTTGGTTTGTCACTGCATGAGTGGCGTTTCGATATGCCAGTAGGAATTTGTCCACCTTGTGTTGCAGTGGAATCTGATCTTCGCTCATGGCATTTATTGCTTTTTTGAACGTTTGTACAAATCTCTCGGCCAACCCGTTTGTAGCCGGATGATATGGGGCAGAGGTATAATGTTTCACCCCATTCTTCTTCATGAATTTCTGGAATTCTTCTGACACGAACTGCGGTCCGTTGTCTGAACATATTTGTTCTGGCAATCCATTTCTTGCAAATATCGTTCTTAGCACCGCGATCGTCTTTTCCAAGGTAGTGGTAGTCATCTTAATCACTTCTGGCCATTTAGAATGTGCGTTCACCGCAGTTAAAAACATGGAGTCCATGAATGGACCAGCAAAGTCAATATGTACACGTTGCCATGGGGTTGAAGGCCATTCCCATGGATGCAGCGGTGCAATTGGAGGTGCATTTTGCACTTTTTGGCACCCTGAGCAGCTTTTCGTCAGATCCTCTATCTGTTGGTCGATACCCGGCCACCACACATAAGCCCTAGCAAGGCTTTTCATCTTGACTCCCCCCAGATGACCTTCATGCAGTTCCTTTAGAACTCTCTCTCTTAACTTAGGAGGAATAATCACCCTTGTTCCATACATCAATGTTCCTTGACAGACGGACAGCTGTTCTCGTCTTGCTGAGAATGCCGGTAACAGTGGATCACCATGTGCTGGCCATCCCTTCACTGTCACTTCGTAGACCCGGGACAGTGTCGGGTCGTTCCTGGTTTCTCTTTCAATACTTGCATTGGTGACTGGTAAACATTCGATGATGGTCGAGTGAAATAACTCAACAGGGTCAACCGTCGGTGCCTCCTCCTCTGTAGGTAGTGGCAGGCGCGACAGCCCATCAGCATTACCATGCTGCTTTGTACCTTTGAACTCAATCTGATATTGATGTGCCCCTAGGAAAAGGGACCATCTCTGGAGTCTCTGTGCTGTCATCACCGAAACACCCTTCTTAGGGTTAAAAATGGATACCAACGGCTGGTGGTCTGTCAGAAGCGTAAACTTTTGGCCCTGCAGGTAATGATTAAACTTCTTTACTCCCCACACAAGGCTGAGAGCCTCCCTATCTATCTGAGCATAGTTGCGCTCAGCGGAGGTCAATGATCTGGATGCGAACGCAACTGGCCTCTCCAGGCCATTTGGCAACTTGTGTGAGGGTACTGCTCCAATACCATATGGAGAAGCATCACAAGCCAAACGAATAGGCAGCGTTGGGTTGAAGTGAGCCAACACTTCCTCTGCGGTGATCAATGCCTTGCTTTTGCGAAAGGCCCTCTTACAGTCCTCGCTCCACTTCCATGGTACTCCCTTCTGCAAAAGAGCGTTCAGTGGGTGCAGCACCGTGGATAAATTTGGCAGAAACTTATGGTAATAGTTAATCAACCCTAGGAACGACCTCAACTGGGATACATTATCCGGAGCGGGAGCCTTCACAACAGCTTCGATCTTGTCAGGAGACTTATGAAGCCCCTCCTGGTCAATGACATGACCACAGTACGAGATCCGCTTCTGAAAGAACTCACATTTCTGGCGATTAACTCGAAGTCCATATTCTTTCAATCTGGTGAGCACCAGTTCCAAATTTGCAAGGTGTTCCTCGTCATCATCTCCTGTAATCAGAATATCGTCCAGGTAACATTGTGTGCCTGGAATTCCCTGTAATACCTGCTCCATGGCCCTCTGCCAAATTGCTGGAGCCGATGCCACTCCAAAAACCAGTCTATTATACCGGTACAAGCCTCTATGCGTGTTGATTGTGAGATACTGGCGTGACTCTTCCTCAACTTCCATCTGTAAGTACGCCTGTGCCAGGTCTACCTTGGTGAAGTGTTTCCCGCCAGACAACGAAGCGAAGATATCCTCAATCCGCAGAAGCGGATACTGCACCGTGTGAAGCACCGGATTAACAGTGATCTTGAAATCTCCACAGATGCGAACCTTCCCCGGTTCCCCCGGCTTGTTGCTCGATGAACGCTTCATGACGGGAACAATGGGCGTGGCCCACTCACTCCAGTCTACCTTAGACAGTACTCCTGAACGTTCTAGCCCTTCCAGCTCAGCTTCCACAGCAGGTCGTATTGCATAAGGTACCGGTCTGGCTTTGAAAAATTTCGGGTTTGCATGTTCTTCAACCTTGATGTTTGCCGTAATTCCTCTCAGTGTTCCCAGTCCCTGTTGGAACACCTCTTTAGCATCGTCCAATATTCTGGACAATCGTTTAGGTTTGACATCTTTTTTACCGGAATCTACCGTTAGTGCTTTTAAGGAATGCCAGTCCATATTTATTTTCCTAATCCACTCCCGTCCCAGTAGTGGTGGACCTCCCTCAGGTAGCACATATAAGTCCATTCCTCGGCTTTCTTTGCCCTTGTGGACCACCTTTACCTCTATCTTCCCGATGGGGTATACTCTTTGCCCCGTGTATGTTTTCAATACAATCTCCGTATCCCGTAGGGGAATATGTGGGAATAACCTTTTGTAATCTTGCTTATTCATTACCGTCAATGCTGATCCAGTGTCCAATTCCATCTTCACTTGGACTCCTGCTATCTGAAGTGTGACCCAGATTGTTTGGAGGTCTGCTTCCTTACCAACATTGTGTACTCTTAGACTACCCAGTTCATTACTGCTGGAGTCTGAATTTGACTTCTGTTCATTTGAACTGTTCTCTGTCACCTTGTGTACCTTTCTGTACTTTTCCTGCGGTGACTTTTTGTTGCTGGTCTTCTTTCCTGACCGGCATACTTTAGCTATGTGACCAAGCCTGCCACATTTTCTGCATTCCTGATTTTTGAACCAGCACTGGTTCTGATCGTGCGTTGTCTTTCCACAACGATAACATTTTACTGTACCCAAGACCATTTGATTGGTGCTGAGTTCCAGTGACCGTAGCTGCATTTCCGCAGTGCCTCTCGCTGCGGCTTCGTGCGATGCTGCAATAGTGACAGCTTTATCAAGCGTAAGATCATTCTCCTCAAGCAGTCGCTTTTGTGTTCCTTCTTTTAACAATCCACGCACAAATTTATCTCTCAGCGCATCTGCTAGTCCTGTTCCAAACTGACAGTACTTTGATAGCTTACGCAGTTCAATTAAAAATTCAGTGTTGCTTTCGTCTTTCAGCTGCGTTCTTCTGTAAAATTTAAATCATTCCGCTATCATCAGTGGCGTGGGGTTTAAATGATTTTTCAGGACAGTAACAATATTCGCGAAAGTCTGATCTGCCGGTTTATCTGGTGACAGAAGGTGCTTCAATAGCCCGTATGTCTTCGCACCCATTGAGCTTAATAAGGTTAGTGCTTTCTCATCATCTGGTACCTTATTTGCTTTACAATAAACTTCCATGCGTTCTACATACATGGTCCAATCTTCGATATCACTATCAAAGGTATTAATGTTCCCATGTTTAGGCATCCTTGCAAGTTTTTAAAAAAATTTTTCTTTTTCTCAAAGTGGCGGCTTCCCGCGCTTGTCTTCTTCCCCCGCCTACTAAAATGGCGGCTTCCCATGCTTGGCGGTCTTTCCCGCGCTCGTCTTCTTCCCCCGCCGACTACAATGGCGGATTCCCGCGTTTGCCTTCTTCCCCCGCTGGCTGCAATGGCGATTGCCGTGCTGCTGCCGTTCTCGCCTCCCCAGCGGTTCTCATGCAGCCTGGTCCTTTACACCGGCTGCGTTTGAGTTCTCCGCGGCTCTCGTGCCTTAAGCTGCCCCAGTCGCTGCGCCTCTCGGCCTCGATTGCAGCCCGGCCCTTTTCACCGGCCGTGGTCGAGTTCTCCACCCTTTTTCCTCTGTTTTCCCTCCCCCACTCCACAGTCAACACGGCCAACTTTCTGCTCGTGTCGCTGATCGGCTTACCCACCACCGTGGTAGAAGGGATGATCACTGCCTGTCGCTGATGGAGGGCTTCGTGGTCAGAATTTTTCTTTTTAACCCGGGTTCTCGATGCCTACCGTGCGATGGTGCTCAGCAGGATGATGAGGGCGGATGCCTCTTCTCGATGCCCATTCTGAGGATGAAACTGCCTTGGATGTAAAACTGCCGCAGGGTAAGATCGGACTCGTCGCCACTGTTAAGTCTGTGTGTCCCAGTTATGCTTATTATAAATCACTGGACACAGACCACAAGAATAACTTTAACAGGTCTTTACTATTCGGAGGTCAGGGCTGAACTGCCCAGCAAATCCCTACACAACACTTATATACCGGTGTGGTCACCACCGGTATTACAGTATACAGCAGCCAAGAGAAAGTAGTACATCTCTTAAGGTGGAACAGGTTACATACACCACAGCTAGCAGCATCGCTCTCTCTCTCTTCTCCTGCCAGAGCCAGGTCCTTTATTGAAACAGTATCCTCACGTCCATCAGGGTATTGGATATATGCGTACTGAGGATTGGCGTGGAGGAGCTGTACTTCCTCCACTAGGGGATCAGTCTTATGACCTCTCACATGTTTTCGTAACAGTACCGTGCCCGGGGACATCAACCACCCGGGTAGTGAAATACCTGAGGAAGATTTTCTGGGGAAACCGAACATCCTCTCATGAGGAGTAGCATTTGTTGCGGTGCACGTATATACTTATAAGACTTATTTCACCACAGTGGGTCTCCAGGAATTCACACAAATGAGGATCGGTGCTCCCAGTGGAGAGTTTGTGCAGATCCAGCAGACTCTGGTTGACATTCTTCTCCATCTGCAGGGCTCTCTGCATCGCCGAGCGGAGCCTCCCGCTCTCCCGGCCAAACAAATGAACTGAAAGGAGGGTGAATTAGAGTGGGTGAATTCAATGTTAAATCAGGTACAGAAAGAGAAAGAAAGAGAGGGAAAGACAGATTGGATTAAGAGGCAGAAAAGAAAAGTAAGAAAAAAAAGTAAAAGATTAAAATTTGACCTTTTTAAAATCTCCAACAACAATCCACAACCTGAAGGAGTGAGACTCCACACTTTTAATTATTCATTTTCTGGGCAAGAGTGATTGATTGGCAGTCATTAACAATTACCAGGTTGTTAAAAGGGTACTTACCCCATTAATTACCAGACTTAACTTTCTGTGGGGAGTTTAATGGGCAATTAATGTGCAACTTTATTAAAATCACGGTGAGGTTAAGGGCAAGATGCCATTTTCGCAAAGCTAATGGTGGAGCGGTAAAAGTCAGCCTGCAACTTGTGGCAATTCACAATTCACAGGGTGTCTCTTCCTCGCTACAAGTTGCTGGCCGATTTGCACATTAATAACTGCATGCATCGTTCATACACCGTTATTTTTTCAGCAAAATCTGGTCCATTTTATCTAATCCATGATATTAAATACAGAATGTCCCTGAGCTGTCATCTGAATTTTTGGCATCTGATCTATGAGTGATTGTATCACAAAAAATATTTTTGTAATCCAATCTGTGCCCATATTCAGCCTCTCTGTACTTCAACTCCAAATCTCCCTGTCAAATAACTCATGAACGGAACAGGCTAGCAAAGCTTTTGCTCCATCAGGCTTGCAAAATTCATCGCAACCAGCAATGCATGTAAATGTGCAGTAATCTATCATAATAGGCCAAAGAGATAGTCAAATGTGTTTAAAAACTGCCGGATAGGTGAACAGGCCACCATACCTGGTGTAAGATGTGTTTATTCTAAGAAGATCAAAACATTTTTTTCAAGGAGACGACTGTCTGCACAATAATGCAATGCTGGACCTCATGTTTTGGTGAATTTACCTTATATCAAAGTTGTTACTCTTACCTCAGTGAAAAGAAAGTCTTGCATTTATATAGCGCCTTTCACGGCCACCGGACATCCCAAAGTGCTTTACAGCCAACGAAGTACTTTTGAAGTGTAGTCAATGTTGTAATGTAGGAAACGCAACACACAATTTGCACACAGCAAACTCCCACAAACAGCAATGTGATAATGACCAGATAATCTGTTTTTGTTATGTTGATTGAGGGATAAATATTGGCCAGGACACTGGAGATAACTCTCCTGCTCTTCTTCGAAATAGTGCCATGGGACCTGTTACGTCCACCTGAGAGAGTAGACGGGGCCTTGGTTTAACACCTCATCCGCAAGACGGCCCCTCCGACAGTGCAGCACTCCCTCACCACTGCACTGGAGAGTCAGCCTAGCTTTATGTGCTCAAGTCTCTGGAGTGGGACTTGAACCCACAACCTTCTGACTCAGAGGCAAGTGTGCTACCCACTGAGCCACAGCTGACTGTGCTGAGTTGTATTTTTCTAACATAACAGCCTCAAATATATCTCTCATGTCATACATTGAATTGTATTGATTCACCAGGAAAAAAGGCTACAACGAGGACTGTGTGACTTGTTTGGTGAGGCAACGTGTATTGAGACAGGATTGTGAAGCACTTACAGTTTTGCACAAAGTCAGCAAATTGATATAATACATGTGATCCAGACAGCAGGTGAGACATGTTAGATCTCAAGAATTTAATAACCTTGCTTGTATAACAATTAAAAGAGTACGCAGGAGACCGAGTTCAGTTCACAGCCAACACTTTCCAGAATCTTCTCAACTCAATGCACTCTATTTCCCATAGTGCATTGCACATCACACTACGGTAAGCTATGTGGGACAATTCAAATACAACATTCAAAATACACAACATCTCCTCCCCTCTTACATTAGATGTCCCAATAGAACCACAACATTTTTAAAACACAATAACCTGGGAGTGAGGGTAGACTTCCTCCAACCATGGCTATACCCATGGGGATTATTCTGCCCCAGATAAAGGGTAAGCCTCTGAATTATAAGTTCAAACGTATAGGGGCCCGCCGCTCTCTGGTAGGATACCGGCGGTCAACCTGGCTCTCCAGTTCATTGTCTCTCACAGGTGACGTCAACGCAGGTGTAGGCGGCTGAGGTGCCTGTATACAGGTCTCCCTTGCTGATGAGATAGGGCTGAAGTGGCTGCTTCCTCAGAAGGTGAGCCTCTCGGTGTAGAAGGCGGATGACCCACAGCGTCACCCAATGGCAGATAAACTGCTGTTGGTGGTTCAGTGGGTGTTGCTGCACTTCGTAGAAGCTGATCGGTGTGTCTCTTCCAGACAATGTCCTTGGGTGTCTGTACAGTGTAGGATACTGGACCAGTCTGTGCAATGACAGTAGCAGGAACCCACTTAGGTCCACCACTGTAGTTCCGTGCCAACACATGTTCACCTGGACTGAAGACTCTGTCTTTGGAGCGTTGTTCACGTCGCTTGATCTGCTTGTCCTGCTGAAACTGTACCACGTCTTTCACCTTTGGCGGTTTCAGCAGGTTGAAATTGGTTCGTAGCTCTCTTTTGAGCAGTAGAGTGGCAGGTGATGCTTTTGTGGTTGCATGTGGTGTGTTCCTGTAACTCAACAGGAAACTATTCAGGCGCTGATGAAGCGTTCCCTGGCCTTGCGATGCCTTTAGAGAGTGTTTCATGGTCTGAACAAACCTCTCAGCTAGACCATTGGTCGCAGGGTGGTATGGTGCAGCCCTGATATGTTGTACGCCATTCACCTGCAGGAATGTAGCCATTTCTTGTGACACCCACTGTGGACCGTTGTCTGAGACAAGTTGCATCGGAGATCCAAATCAGCTGAACACCTCACCTAACTTCTCGATGGTCTTCTCAGCGGTGGTGGACCTCATTATAACAACCTCTGGCCACTTACTGTGCATGTCAACAGCCACCAGGAACATTCTCTCCTCGAATAGACCTGCAAAGTCTACATGAATTCGGTGCCATGCTTCCTCCAGAAAGTCCCAGGGGTGAAGAGGTGCAAGCTGTGGCACATTACGAACTCTCTGACATGAGGAACAGGTTTTAGCTTTGTCCTCAATCTGTCCATCCATACCCGGCCACCAGAAGTAGCTCCTCGCTATTTCTTTCATACAAACCATTCTGCAGTGTCCGGAGTGTAGTTGCTGTAACACTGATTTCCGTAGCGATGGTGGAATAACCACTCTCCTCCCCCACAGCAAATATCCAGACTGCACCGACAGTTCGTTTCTCCTTAAGAGATATGGTTTCAGGTTTGAGTCATCACTGTCAAGCTTGCCCCTGACGATAATGTCCAGCACTGCAGACAACACTGGGTCGTTTCTGGTGTTTCGTCGGACCTGTGTCGAAATAACAGGCGCGTTCTCCACCTGCCTAAAATAGCAGATGTCCATGCTACGCGTCATAGGCTTGGTGACAGGCAGCGGCAACCTGGAAAGACTGTCGGCGTTGCCGTGCAGGTCAGACTTGCGATATCTAATGTCAAATGTGTGTGCAGACAACAGCAGCGCCCACCGTTGCATTCTGCTCGCAGCAAGTGACGGAATCCCTGTATGTGGCCCGAAGATGGTCGTGAGAGGGCGGTGATCTGTTAGTAGGGTGAACTGTCTCCCGTACAAATATTGGTGAAACTTGCGAACGCCAAAAATGATGCTCAGTGCTTCTCGTTCTATTTGGGCGTAGTTAGTTTCAGCTCTGTTCAAAGTCCTAGATGCGAATGCTATCGGCTTCTCTTCTCCGTTTTGCATGATATGAGAAACGACCGCTCCCACACCATATGATGATGCATCGCAAGCTAACTGTATTGGTAATGAAGGGTTAAAATGCGTCAAAGCCTCTGACTTCAGGAGCGTGTCCTTTGCTGTCATGAATGCCTCCTGGCACTTGTTAGTCCATTCCCACTTCTTGTCTTTACATAGCAACCAATGCAGCAGCCTCAGCATCGAGGCTAGGTTCGGTATGAACCGTCCATAGTAGTTCAGTAACCCTAGAAAAGAACGCAGCTGGCTGATATTTTCAGGTGCTGGGGCGTCCACGATTGCCTTGGTCTTGGACGGTGCCTTGTGAAGGCCTGTGGCATCGATCACATGACCGAGGTACTCAACTGATGCCTGAAAGAAATCACATTTATCCCTGCAAACTCTGAGTCCATAATCCCTCAGTCTCTGTAGCGTTGCGTTCAAGTTACGCAGATGGTCTTGGTTGTCACACCCAGTAACTAAGATATCATCTAAGCAGCACTGGACTCCAGGCAATCCACTAAGGATCTGGTCCATAGCACGTTGGAAAAGCGCTGGAGCTGATGTAATTCCAAAAGGAAGTTGACGATACCTAAATAGGCCCTTGTGCGTCACAATAGTCAGCATTTCTCGTGACTGTTCATCCACATGCATTTGCAGGTAGGCTTGACAGAGGTCGATTGTGCTAAACTTCTGGCCCCCAGCAAGTCCCACAAACAAATCATCAATATGGGGGAGCGGATATTGCTCCACTGACAATACAGGGTTAACAGTTACTTAAAAATCTCCACATATCCTAACTCCACCCCCTTTCTTGAGCACTGGTACGATGGGCATTGCCCATTCACTCACGCTGACTGGTTCCAGTACTCCGCTTTCAACTAGGGCTTCTAAGTCAGCCTCGACTTTTGGTCTGATGGCATAAGGTACGGGTCATGCCTTCATGAACTTGGGTTTGCTATCCTGCTTAATACGAAGCTTCACAGTAATATCTTTCATGCTACCCAGTTCTCCATTAAAGACTTCTGCATGTTTCTTTAAGATGGCGGGTAAGCCTGGATCATTGTGTGACATCATGATGACCAGTCTAATTTTATTCTCTCCATCCACGAACATCCCAGCAGGGAGGGGTAGTCGCCTTTAACTACGTAGAGTGGTAACTTCCTAGTTTGTCCATTCAACTGAACTGTGACCTCAATGATACCTCTCACGGTTACTCTTTCACCGGTATATGTCTTTAACGCTATGTTAGCTGGCTGAAGTGGAAGGTGCTTTAATGTCTTTTTGTAGACTGTCTCTGACATAAGAGATACTGCTGCCCCGGTATCGATCTGCATTCGCACAGGTTGCCCCTCTAGCAAGGGTGAGACCCAGTAGCCATGCGAATCCCCAGCTATAGTCAGCACGTTCAGTGATAGTTCCTCCTCTGAAGTGTCACTTGCCTCTGTTTTGTCCTGTTCTACAGAGCGGACATGCTTCTTTATCTTTTGTCTGAATGTTTTTTTTCTTCCTTCCGTCTTTGACGTTTTCTCTGTGTCCTTTTTATTTCTGCATGCGAGCTGAATATGTCCCTTTTTACCACAGCTGTGGCAATCCATGTCCACACACCAGCATGCAGACGCAAGATGCCCCGTTTTGCCACAACGGAAGCATGGCCCTTGGCTCTCTGTTCTTACTTTGTGCACTTTTCCTGTTGCACCCAACTGTTGAGCTTCCTTAGCTGCCAATTCCATGGAAATACAGATTTCAATGGCCTTTTGTAGAGTCAGATTACTCTCCGTTAATAGTCTCTTCTGTATGGCTTCAGTTCTCATACCACACACTAGCCTGTCTCTTATAGTATCATTTAGCACATCATTAAACTCACAGTGCTCTGATAGTCTTTTTAGTGCAGCTACAAACATGGTCACTGTTTCTCCTTCTTCCTGGTTACACCTGTGGAACCGAAACCTCTCAGCTATGACTAGGGGTTTGGGTGAAAAATGCCCTTTTAGTATCTCCACAATTTCGCTATATTGTTTAGTCCCTAGTTTATCTGGATGCACTAAAGTACGCAAAAGATTGAAAGTCTTTGGTCCCATCACACTTAACAATGTAGGTACTACTTTGTTCCCTCCAATGTCATTTGCTTGTGTGAAGTATTCAAATCGTTCTGTGTATGAGCTCCATTGTTCGACATTCTCACCAAACGGTCCAATGTTACCGATAATTCCAGCCATTCTCCTTCTCTCAGGCTCCAAATTATCATTCACTAAGGATCCTCCCAATGTTGAACTCAACTAAAATCACTATCAGTTATTTAGTGCTTCAATTCACAGATCGTTTCACAGTCGAATAAATGTCCTTCCCGATTTACTCACTGCTTTTCCTCCCCTTTCTCAAATCGTTAGTATCTTATACGTCGTCTCGTCTTCCCGCCATTTCAAGCTCCTTTATCCTCGAGCCAGCCTCACTTTAATTAACTGTCCACGGCAAAAATAACAGTTTTAAACACGTAAAACCCGATTATCTTCCGCACAGCAGAGCCACGTAAGTTCAGACGTCCTCATCGCCACTTTTGTTAAATCTCAAGAGTTTAATAACCTTGCTTGTATAACAATTAAAAGAGTACGCAGGAGACAGAGTTCAGTTCACAGCCAACACTTTCCAGAATCTTCTCAACTCAATGCACTCTATTTCCCATAGTGCATTGCACATCACACTACGGTAAGCTATGTGGGACAATTCAAATACAACATTCAAAATACACAACAAGACATACTTGTGGGGTAACAACCCAAGTCTTGTGGAAACACAACTTAAGTAAATATACTCAAAACTGCACTGAGTTGTGCAGTGGATTGAGTCCGCTCTTTTTTTGTTGCTCTGGTCACCTACTGCTTTATTCAAAAGTTCATTCCATGTGTTTAATCACAGTTGGCCAGGACACCGGGAATAACTGTCCTGCTTTTCTTCGAAATAGTGCCCCATGGGATCTTTTACTTCCACCTGAGAGAGCAGACGGGGCCCCGGTTTAATGTCTCATCCGAAAGACGGCACCTTCGACAGTGCAGCACTCCCTCGGCACTGCACTGGAGTGTCAGCCTAGATTTTTGTGCTCAAGTCTCTGGAGTGAGACTTGAACCCACAACCTTCTGACTCAGAGGTGAGAGTGCTGCCCACTGAGCCACAGCTGACTGTACAGGGTAGGGGGGTCGGGGCGGGGAGGCACCGGTGCGGAACAAGCTTTTAGGAAACCTAGAATGGTTGAAGGAGTTAGTAACAGGCTGATGGGGGAAGCAAACGTTTTGAATTTAGTCCTAAATTTGCGTTTCACTCATTTAAACCTTTGCCCCCTTGCCCTACTCTCACGGCTTATTCTGAAGTAGGCCTTCTGGATGTCTCTTATCCAAAACGTTTACCATCTTGTATACGCCCCAGAACCTTTACTACAAGGCTGAAATGTCCAAATCGATTCAGTCCTTCATAGCTCTGTCTTCTGACTCTAGGAACCAATTTAAATGATCTTTGCACTGTCCGCAGAACTGAAATGTCTCCCTTGTGTCCCCGAAGGGCAGTCTGATCAGAACTTGCAACAGGGCTTCCTCCAACTTGTATTGTATTCTCTTGGCCGTAAGGTTCATCGTGGACGACATGTCTGTTTTTGGAGTGATGCTCAGCTCTATTCACGCTGTTTGTGTTGAGTCACCGAAAACCGATCTTCTGGGTCTGAATGACCTTGCCCCATAATGCAGAGTAAGTCACCTCCTCAACACACGTGCACAGAAGAGATGTGTCACTGTCCATTGTGGGGCACGTTCAGCTGTTTTTCTGGCCTGGTGACTAGTGTGAATGGGGGCTGGCAAGGTATGAGTTAAATATCAATGGAAGTTTAGTTTCTTTAATTGTAAAATAGAAACTGACCATTACCTAATAAAAAATCTCAACTTTTTTTTGGGGTGGGGGGGCGGTGGGAAGTATGAATTTGTTTATTTTCTGAACAGCCCCAAAAATGAGAATTATAATTCTAAGGTCTAAATGTTAAATTCATATTCCCAACTTTCTCAAGCCCAGGACAGGTAGCAGTCCGAGAGCTGAGCACGGAGGGGCTGTTGCCCACGCGTGCGTGCACAGAACAGGCTCCCCGCTCACGCTCCCCTCCCTGCACTGCCTGTCTGAGAGTGGGTACACGGTGTACCTCTCGAGATCGAGAGTAGCAGAGGGCTGTGCCTGGCAGCTGTCTGTTTGGGGTTTAGTCTCTCAATCCGGTGGCTCCCCGCGTTATGCCAGGGGGGAAGGATATGTTTTTAAAAATTTTTACCAATGGGAAAAAAAAATAGGGCGGGGTGTACAACAGGGTGTCGGTTCACTAGCACCCATTTTGCTTTAATGCCCATTAACAATTTCACTCCCAAAGTTTCCTTTGTTGCTAAGATTTTTAATACATTGCTACTGTAAATTTTTTAATTTATCCTCGCCACAGAGTGCTGATTACGCCATTGACAAGTGCCTTCAGCGTACAAGAACGACTATGTCCTTTGTGTGAAGAAAACGTTCACCCCAATTGTCTTATGGTAAAGTTGCCTTTTATGGGGCTGCTTTCCTCAACTTCACAGTATCAGGGAACTGCTGTACCAATGCTCCAGCACAGAGCCACACCGAGGGGCACAGTTCAATTGCGAGAAACCACAAAACAAGCCCTCAGCAAACAGCTACTGCATGCAGCCATCTGCAATTCTCACGTCCACACACACACATACGGGCCCCTCTCAGACTTGCAGTGCAGGGAGGGGAGTATAACTTATACTGCGCACGCACCTGCATACACACAGACACACACGCACAACACACGCAGGCGCAAGGCATGCACACGCACAACTCTCTCTCTCTCTCTCTCTTAGGCAGTCCATCGGAACCGAGGATGACTTGCTTCCATGTTAAAAATGAGTTCGCAGGTGACTGATGAGTCCAATGCGGGACCTACAGTCTCTGTCACAGGTGGGGCAGACGGTGGTTGAAGGGGCGGGTGGGTGGGGTGCTTGGGTTGACGTGCGCTGCTTGCGCTTGGCTTCCGCTTGCACCCGGCGAAGAGACTCGAGTGTTCGGCGCCTTCCCGGATACTTCTCCTCCACTTTGTGCGGTCTTGGGCCAGGGATTCCCAGGTGTCGGTGGGGATGTTACACTTTTTCAAGGAGGCTTTGAGGGTGTCCTTGAAGCGTTTCCTCTGCCCACCTGGGGCTCTCTTGCCGTGCCAGAGCTCCGAGTAGAGCATTTGTTTTGGGAGTCTCGTATCGGACATGCGGACAATGTGACCCATCCATCGGAGCTGACTGAGCGTGGTCAAAGCTTCGATGCTGGGGATGTTGCCCTGAGCAAGAACACCGACGTTGGTGTGCCTATCCTGCCAATGGATTTGCAGGATCTTGCAGAGGCAGCGTTGGTGGTACCTCTCCAGTGCTTTGAGGTGCCTGCTGTACATGGTCCATGTCTCTGAGGCATACAGCAGGGCGGGTATCACTGCTGCTCTGTAGATCATGAGCTTAGTGCCGGGTTTGAGGTCCTGGTCTTCAAACACTTTCTTCCTCAGGCGACCGAAGGCTGCACTGGCACACTGAAGGCGGTGTTGGACTTCGCTGTCGATGTCTGCCCTTGTTGACAGTAGGCTCCCGAGGTATGGAAAGTGGTCCACGTTGTCCAAGGCCTTGTCGCACAACACACGCACACACACTCACGCACAGACACACACACATGCATGCGCGCACACAAGACATAGAAACATAGAAGATAGGAGCAGGAGTAGGCCATTCGGCCCCTCGAGCCTGCTCCGCCATTCAATGCGACCATGGCTGATCATCCAAATTCAGTACCCTGTCCCTGCCTTCTCCCCATATCCCTTGATCCGCTTAGCCTTAAGAAATATATCTAACTCCTTCTTGAATATATTTAATAAATTGGCCTCAACTGTCTTCTGTGGTAGAGAATTCCACAGGTTCATCACTCTCTGGGTGAAGAAATTCCTCCTCATCTCAGTCCTAAATGGCTTACCCCTTATCCTTAGCCTGTGACCACTGGTTCTGGACTCCCCGACCATCGGGAACATCCTTCCTGCATCTAGTCTGTCTAGTCCTGTTAGAATTTTACGTTTCAATGAGATCCCCTCTCATTCTTCTAAACTCTAGCGAGTATAAGCCCAATCGGCCCAATCTCTCCTCATACGTCATTCCTGCCATCCCAGGTATCAGCCTGGTGAATCATCGCTGCACTCCCTCCATGGCAAGACGAGCTGCAGCCTGGCCTGAACCAATGCAGCAACAACACTGAAGTGCATGAGCCGCGGAGGACGTAAGCGTTTCCTGACTCAGTTGTTTTCCGGGCTCGCCCGTCAACAGCGCAGAGGCTGGGAAGACTGCACGTCTCCTCCCGAAGTGAACAGTTGGCAAGTTAGCGTTCAGGAGGCCGTCGCGTTTCTGTTTTCACGGGAAAAACAAACTGAATTGGGGAATGTGATCCCAAAACACTAATAAAAATCCTGAAGTCCAATGTAATAAAAAGGAATTTAACTCATTCAGTCCCCTTGGAAGCAGTGGCCTTGGTCAGAAGCAATTTTTCAGAGTGGTTACTTAGTTCTATGCTGTTTTGAATTGTCAGCTTTTCTGAGTTTTGTAGGTTAGCATGTATGATAGCTCAGTATTCCATTTGCTTTTTGATGTAAGTGCTGAGTGTACTAATAAACCTCGGTCTCCTTCAAGTTCACCCTTTACTATTTCCGCACTATTTATAGACTACTAACATTGTCCACTTTTATTTCTTCCTATATGCAACTGTTCTTTTTATTTTTGTTCACAGGATGTTGGCATCGCTGACAAGGCTGCGATTATTGCCCATCCGCAGTAGCCCTGAGAAGGCGGCGATGGCCTTTTTTCTTGAAACATTGAACACCGTGTGGTGAAAGCGTTCCCACATTAGGGTTAGGTAGGGAATTCCAGGATATTGACCCAATGACCTGGAAGGAATGGTGATATATGTCCAAGTCAGGAAGGTGGCTTGGAGGGGAACTTGGAGGTGATGGTGTTCCCATGATATTGCTGCTTCCCAGTGCTACAAGTCACGAAGCAGGCAGGAGCTAGCAAAGTAACTTCGTCGAGTCGCTGCAAAGCATCTTGCAGATAGTGCACACTGCAGCTCCAGCGCACCAGTGATGGAAGGGGTAGCTATTGAATCCAAGGCACCAATCAAGTAAACTGTTTTGTCACGGCAAATGTAATTCCTAGCTTGTATTGCCCTTTTGACCCTGTCAAAAATCATTGCAGCCTGCAATCATTAAAAAATTACGCAGCACAGTAATACACTGCAGTAAATCATAAATATGGAAATCTGAATATAATTTTTTTGAGTATATCTCACCATCATTCCAACACTACTCCCTATTTTATTTTGAAAATCTAATTTCAGCAATAAAGATATTTAATACATTCTCCTGCCTTGGTGAAAATAAACCTGCACATTAAACAGCACTGAGCCTGTCCTGGAAAGTTACAATGAGATGAATAAAACGTTTTTAAATAAGCATCTTAAAAGCTTATTTGTTATAATTATTTTAAGACAAACACTAAATAAACTCACCAGTAACTGCATATCTCAGAAACCATCAGCTCATCTTAAAAGACTTCTGTCTTAAGTGCATGTGTAACCAACATAGAAGAAATTAACATTTGATTAATTAACCCTGACAGTCTCCAATATCAGTGGGAAAAAAGCTGATTTTCTGGTGAAACACTATGTAGCAAATCCATGGGTTGAAATGCTGTATCCATGGGGTGCTGCTACTTACTCCACAACATGCAAAGAACATAAGAACATACGAAATAGGAGCAGGAGTAGGCCATTCGGTCCCTCGAGCCTGCTCCGCCATTCAATAAGATCATGGCTGTTCTGATCTTGGCCTCAACTCCACTTCCCTGCCCGCTCCCCATAACCCTTGATTCCCTTATCGTTCAAAAACCTATCTCCGCCTTAAATATATTCACTGACTCCGCCTCCACAGCTCTCCGGAATAGAGAATTCCACAGATTCACGACCCTCTGAGAGAAGAAATTCCTCCTCATTTCCGTTTTAAATGGGCGATCCCTTATCCTGAAACTATGCCCCCTAGTTCTAGATTCCCCCACGAGAGGAATCATCCTCTCTGCATCTACCCTGTCGAGCCCCCTCAACATCTTATATGTTTCAATAAGATTCCCTCTCATTCGTCTAAACTCCAATGAGTATAGGCCCAACCTGCTCAACCTTTCCTCATAAGACAACCCCTTCATCCCAGGAATCAACCTCGTGAACCTTCTCTGAACTGCCTCTAATGCAAGGACCAGACCTAAACTTCATTCACAAATGCATGTTTGTTTTTAAATAGATTGCACAAAATTCATGTCCCCGTGTCATACTACAACAGGCACTGCTGTTAAACATCATGGGAGTAATTTGGACTTTTGTCAATAGTGTAAAATGGGCGATATCGGATTGGCCACCCGTTATACACCTTTCCTGACTTTTGTTCCCACTGAATTCAATAGAAATGAAAATCGGGAGACATGTATAACGGGCGGCTGATCCGATATCATTGGTTTTACACTCTCGCCCAAAGTTAAAACTCCCCCCATGTTTTGTCCATTCATAAAGGAGATCTACACGTCAATCCCCAGCTTGTCATCCCAGAGCTGTACAATCTCTTTTATTTGTAGAATAAGTTTGGTATTCAACAGCTTTACACATTGTATACTTCACCTATAAACCAGACTAAAAGCACAAGAAAACACCAGATCTACCAAAGGAAGCCTAAAATCAAGATCAGGGACAGGGTGGGTTAGTGCAGTTCTTAAGCAAACATTGCAGTAAAATAAGTGGCCACACTGTCCTTTCACCTCAAGGACCTGGCTTCAAATCAAGTCCAAATTGATGGACTGTAAGTTTGCCCTCGATGTTCGTTGACAGGGCCTAGATAAAATGGGTTTGACAGTATCAACTGAGTTTTCGGTAGGTGCAAGTTGACAGTACACATCTGTCAATATTTGCCTCTAAATTGAGAATCTCACTCAGAAAGGTTATAAGGACAGCTAGTGTGAGAAATGGAAAAAAATTACACTGAGGCAGTAGATGGTACTTTTGTGAGGCTAGAATTAAGGGACATGAGTGGGGAGGAGAGGAGCTGTACAATGCATCTCACCAAGTAATTTTTGATGCTGATACTGGTAGTGGATTTCATTCCCCAGTACCATCTTACACCTTGAAGAGCACAAATTAAATTGTCTTGGATACTGTGAGGACTGAGGCAGAGATACGTGGAGGGTGAAGAATTACTGATCTTACCTTCAGTACAAGCAATCAAAGGCCTGCCGTAGATCACTAAAATAGTTTGCCTCACACCCACACCTATGTCACCATATATTATGCAGGAACACTCACTTGGCGTGGGAGAGGGGGCCGGTGGGGGGGAGATGCTGTATTTAGTGCTCCAGGGAACAACCTTACACATCAATAAAGCATATTTCAACCTATTGGTGACCAAGTTAATAGGTCCATTCAGCTATAAACGAGTTGTTGGTTGCTTAATTTGCTGTAAAGTTTGTCAGTCAAGTGAAACTGTAACCATTCATCACAATCTAAATACAAATGATAATTAATAGCAAGAACATAGAGACACCATAACTCTGATTTAAAAAAATATATATTTGCAAGTTGTCAGTAAAATAAATAGTATTAACGTTATGTGGCAGCTGGGCAAAGAAATGCCTCTTCAGCGCTGAGAGGTTGGTAAAAGGATAATTTCAATTCTACTGCTTATGGTAAGCCTTTTTGAGAAAAAGCCTGAAGGATGAAATTTGTATTATTTGCCACATTACTGTGTGACTTTTATCCAATTTAAGAAAAGGCCAAATTACACTTGTAATTCAAAAGGATCCACATCCTTAATATTATAAAGGAGCAAAGTTAAAGAACACTAATGATGCCCGTTGGGTGCAGGCCATGCAAGTGGGGCCCAAAGGTTGCTGATGGCCTCTCAATGAACCTCATCAGCTTTTGACAGGTTGTTGCCTATGGCCACCAGAGATGTGATCATGATGAGAGACGTCTGTGTGTTCATTATGCTGCCTGTGCCTCAGCCAATGGTGCTTTACTCCAAAGAGCTTACATTTTGAAATAGTATTTTCTTTGATTTATAGCGTAAGCAATGGAAGCATGGTTCTGACAGCCGCCATCAATAGTTTCAGATTTCTTTTCAATCTTGCATTCCACTGTCAGAATGGCTTGGAGCTTTTCAGTTTAGTAATAGCAATTACTGTAGCATTTCATTGCAGACCAATATATTAAAGCACTTCTTATGACTGGATTGGTTTCAAAAAAAAAGTTGGTTGCTAGCTGTTACAATATAATTTGGATTAAATTAAAATACGCTTTACCAAGCCTGCACATTCATCTTGTATGAGTCAGAATAGACTTTAAATCTCTAAGCCCACACAATCATTGTTGCATGTCAATAAAGACCTGTACATTTTAAAATATGTCAGTGAATGAAAGTATCTATTTCTGTTCGCTTCAGAGTTAACGAAATGTAATGTGCTTAAAGTGTTGCAGAATCAGGTATCAGACACAAATAGAAAGACGGAACGTTCTCTCCTTTTATGCCCACCTACCCCAGGAATAATTTCAGTTAACAGTGGACTGCAGTTTGAGTGCAAACCTTGTACGGTTTTCTTAAAAAGAATCAAGCTCATTGCAAACAAACCCCAGCTATTATTCATTGTCTCTGATCCTCTCTCCAAAAAAGGAAAATAAAAGCAAACCTATCAACCCAATAATGTAATATAGCATTTCATTTTCTAATAAAAATGACCAGGGACTTCCTATGAAAGCAAAAGAGGAAGTAAGGTTTTTATTTTTTTTATATACTGCACTCACTAAGGCATTTGATGACAGTTGTTACTGTGCATTAATCTGTGTATTAAAAGCTGTGTGGGAACATCCAACACAGGTTTCCTCGGCCAACAAATAGAAGTTGTTTTCTTAGCAACTCACATATTTGTTAAAGCTGCTACTAAGTTGACTCTATTTGCTAATAGGGTTTCTCAGTAATGTTCCACGAAGGGGTGAACTGGTGCGGTTAGCAATGTACAACCCTCTGCACTGAAAGGAGAATATTGACCAAGACAAAGAGTTATCCCAATTGCCATGGGGTCGTCTTCACACGCCAGCAAGACCTTTGTCATCAAGAGAAAGGATAATGGTTCCAGCAGTAGAGGCTTCCGGCACAGGTACGATGGACCGAATGGCTTCCTTCTGTGCTGTAAGATTCTACGATTCTCTCCTTTAACAGTATAAAGGGATAGCAGGTTAGTTCCCCAGGTAAGTCCCAAAGCGTTCATCCAAAAGGAATCTGAACTCATGGACAACCTGCACAATGGTAGGGAACTATTCTGTTCCTCCACAGATGTAAAACTGAAGACTTTAAAGATCAAGTCGGAGTACACAGCACCTTGTTTCCTTAGGCCTTAATGTTATACTTTTGGACTATCCTGATCAGGTAACCTATCTGTTGAGTTAATCAGAACACAGGTTACTATTTAGATCTTTTTCTTATAATTTAGGGGTCGCAGCTTAGCCAGTTTTGAAATGTGAATCCGCAGTACGGATTAGTACTTCCAAACAAAACGCACATTGTTCTCGTGACTTACATAATGGCTGCAAATCACAGGAACCTTTTCTCATCATGGATGTTTCTTTATTTTTAAACATGTGTTGTCATTCATTTTTTTTAAAGTATAATCTCTTTTGAATGAAAATAACACGGCCAAACAAGGGTTTTAGTGATTGTACCAAATGTTGCTGCCTAGCTTATATACACTGGCTAATGTTAATGCCAATGCACACAAGTGTTTCAGAAATGTTGCAGCTTAGGCAGAAGAATAGCTTGGATGCAGTCATCTGCACAGTCCCTCACATGGTGAGTTACTAATCTCAGGTTTGGCATCATGGGGAGGACCTGAGCAGCGGCAGTTACCTTGTTACCTTGTGTGCCAACTTGCAGCTGCTCAGTGGCTTCGATGCAGGCCTGTAGTTCAGCCACCGTCAGTGCATGGCCCAATGAACCGAATCACTGCAGACTTTCAAAAAAAATGGGAAATTAAATTTAAAATTAGTTCACTCTGACAGTAGTGGTTATATTATTTGGTCTTTGTTACAGCTATTACCAGTTAAGTTGGGTGAGTGAAACCATAATAGAACATGTAGGGCATGCAAAGATTTCATAAAGAGGCTTTCCAAATCAGTTTATTAAAATCCTGGCTCGTTGAACAAGCCCCAATCAGAGGTTTCAGAGAAGCATGGTGCTGGAGAGTCACGTTAGCAAAGTTCCCATAACTAACATTGGTTGACAGAGTTCCCAATGGCTCAAAGGGTTTATGCGGAGAGTGTTTGAGCTTTACAGATCGGAAAGGTCCTACATTCAATCCTTAATCTGTGCTGACTTCGCTGATTTCAGACATGTTGCCAGCAGGTACACAACACCTAGTCTCAGTACCTGGGGTAAGAATGGGAAAAATCAGTCAGGGTTCCTGATCATTACCCAGCTGGAAGTGCACAAGTGCAGCAATTGGATGAGGACAAGATTGGTCTTGGTTGTGATGAGCCCGTGCTCAACCAGCCTGCTGACATTCATTGTCAAGGCTCATTCCCGAAGAATGATCACTTGAGCTATGTACCAGAAGGCACCCATACAACTGCACACTGGCAAGAAGTCAAACAAAGCCTTCAGAGTAAGAGGGGAGACAACTGGCAAGAACAAAAACTGGCCTGACATAACCTGGGAGCAGACTTATTGTGTAGAACTCTCCCTATGTGACCTCACAAATTCTGCTCCTTGGCATCGTGAAGGAAGAATAAACCGGAGGTGGGAAAAATAGAACCCAGATATCTCTTTCTATGGCATTTACCTACAGCTAAATAAATACTTATTAGCGAGTTAATTTCCACATGGCATCTTGTTCACTTGGGCTGCAAACTTAGAAAATTCTGCTCACTTTTTGGAGCTGAACATGAACATTTACTCTGTTTAAAGAAAATAATTCCTTTAAAAGTATGAGGGGGAGAAGTGAGAACAGTACAAATTGTATTCATAACTGTCAGTTTATCCCTCAAACTCAGACTAAGTTCTGGGTACAGCTGTGGGTCAAAGTCAAATCCACAAATTGTATTTAGATGAAAGCCTGCTCATAGAAACATAGAGGATAGGAGCAGGAGTAGGCCATTCGGCCCCTCGAGCCTGCTCCGCCATTCAATGAGATCATGGCTGATCATCCAAACTCAGTACCCTGTCCCTGCCTTCTCCCCATATCCCTTTAGCCTTAAGAAATATATCTAACTCCTTCTTGAATATATTTAATGAATTGGCCTCAACTGCCTTCTGTGGTAGAGAATTCCACAGGTTCACCACACTCTGGGTGAAGAAATTCCTCTTCATCTCTGTCCTAAATGGCTTACCCCTTATCCTTAGACTGTGACCCCTGGTTCTGGACTCCCCGACCATCGGGAACATCCTTCCTGCATCAGTGTGTTCACTGCACCTTCTTCTGTTTTTGATTCACAAAGTAATTGTGCACCCAAACTACAAAGCTTGTTTTCATGTATTAGCAAGTGAAAACAATACAGTCTAATCCTGCTGGGTCTGATTGAATTTATCTTGTGTCCTAAACTACTAAACACTCGACAATGATACCTGCACCACGGGGTTCATTATGTTTCACTATTGGGATGTAATTGCTAAAAGAAAATTCTTTCAGCAAAGGTCATAAGATTACATTCCTCGCAGCAGATGGGGCTGCAGTCAGTGTAAATGCCGTAAATCCCCTTTTTAAAATGAAAAAGTGGGTGAAAGTCCACAACTGTTGAGGCAATCACAGCATCAAAGTCTAAAATTAGTTCTGACTGCAATTCTGGCCAGGGCACATTTATCTCTGATGAGTTGCAAATCTTGCACAGCACCATATGTTCTCCCTCAACAGATCTCAGAGATTTTGCAGGTAGATCCAGGTGCATAGTACTTGTGCCTGAACCATATTTTCAATTCTGACAGATATTTACACATGCTCATCAACAATGGACTAGATTATAACATGAAGTACTTTGTAGTGGGAGTAACAGGACAAAGCAACTAGCAACATCTCGGTTACCTCACAGATGCATGTGACCACACACAATCCCATGACATCCAATTATAGAGTGGTCAGAGAAAATGCAGCTTTATCCATTCTTCCAAACAACAACTTGCATCTATATAGAGTTTTTAACGTAGAAAGACGTCCCAAAGTGCTTCATGGAAACATAATCAGACAAGAAAAGGATGCCAATCCGAAGGAGCTATTAGAAGGGGTGACCAAAAGCTTGGTCAGAGGTGGATTTTAAGAGGGTCTTGGAGGAGAGGCAGGTGGAGAGATTTAAGGATGGAATTCTAGAGTGTGGGGCCTAGACAATTGAAGGTGTGGCCGCCAATGGTGGGACGAAGGTGGGGGGGGGGGCGTACACTAGATGCCAGAGGGGGGGGAGCGTATACTAGATGCCAGAGGAGGGGGCGGGGGGGGCGTACACTAGATGCCAGAGGAGGGGGGGGCATACACTAGATGCCAGAGGAGTGGGGGGGGGGGCGTACACTAGATGCCAGAGGAGGGGGGGGGCGTACACTAGATGCCAGAGGAGGGGGGGGGGGCGTACACTAGATGCCAGAGGAGGGGGGGGGCGTACACTAGATGCCAGAGGAGGGGGGGGGGGCGTACACTAGATGCCAGAGGAGGTGGGGGGCGTACACTAGATGCCAGAGTCAGAGGAGCAGCAGATTTCTTTTGGGCTGGAGGGGTTTACAGAGATAAAGATGGGCAAGACGGGGATAGGATATAGGCAGCAGAGTATTGGATGAGCTGAGGTTCAGAGTTTGGAGGATGGGGGACCAGCCAGAAGGGCAGTGACATCAGTCAAGTCTGGAGGGGACAATGGCACAGATGACGGTTTCAGCAGCGTTTGGGCTAAGGCGGTGCTTAGGCGGACAGTGTCACAGGGGTGGAAGTAAGCAGTCTTTGTGATGGAGAGTATATGGGGCTGCAGGTCAACTGGGTGTCGAGTAAGATGCCAAGGTTATGAACAGCCTGGTTCAACCTGCGACAGTGGCCGGAGGGGGATGGAATCAGTGGGAAGGGTACAGAGTTTGTGGCGGGGGGCCAAAGACAATGGCTTTGGACTTCCTAAAGTCTACCTGGAGGTAATTGCAGCTCATTCAAGACTGCAGCACAGAGGCAGTGGAGGGGTTGAGAGAGGTGGTGGAGTAGAGCTGGATGTCATCATGTGGAATCTGACCCTCTGGGCTGGATTTTCATTGAGGAGGCGGGACTACAACTTTCGGGGTTGTAGTCCCGCCTCCATCGAGTTGTAGCCAACCCACACGATTTTGACTTGATTGACCTTGTTGAGCCCGCCCAGCGGGCTCAGCAGGCCAATTATGGGCCACCCGGCAACAGGTGATGTCAGATTGATATTTCATCTGTCAAGACCTTTTGACAGATGAAATATCAGCATTTGACAGCTGTTTGAAGCTGTCAAACACTGACAATCTGTACTCCAAGTTAATTCCTTCCTCGCAGGATGATTTAGAGATCTCTCCGGAACAGAAAGCTGAATGCTACAATTTTTGACAGATCGCGGCCATTCTGCTTTCTGTGCCGGTGAGATGAGGGACTCCCGAGACCTGAAGGAAGGAAGGCTGTAAAGGTAAGTAAAACTTCTTTAAACACACCAAACACACTTACCTCTGCACTCATGCACCCATCACTCACCTGAACACCAGACATCTCGAACCCTCCAAGCCCTTCAGCCCGCCTCGCTAACTTGGCATAGCTTGGAGCTGTCGGGAATCTCACACTTCAAGAATGAAAATAGGGATTAGGCTAAATACTGCCTGTTAACAGGCAGTTAATTGGCACTAATCCCCTTCCCGCCTCGGGGAGGCGGGTCTCAGCACAGGTCAGGTACCCGCCTTCTTTGAAACTGGCATGGAGGCGGGTTGGGTTCGTGCCCCCCGATTTTGGGATTTTAACCCCCCACACGCCTCCACGGCCCAATGAAAATCCAGCCCTAAGTCTTCGACTGATGTCGCCAAGAGGCAGCATGTAGATGAGGCTTAAAGAGAGACTATTGTAAATTTTAATAACGTATAGCTTATAAGGAATTAACTCTAGTTCATACTATTTTGATAAAAAACCTGCCTGCAGGAGACCTTCAGGTCATTTTTAATACTATTACTTCAACTTTGAAATTATGTCACTTTAATTTTAGGTCCAAAATGATTGGCCCGTTTGCACATGAGCCATCTATATATCAAAGCAGATGTTTTAGTAATCAGTCATCAGATGATACAAGATGTACATTAAATCTCCATTGGTTCCATATAAGACTGCAGATAATGTAGAAGGCAATGCAAGAGAGGTCCCGTCTGGTACAAATGGCAGTCCACATCTGGCAGTTTAAATATGGCCGGATTTGGGGTATGAATTGTTTTTATTAATCTGTTAGTTCCTGTAACACTGACCACAACTATACCAAGACACAAATCATCTATATTTTTTATTGTGCACTAAAGTGGCACCTTTTAGTCATAGCGGGAGAGTGCCCAGTCCCATCAGTCACAAAAGCCAGTGTTGCCCATTCAACAACGGGTATTCAACAACCTCATTCTCCATCCATCTGCTGTCTGTTCACTGGTGTCCACTGCAATTCATATTTGAAACATACATCCTAACGTTTTCACCACTTCACTTAAGAAAAGCTGTGGAAAACATCTCTGCAGGAGTGGATCCATTTTCCTTTCCCCAGGAGATCAAATGAAGACTGCGAGCTTGTTGCATCATGAAAGCAAAAAGTTTATTTAAGATTTCAACTACATTTAACTACCACAAGGAAGACTTCTCAATCCAGGGTGTAGTCCAGTTAGAAAGTAACACGAAACTTTTTAATACATTATATCACTGCCACAAATTATTTCCATGACTCAATCAGTTTCAGAATTGCATACAATACAAAAAAGGGAGAAAGGAGGGGCTCCCCGTTACACAGGGTGAAATATACAGTACTGAATACTGAATTCTGTATGCATTACAATTTTTTTGCGTGGTTTAGTAATGACATGACCAACATTCAAAATGATCTTCAGTATTTACAACAGTTGTACTGTTTGTGTTTAAGATGATAACCAAACCTTCCACTTTAGGATTTTTTTTAAAAGTTGCTAGAGCAACCCTGATTTCTTAAAAGATACAATGTACATTAGATTACATGAAAGGAAATAAAGAGTTAATTACAAGATGCAAAAAAAGTAAGAAAGACAAACTACTGTGTGAATATTGTTCAGAGGTAGTAAGTGAGCACTCTAAGCTACAGAACATGTTGAAATTCTATTGGTTCATATGAGTTTGCATGAGGTAATAAAGCTGTGTCTTGATTGGTGAGATGTATAAATACTCTTTACCTACATTATTTACAACACTCCGTGTGAACCTTGCCATTTCCTGCCACAGATAGGTTGAAGTAGCATATCTGAAAAAGTATGAATGCTGCACCCAGCTGGTACTGTAAAACCCAGACTTCAGCTCATACAAATTCAGAAGCAAAGCATTACTAAGACTGGCATTGAGTTAGTGTGTTAAAAAAAAGTAATGATTGTAAATAGCACTCTGTTATAATAACAAGTCTCAGGAAAAACAATATTGGTTCTTGGCAACTCTCTGGTTATTTATACGTGGGGCAATAAAACAGCTCAGCCGATTCTTCCAAATGAGTCTTTATACTGGTTGTACAGTTGTGATAAAGGAAATTTGATCAAGATCCTGATATCCTGTAATGCTTCGTTGTTCTAAGCAAGCTATCAGTTCTAGATATCTTGCTAAAATAGTTTTAAGAAGTAAACGAGTTCAGCTTTGCTAACTTCATGAATTTATGACTGTCTGCCTCGGCACCAGCATTCTTGTGTCTTGCAGTCAAATTGAAACATGCATTCATACCTCAAAAGGTCAAGAAGCTTCACAATAACATCTTGCACATATAAATCTTCAAAAACATGTTTTCACCCTTCATGGATTCCCATTATAAATTGACTTTTTGTTCCATTTTAAGTCTGAAAACACTAGACCTATTTAGGCCTTTGCCTCAACCATTGACTGAATAAGGCAAAACTGTGCCATACATAATGGAATTAATATGGTATTTTCAATGAGAACCTATGTGTTCCTCTTCCTAAATATGAATTGTTTGTTATTTACTTTTTCCACTAAAGAGCAGGGTTTTACAGTAAAGCAGCAGGTGACTGGGTTACAGGAAATCCACTTTTCTTCTCCTACTGGTCAGTGCTAATCAAGGCCTATTGGCTCAGGGAATGGATGTTGCTAGGAGATCAGTTAGAGGTATCAGAGTGCACACTTCCAGGTCCTTCTGTTGGTGAAGTCACAGAAGATGGAGTGGTTGCATCTTGCCATCCTCCATTAGCCTAGAAAACATGACGTTTACTGCAGTTAGTATCAGGGTCGTCGGTGAAATACAGCAACACATTTTTTTGCACTGAAATTCAAGGAGCAGTCTGGAAAATTAACTAATTTGTAGATAATGATAAAAAGTACATTTCCATGTAAACTCGTATAGCACAATTCTGTAGATGCCAAGGGTATTCCTTTAGAACTGGCTGAAATCCAGAATGACTATATTTGCACTGATTAGCAATACTGAGTAGATTTCCTTCCAACATTAGGACTTTGAATGTTAATTAAATCGTAACACTCAAAAACAAGTCTTTTTAATGATGTCTATCAAGTCACAGTGATGACATAAAAAGAATGCGTTTACATGCATCCCCAAGTTGTAAGCTCTGTCTGTGGGAAAAATTTCATTTCATGACTGGTTTTATATATTTAATAATTATACGTAGAATAACGTATCAAAAGAAAGCAAATATTTAAATAAGAACTTTAACATTGTAATCCCCAATAGATATTGTAGGCAATTTCCTGCAAACTCATAGTAGAATGATGCACTCTGCCATGGAGCAGCAGGCAAGGGTTTGCATTCACAATTCTCCACAGGGGGAAGTTCCTGATCTCAGCCATGCATGTGGGCAGGTGCCAAATTCAACTCTGGCAAATCACAGCGGCAAGAATGGAAGAATGAGAGCGGGGCAAGTCACCCTGGATGGCCTTGTGCACCCATCAGCTGGCTGAAGATTGTCACAGACTTCAGAGCAGGCTGCCTGCCCACTTCTGAATAGTACAGAGGGATTGCAAGGGAGAGAAAATAAAATCCATTTTTAAAATGAAACCTATGAATAAGTTCCCCTTTTTTAGTTACTTATCAAAAACTGCTGGTCCTGAGCAGAAGGGAGCAGGTGGTGCCGAGTGACAGCCTCCTAAGCCTCTGGTGATGGCATACCACTTTACCTCAACATCCTCCAGTGCTTCACCTTCACTCAGCACCACACCCATGACCACATCTTCATTCAGTCCCTCCCCCTGTGGAGCACCTTGCCTTGTGCCTCCCTGTTAACCCAGTGCCATCTTAGTGCCTTTCCCAGCCACCCCTTCTTCCAGCACCTTGTCTTTAGGTATCTGCTACTGCAGCACTCTGCTCTTGCTCCGTCTCTCGCCTTCATGCAGCCTTTGCTCCAGTGCTGCTTGTTTCCGAAGCTTCTTCTCTGGTGTCTCACCCTCTCACACCCCTAGCACTAGCACTTCCATCGTGACTGGGAACTCATCACGTTTGGCTCAATTTGGGTTCTGCCAGGACCACTCAGCGCCAGGCCTCATTACAGCCTTGGTCCAAACATGGACAAAAGAGCTGAATTCCAGAGGCGAGGTGAGAGTGACTTCCCTCGACATCAAGGCAGCATTTGACCGAGTGTGGCATCAAGGAGACCTAGTAAAACTGAAGTCAATGGGAATCAGGGGGAAAACTCTCCACTGGCTGGAGTCATACCTAGCACAAAGAAAGATGGTGCTAGTTGTTGGAGGATAATCATCTCAGCCCCAGGACATCGCTGCAGGAGTTCCTCGGGGCAGTGTCCTAGGCCCAACCATTTTCAGCTGCTTCATCAATGACCTTCCCTCTATCAGAAGGTCAGAAGTAGGGATGTTCGCTGATGATTGCACAGTATTCAGTTCCGTTTGCAACTCCTCAGGTAATGAAGCAGTCCATGCCCGAATGCAGCAAGACCTCGACGACATTCAGGCTTGGGCTGTTAAGTGGCAGGTAACATTCGCACCACACAAGTGCCAGGAAATGACTATCTCCAAAAAGCGAGAGTCTAACCACCGCCCCTGACATTCAACGGCATTGCCATCGCCGAATCCCCCTCTATCAACATCTTGGGGGGTCACCATTGACCAGAAACTTAACTGGACCAGCCACATAAATACTGTGGCAACAAGAGCAGGTCAGAGGCTAGGTATTCTGTGGCGAGTGTCTCATCTCCTGACTCCCCAAAGCCTTTCCACCATCTACAAGACACAAGTCAGGAGTGTGATGGAATACTCTCCACTTGCATGGATGAGTGCAGCTCCAACAACACTCAAGAAGCTCGACACCATCCAGGACAAAGCAGCCCGCTTGATTGGCACCCCATCCACCACCTTAAACATCCACTCCCTCCACCACCGGCGTACCATGGCTGCAGTGTGTACCATCTACAAGCTGCACTGCAACAACTCGCCAAGGCTTCTTCAGCAGCACCTCCCAAACCCATGACCTCTTTCACCTAGAAGGACAAGGGCAGCAGGCACATGGGAACACCATCACCTGCAAGTTCCCCTCCAAGTTACACACCATTGTGACTTGGAAATATATCGCTGTGCCTTCATCATCGCTGGGTGAAAATCCTGGAACTCCCTCCCTAAGCGCACTGTGGGAGTACCTTCACCATAAGGACTGCAGCGGTTCAAGAAGGCGGCTCACCACCACCTTCTCAAGGGCAATTAGGGATGGGCAATAAATTCTGGCTTTGCTAACGACACCCAAATCCCAGGAACGACTAAATAACTATCTATGGACAGCACAGAATGTTACGATGGCAACGCACCATGGTTCTGATGTATTAATATTTTACAACTGATCACTTAACTCTTAAAATGCATCCTTTTCATATATTTGTGGCCACAATTGCTCACATACTGAGTTCCCAATCTCAGCCACACTGCCTGACAGGAGCTAGTAAGCTGAGCTGACACAGGGTGGGGCAAAATAAGATGGTCATTTAACCTGTACCATTCCGACATAGCTCCACACAGACAGTTATTAGGCAGCACTGAAGAGTGGGAGGAAATAAAACAAAAAAGTGTAGGGGGTGGAAGAAAGGGAACCTCATGTTTTGTGGCGGTGATGTTCTACATAGACATCAATACAAGAACCAATTTAAGGGGTGCAGAGTTCAACTGACTGTCAAGGCTGGAAGTCAATTTAGGGCCCCTGAATGTGAGTGCAGCATTGTGTCTGGATCTATCAATATGGATTCCATCTGTGAAACACCATCAATTTCAAACTGATGGCTCAAATTTTTTTTTTTTTTTAATTTTAATTTCCTCTTCATCGGTACTACTCTCCACTGTGCACCCTCTCCAGCCAGGAGGGTACAGTGATGTTACCTGTTGACTAAGTGGGTATGAACATTCATCAAAGATGCAATCAGTTACAACTCACTGGTTCACAAATTCAAAAAGATGAGGCAGTTTAGGCAATACTGAGAGAACCTTCCACTTCTATTCCTAACCCTCTCCATTTTCTGGTTTGTCTTTTTCTGTCTTTCTAAAATAGACACACACCCTAAATATACACTATATATATACACACTATACACACACCCTAAATATACACTATATATATACACACATACACTATATATATACACACCCTAAATATACACTATATATATACACATACACTATATACACACACCACACACACCCTAAATATACACTATATACACACACCCTAACTATACACTAAATATATACACATACACTATATACACATACACTATATACACACACCACACACCCTAAATATACACACTATATATATACACACACACACACCACACACACACTCCCACACACCCTAAATATACACTATATACACATACACTATATACACACACACACCACACACTCCCACACACACACACACCACACACACCCTAAATATACACTAAATATATACACATACACTATATATATATACACACACTCTATACACACACACACCACACCCTAAATATACACTATATACACATACACTATATACACATACACTATACACACACACACCACACACTCCCACACACACACACACCACACACACCCTAAATATACACTAAATATATACACATACACTATATATACACACACACACCACACACACACACACCCTAAATATACACTATATATATACATACACTATATACACACACACACACCACACACACTCCCACACACACACACTCCCACACACACACACTATATACACACACACACTATATATATATTATGTAAATTTGTCACAAAAAGCACAATTTATTACAGACATAAATAAGATCTAGCCCACAGGGCTTGAGTTTAATTTTTTTCATAGACAGCTCAGTTTTGCTAGTGGCTATAACTGTCACTAGCAAATTTCTTCTTCCACTAGCGAAACTGATCAGAATCAAAGCGAGACTGATGATCGGGATGACAAAATGAAAAGTGAATCCTGGGAAGCTGAGACACTGCTCCGTGGAGCTCATTAGGAAAATCTTGCTAGTGTTTAGAATACTGACTAGCAAAACTGAAAAATCCATGAGCAATTTGCTTTGCAGCCTGTATTAAATTCAAGCCCTGATTATAACTGCTGTCAGACTCAATCTCCTGAAAAGTGTTCACATTCTGTGCAGACAACATTATTTAGATTTAGGAAAGAGCAGTCCTCAGAGGTCCTGATTTTAAAACAGTATTTTTAAGGTTCTGAGTCATCAATCCGTGGACACCACTAGTTTGAACTCCTGCAGGCATTGAACAGATCATACAGGGCATCATACAGGGAAAGATTTCCACTGACATAAGGAGAGCTGGCAGAAACAAGGCAAATTTTGAAAGCAGTTCCTTGCAAATGAAACCAAGCTAATCTGCTTTGCACAAATTGAGAACCCATTCAACTCTGCGACGTGAATACCTGATAACTGAATGTTTTTCTTAAGTGAACAGAAATTGAAAACCCTAAATCTGTACCCATTGGATTCAGTCCTTTCAGCTGAAACATTTCTGCTGTGAACCTTTGTATGGTCACATTACACAATTCACCATTTTCACAGCTGAAACTACAAAATGTGTACTGTGACTTCTGTTATTTCAACAATCTACCATACAATAGCAAGTTAAAGACAACTGCACAAAACCGTCACCATTCCAGAAACTCTTGTATTAAAATTAAAACAATGCAGCAGAACCTCTCCATCTGAGTTCCTGACAAGGGAATGAATGTCTAATTCCTTCAACAGGAAAAAAATTGAAAACCATGTTTATTCTTAATCAGCAGCTAAGAAGAGCCAGAATCCTAAAGATGCTGCAGCTTTAAATTTCACTGACTTTCAAATGCAGATAACAGTCTCCTGACAGAACAAGAAAAATGCCAAAAATTAAGAGGAATGGTCAGCAACGCAAGGACATGTTTACATTACTGGCATAACGAAAGACAAGTGGTCAAGACAGGATGCATGTTTTGGTGGGAACACAAAGTGACATTTCACATGAAATTAACTCGTAGAGAAGAGTGGCATGATACATGACATCACTGGGGTTGGGGAGGCGAGTCTTTGTCATACTATCGGAAAGCCTCTTCCTATTTCTCTCCAGCGTAACTATTCAACCAATAATTAAAAATTCAAGTTGGCACTTGCAGGATGCCAATTACTGTTGACAAATATCTCATTTATTCACTTTGCTTCAAGCCCTCATTTCAACGTGTACATATTCAGTTTGCCAGCAGCAGGAACAAGCAGAACAAGATGGACATCGCTGGCCCACATGCAGGAGCCTGCTTTGTTGATCTCATTAAGTGTAAATTAAATGTGAATTTTGAACTTGGAGACACCACTGTATTCCTGCATAAACCACTGGTGCTCTTTACATTTGTTTTGCATCAGGAATGAGAGATCAGAGAAATGAGTTCTCCTGATGTCTTGGCCTGTAGAGGCAATTGTTGAAATCAATGTCTGATCAAATTTCTGCTGTGGCAGACAGCTTGTCGCTACATATTTTTATGTCAGTCAAGAAGAGGGAAGGCGCAGGCCTCGTGAGTTGAGGAACATTGAGTGGAAGTGACGGGGCAGCCCTTTCTGTAGGGGCCAATGTGAGCCACATTGACTTTGAGTGCTTGCGGCGAAGACTAGCCTTTGCTCAAGCCTCCCATCGCCAAACATCAGCAGCAAAAAAAGGTTAGCGTATGCTAATAATGGTTTATTTACAATGCGGCTAATTACCAAAGCAATCCATCTGCATTACTGTAAAACTATAACCTATACCAGTCATGCATACTGTCGATAAAATCTTTTATTTGTCAATGTATAAAACTGGCCAAGAGTCAGCAATGTGTTACCTATCCTTGTTTACATTGTGTATATTAATATACGTCTTTTTTTCCTCTTGTGAAATATCCTTTACATCAGCGTTTCCAAATTAAACATGTATTGTTCAACTTGCACCTTTGGTATTTACCAGATCCGCAAGCTTATTGGCAAATACTAGGCACTGCCTGTAGAGTGGCTATATTTAGACTGGGAGACTTTCCCGTAACACTATGAAGACAATGCGATTAGTCAGAAGGACAGTGCTTAAAAAATAATTTAGTCGTCGTTATCCAAATTTTAGAGATTAGTTAAGTACACTTAGCTTCTAATCCTTGCTGTGTCCAAATCTAATCGAATTTCGGGGAGATGATGTTGCATACATTAATAGGCTCCTGCAGGGACAGCTGCCAAACTATATCCCTTCTATTTAAAAAAATAATAAAAATCTCACAACATCTATACCATACCAGTGTGGTATAATACACTGTACTATTATATGACACCTTATCAAGCCTCATCAACGAAGATGGAATTTATGACTACAAAATGCTGCAGGCAAGGACAGTTTTATATTCCATCTTCCAACTACAGTATGTGGCCAATGATACATCCAACGCTGTGAAGTATTTTACACTGGTTTTAAATTAATAGAACAAAAGATCTCTATCTTTTCCTCTATTTTATATACAGTGCATTCTTTTGTTTTAGAAAACAGATCTAATTTTCCTACATAATCTTCAATTCTTTACATAGGCATTCCATTAAAGAATTTTGGATAATGTAACCCTCTCTGCCATCAAAAGCTCAATTAAGAAACTATAATGGCTTACACTGGCAGGGCTTTAGCTTTTCTTTTTCTTCTATGGACACAGAAATAAAAGTGTTCCTTACGCTCAAACTGTGTGGACTGTACAGTGAATTTCCTCCAAGACCGTCACTGTATCCGCCCGTCTGATTGATAACATGACGCAGGGAATCCACCTGAAGCAAAAGCAAACAAAAAGAAACATGTCAGGCTTGATGCAGCAGAGCGGTCTTTCTCTTATAGGAAACGATCTGGTAGATTGAGATGTGTAAGCTTGCCATACTGCTTTCATTATATTAGGACATAATAATGCCATTTCATTTTAAATATTTTTTAAGCTAGTGTCCATTGTGTCAGGCTAAGCTTACATAGCATACTGAATTCTGCAAATTTTGCCATAGGGTTCCTATAATTTTTTTTGCACCCAATAAATAAATTACAGGCCAGTCAGCATGCTGTCTGTCAGTAACAATTTAATGGATCACTCTTAACAAGAACTGCAGTCATTTACTGACACTTTTTTCACAAATGACTACATTGAGGATGACAAACAGTGAAAAACTAGTTTGCTTGTAATGTAGCCAACCACTTTGATAAATATGTTATCCAAGTTACTGCACAAATACTGGTACAGTACTCACCTCATGTCATTTATTAAACACCACATCATTAAGAATATATCACTTATAAAACAATAGTTATTCTGTATTTTAATAGCTGCCTTTCTGTCCATTTAAATGGCTGAAAGGGGGAGAAAAGCCTCAACACTTTCTAACTAAATTGGCTTTCATTTATGTTGGTGAGTGTGGGTCCCCACCCTCTCCCAGTGCCTCCATTAATATGTGAAACTTTGACAGACAGTCTTCAAACTCCTAGAATGAATAATTCTTAGCTTGAAAGAAAGAAACAGGTTTCAAAAAACATGAGGCATGAAAAAACTGAGAGGAAAGTTGTAAATGAATATGGCAAAAGCTTACACCAATCACCAAATTCTCCTCATTCCCACCCACCCCACCCCTAATTGCTCAAGCCAGAGCCGACTGCATTCACATAGTTTTAAAATCAGACATGGAACATCACAAATAACGGACTCAAAACAATAATGATAAATATCAAAGCAGCGGAATGGATAATTTAATTAATCTGTACTTTAGGTACAGAATATTTACTGGGCTCTAGGTCAGAGTAAGGCAGTTTTAATGTCTAAGCCCTACCCTGCTACCTAGGCCTTAATATTGGGCATTCTTCCTACCTGTGATTGCACATTGGCTCCGACTTGGGACCCTTGGTAAGAATCCCCATTCAGATTCTGCATGTTCATGAACATGTCCCCAGAATTTGGTAGGTTAAAAGAACCAGAAGAACCTGGAAAGGAAAGAGTCAGGCACCTGAATCACAGAGGGCTTTAAATCTCTCCCCAAAGTTCTCAAAAGAAAGAGCACACAAGAGAGAAACAGAGAGAAAGAAACAGAGAGAAAAGAAACAGCAGCCTTTCCATCACATGAAAAGCATTAAGAAAACTGTCCAGACTCTTTACAGAATGAGGAGTGTCTTTTTTCTTTTAAATCTCTGTTCGGTCAAATAACAACCTGCAAAGACTGAACCAGTGAATTCTGAAGTGATTTTGCTAGTTTTAGAATGGGAAACACCCTACGGAGACACCATGGAACTTACCTTATCGGGAAATGGGAAATTATTGTTTTCAGAATCAACACAGTTTTTAATTCAAATCTCAAATGCAATTAGAGGTGGGGCTTAAACATGGAAACCATGATACTTTTTAATATAAGCAGTAACATAATTTTAACAGTTTGTTTTTAAAAGTGAGGTTTTTGTTCTGATAAAATTATGCTGCTTTATGACAAAACAAAAGAGCAACAGTTTGTGCACTGTGTGATGGAACCTTGCCACTTACCGGAGGTGGGTGTAGTGGGAGAGTTTGCTTGGCTGTTCTGAACGGCAGCTGCCACAGCATGTGCGGCATTTACAGCGGTTTTTGCAGCATATAGGTTAGCTTCTTCTTGGAACTTTCCGATATTCTTCTTGTACCTGATTCGTTTATTGCCAAACCAGTTCGACACCTGAGGAAAGGAGGATACAATGCATCAAAAGACACTGCCAAGTACTCAACTGTATTATGACTTCTAAGTGTCAAGTCTGGGTCTGTCACATTCACAGTTTCCAACTTTTCCAGTGGGTATCTCGACTAATTAAGCAATAATCAAGGATAGGTTGTATGTTATTAGGGATTGGAGCATGACATGATTCTGTCTGTCTCTTGGCAGAACAGATACTCAAGGGCTTACACATCTACTACGACATGCGTCTTCAAGTTTACTGATGTGATTACATTGGGAAAAAAATGCAAAAAAACAACCAAAACATTAATAATGAAGAAGTAATTGTTGATGCATTAAGTGCCACCTGCCAATCAAAAATGGTTATTGAGCTGGTTACAAAGTGCATTCTTTTCTTTGAGAAGTGGTAAGATGAGAAGGCCTGGAAATGCCATTGTTCTTTGTTTCTGGTCTGGAACAACCTGGCAGTACTACAATTTAAATCATGTTCAGTCAGATGAATATGAATAGAGTGATGTAAATCAATAATAAATGAGCTGGTGTTTTGTATTCTCCCTTTGAACATACTAGAATCAGGATCTGTGTTGCCAGGGCTAATCCGTGTGCATTAACCTGTGCAGGGATCCTTATAAATTGGTTAGTAATCATTTGTACTGTGGCCAATGGGGGCAAAGCTGGGATGATGCAGCATTATTATTTTCAAGGGTCAAAACATGGCAACCAGAGAGCAACTAAATTTTCTGTGCATTCCAAAACAATGTTGTGGCTGTTATGTATTATTCATTCCACTTTACGAACACTCAGATTACTCACGAAAATAAGCATAATAATAAATACCTGCGAAGGAGTCAGAGGGCAGTGACCCAATCAGATGACATTATAAACTGCTAAAGCCATGGCTGAATGATTCCGAGACTTCAGATGAACACCCGAAACTGGGTACAGACCCGTACCCATGTGATGATTTTTTTAAAAACATGTGCTACTTACAATATTTTGTCTACATAATGTAAAATGTTTTATCTTACTGCTGATTCTGTTGTTAAAGGAACATTTCTACTGTTGCTACTGAAAGAGAGCTGTTAACGTGGTGCTGTGGGGGCGACTGGGGAGTACATTTTCTTTATGTTGTTAAAATTTGTATCTAGTGGCATGAGTAAAAGGTTGTAACTGTGTAAGTAACAGTGAAAAAATGTTACAATCCTTTGTAATGCAAGCATGGCCAGGTCGTTTAATTTTCTCTGGTGATGTACTAATTAATGTGTTCACCTAAAATTCTATAGTATGCTATTTTAATGCGGGCATTATTTTAAATGGGTTAACTGAATCAAAAGAGTGCGCAAATGAACTTCACACAAACATGTGCACTACCAGAGGAAATTAAGGCCTCAGGTGAGTGTAATATACCTGAGGGGTTCAGATGATTCCATAAACTCAGAGCGAAGCTGAACAAGTTTTTGCAATAATCCAAATCCAACTATTTTTAATCTTTTTTTTAAATATGTACAATTTTCCTATTTGGGTTCTGTTGAGTTTACATCTTATTTTACTCTGTCAATATTCTGTCAGCATTATGGCTGAAAAGTTTTGCTGTATTGATTAATTTCATGTGATTGGGGAAGTTGCAAAATTTTGATGCTAATTTGGAAGGTCGACTCAACAATACTATTCACACAAAAGAGAAAGAATGACTGTTACACTGATAAATTATACAGTTTCTGCTTCTGCAGTACTCCTGTACTGATTCTAATATTGTTTTTCCCAGTAGTTCACCAAGTTTTTCACAATTTACTTCGATTATATTTAGAATAACAGATAATCCTGCAGTCAGAGTGAAGAGGCCCACAATGAAGAAGAATGGCCGCCTGACGTCAAAAGATATACAAAATTGTAGTACAATATTTTTTTGGGTAATTTCTTTGTGAGGATATTAAAATGTTATATTTTCTACCTCGCCTCTCACCATCCCCCCGCCACCCCCACTCCCCTAGGCTACCTCTGGCAAGAGCAGGAAGCTTGCGCCCAGACTTCAAATAGTGTCTCTCAAAACCAGATACTAGGAGGCCATAAGAATAATCAGAAAGCAACTTTCCCTCTGATTTTATCTCTTTCTCCTTGGCATGGGAGGCATCCCACAACACACCACTATGTTGTCCTTATGAAGTATGTGGGAATTAAACACAGCGACCACAGCAGTCGAGAACATAACCCACCAGTGTTGCAGTGCATTCCACTTGGAAATCTTTATTTTAGAACCATTTTTAAAGATCTTGGATGTTTTTTTAAAACATTATAACCACAACAGTAATGATATACCAATTACCTTCAGCGCTACATCACACACTACCAGACATTGTCAACAGCAGATTACTAGGAAATATGCTACACAATCTATAAGAGCACAACCATACAGCAACACATCCATCATAATTATTGTGGTAATCATATTAACAGTTATTGACTATTTAATAACTAAAGTATCCATATAGTACAAACATTCACAGATGCACACAGATAAAAAAAAAAGCAACCATTCACAATGTGTAATAAATTCCAGGCTGTGCACTAAAATTTTATATCTTCAGCACCCATCTAAAATATGAGGAGAGATTTTGCACGACATCAGATCCTTTGCAGCACTCCAGTCTCTGTGCTTCTTAATCTTTAATATCAAGGCAATTAAAATTAATGACCACTCATACAAACCACTGTGGGCAGTGTTTCCTTGACATCGGTTGTTTGATGAGTTTACCTTGAGGTTAACTAACAAGCAAGGTTTAATTGGAGCAAAGGAAGAAAGGACAATCATCCGATGTTCTTACCCTCACAACTACAAAAAAAAGCCAGATCCACACACAATTTAAAGACCTTTTTCAAAGATATCTCAAATCACAAGGAAAAAAAACAGACTTTTTATCCAGTCTGAATTTGTCTGGTAGAATATGATAACTAGAAATCATACAATCAATAAACTGTCAGGGTGAAGGAAGCCCGATCAGCTTGCCTGTAACAGCTCATGTTTTTACTGCTACTCCCAAGGTAATTGTAATATTATACTGATGTCTGCCCATTTCTGCTTCAAAACATTCATCAGGCTTTGGCGTCAATGGTAGTATATTTTTAAACCGTAAAAGCAGATAGGATCCAAAATTCCATGGGCTGTATCTGATAGGAAGATGGATACATAATAATAGTAAGGGCATATCTGTAACCACAATGACATATTACTGTGATTCTCTTTAGTTGGAGGATTTTGTTGCGATCAAAATTGGAGCATTAGGTATTTAGGTGTATCCTTGTGCTTTTAACCTGAGTTTTAACTGGTGTAAAGGGTTTCAAAAGGGATGGTATTGCAGTTGCTAGCTCCAGTTACTTTGTTGCTAAAATCTCAAAACTGCACAACTACAGGAAACTTTGGTTTATCCGGAGGTTGTATGTCCGGAAACCTCGATCTACCGGCAGAAATCAGGAGCCGTTTTATTAGGTTTTTTTTCTTCTCGTGGCTTTTTTTTCAACAGTCAGGCTCTGGAAAGTCTCTCTGAAGCTGTTGCTAAGCTATAGAGACACTTCCAAGGTACGGGCCGACTGTTTAGAAGCTGTTGCTAAGCAACAGTGTTTGTTGTCAGATACGGAAATGAAAACCTCCGTATGCTTCAACATTAACGCTGGTATGTCCGGCAGTTTTGATAGATCGGCAACAGCTCGGTCCCGTCGGTGCCGGATATAACAAAGTCTCCTGTACAAGGTACTGCCGTAAAAGCTTTCTGACTTTATTAAATGTTGCTTCATAGATTTGTTTTAAATATAAAAATGTAAATGTGGCAATATAAAGATTCTAATTTTTTAGGTAAGCCCCAGCTAATCGGATTACAGAGTTGGCACAGCAAGTTTTCAAATAATTATTAGAAGTACAAAACAGATCTTCCCCGGCTGGGAAAAGGTTTATGCGACGATCAGAAAGAGTTAACTTAGAATTTCAAATGAACAGAATGATTTATTAGGATCTTTATAGGTCAGGAACAAGTACACCTCACCTGATGAGAGGAATGGCAAGGTGTCCATTTCACGTGCTGCTGTCTGAGATTACATTCTTACTGAGGTTAAAAGGTATTCAATTCCGAACTAGTTCCCTCCCCATCCCAATATTCTCCTCTCCTCTTTTGAAGGCTTACTCTGATACTGTAATATGATTTCACGACACTGGAAACTATCTCGCAGCTCATTTAAGTGGGTGTTCTTCATGTGTAGACCTGGACAGTGAGTGTCACCAGGTCATTTGGCCATGGAGCACATCACATTCAAGTCCAAAAAGGTCAGGCACAACATCTGTGGAGAGAAGCAACATGTCAACATTTCAGGGATTGCCCTTCATCTGTAATAGTTTCTGGTTCTAGTGAAGGGCAATGCCTGAAACCTTGACTTGCTGCTTCTTTCCCCAGGTGTTGGGCCTGACTTAGTGTTTTCAGCACATTCTGTGTTTGTTTCAGATTTCCAGTATCTACAGTATTTTATTACAATATCTATACACATCCGTTTATTAGCAGTGGTCACTGTATACCATTCAGGAGGGAACATCAGCTGATGTTTATCCCAAAGGAAGAGAGGCCAGCTGGAGTATCTTTATGGGGTTCCGTCTGGGATCAACTAACTCAGCACGGACCATGGACTGAACCTGTTTTTTATGGATTAGTACTGCACTGGGCAGTGCCTTTACCTATAAGACCCCATCAGATGTTCACACTGTTAAACTTCACCATCAGTAAAATGTCACAACTGTTCTTAGCTTAAAACAGTCTGATTTCACGTTATTAAATTAACATACCGTAAGCATTTCTGTTAAGTGACATTTAAGAAAAACAATGGTTTAGATTAATGTTTGGAACCTTTGAATAAAAATAGGGTTGACCTTGGTTTTCCTAATCTAATCTAGGACTACATTAATTCAGGCTCCTCCAACAATACAAAAAAGTGAATTTGTTGCGTAACCTTTTCTGTATGGACGCACAAAAAGATATGTAGTCTCTTTAATTAACAAAAGCCATCTTCTATGCTGGAACAGGTGCCTTTCCCATGGCAGGTTTTCAGGCAGACAGACAGTGAACAATTCAGAAAGGCCCAGTTGTGTGCACACTCTGTGAACTGAATGACAGGGATTGTGCAAACCAAGTTGGCTACTAACAGTATCAGAGTCAGTGGCCTGCTGTGTCTGAAGCCTCCAAATAAAAACACTTTGAACATTTGTACATGCTGTGTGCCCACACGTTGTATAAACTGCAGGACACAGAGCTTTTTGAAAAAAAAAGACCAAATTGTTATCTGGATAATTTGTCACGTGTTTTAACTTCTCTTGAAGCAAAACGCGCACGGGGAGCAATCACACAGCAAACCTGAATGATAATGAACAAAGTATATATCTAAGAGTTTGAGTTTAAAACCTCTTTAATACCACAGACCATTTATACTTTTATATACAAAGTGGCTCTGTAATGTTGAAGTGTTCATTCTTTTGCCAATAAAACTGCTCGATTTATAGGCAGCAGCAACCTAAATATAACGTGACAGATCAAAAGCCCCCAAATCAAACAGGGTAGCAGTTTCATTCACAGTTATTGGTATTGGTGTTTTCCCCACTGGGTAGTTAGGAAATGGGAGTTGTACAGTCTCTGGTACATACAGAATTCCTTTTCAAAAAGTTTTTCCATCCTGAGACTTGTCTGCTCACTGCAGAAGTTCTGTACTGGTAATTGTGAGTAAAACCAGTGCACTGTCATTAAAGGGTGAGCAAGTGGGCTTCAGCTTTTTGTCATCATTGCGATATTTGCTTTAGGCCTCAAGCTGTTTACAGTGACAGAAAAACCAAGTCGAATGGTTATTCTTGTCTATCCGACTTTTACAAATCCTCAAAACTGAAGCATTTCAATTAGAACATGGCGGTCCCCGAGTAATGGGTTAACTCCTGTCTGCTACAATAAATGGAATACAAATGACTAGAGAAAAATCTACTTTGTTTTATTTGAACAGTTTTTTAATTTAACTGGTCATTTTTTAAAATCCCTTCTAGAGATGTGGGCTTTGCTGAAAAGGCATTTTATTGCCAATCCCGAGTTACCTGGAGGCGGTGGGCTGTCTTCTTGAACGAATACAACCGAGTAGCTGTCTGGGCTACTTCAGGTGGCAGATAACCAACATTAGTGTGGGACTGGAGTCAAACCAGTTAATGGCGGCAGATTTCCTTTCATAAAGGACATTAGTGAACTAGTTGGATTTTTACGACTATCCGGCAGCTTCATGATCACTTTTACTGATTGATTTCCAATTAAAAAAAAACTGAATTCAAATTTAGTTGATGAGATTTGAACTCACATTCTGCATTATTAGGCCTCATGAATTACTAGTCCAGAAATATAACCACTGCACTACCATAACCTAGTAATGTCATAAATCATGGGAACAAAGCTCAAGTGAATTTAGCTGCCATGTCTACCTCGAGTTTAGGTTTCGTTGCCTGGTGCATGCTACTTTTTTATAGTCAACATTGTTTAATGTTATGTTGTAGTTTTATTGTATTTGGGATCTGTTTTTGTACATGCAAAGACCTCCTGTGCTGACAGTAACTGGCAGTGTGTGAAGACATTCCCACTAGGAAGTTGAAATGTATTGAGAAATAACCTGCCATTGATAACCAGTATGTTTTACACATAATCTAATTACAGTATAGAAAAGTACACTGGGAAAGCAAAATAGCTCTTTTTACATAACCCTGACTGAGCATCCAAGAAATGGATTAAAAAGAACATGTAAATTGTTGCATAAAATGTAAAATTAAAGGCTAACAAATTATACTGTAGCCATTGTGATGTGGCACATTTCTGTGTTATTTCCCAGTGCCTTCTGTCAGTAGATCCAGTGCCTTCTGCAGTATAAATATTCACTATTCCTGACGCCCTGCAGGACACTCATCTACTTCTGTATAAAGCGTTTTCCCTCACAGGCAGTCTGTCTGTGGAACAGATGAGACAGTTTATCTACAGCCAAAACGCAGCAGACATTGTAGTCTGCTGCAACTCTTGATGCAGGTCTTCGCCCCTGAACTTGAGCCATCAGTCTCTAGTTTTACTCGGAATATTTAACAGGGGCTTGATCACAATAAAGGTCACTGAGTAAGATGCCTGTGATTCTTCTTTAAATATGGCTGCACTTGGCTGCTAAGATTCAAATGCAAGTTTACTGGTCACATGTACTTATAAAAGGATACATTTTGTGAGCTGTATCCAGCAGGGTCTTATGCTTTTTTAAAAAAAAGCATTCAAAGGGAATTTTATAGTGGCACTTTTAGTGACTATTCCTTTCTATTCTCATACAGAGTATTTGAATACTTCCTGCGTTTCACATAATTTTAATATTTAATTATATTGGCTTAATTTCATGTGCTGCCCCCACAAAAAACATATTGCTGAAATTCTCTCCTGTTCTGTGGTTCTATTTCTAATTGCAGTAGATAATGCTACATCCTGTCCTTGGGAGCCATCCACACAGCGAGTTATCGACAGGGTCTTTTATGGTTTCTCTATTAGTGAGGGAGCCATAAACAATGTGTGTGATACAGAGGGAGTTCTGTGTTTTGGTTTTTAATGTTTATTGGTGTTCTTTAATGATCTGTCTGTACTCAGGTTTTTCATTAATCTTAACAGTTTGTTGGTTTATTTGAACCTCATGACTGTTATAACAGCTGGGTTTTGAAACCTGAAAAGCTCTTTGATGCATGTGTAAGAGGGGACATATATGTGTGGATAGCATGCAGAAGGAGTGCATGTGTGTGTATAGTGTGTGGGAGGGGTGCATGTATGTGTGCGTAGTATGTGGGTGGGGTATGTGTGTGCATAGTATGTGGGTACGGGTAGGTGCGTGTAGTGGATGTGTGTACAGCATACAGGATTGAGGGGGTTGAGAAGGGGTGAATATGTGCATAGTTTATGGGAGGAGGACATGTTTTTGCCATGTGCTTGTGTGTGTGGGTGCGTGCATGTGCAGTCTGCATGAGGGTGGATGTGTTGTGTGGAATAATATCAATGTTTAGAAATTGGAAATTATATTCAGTGATAGAAACATAGAAGATAGGAGCAGGAGTAGGCCATTCAGCCCCTCGAGCCTGTTCCGCCATTTAATGAGATCATGGCTGATCATCCAAATTCAGTACCCTGTCCCTGCCTTCTCCCCATATCCCTTGATCCCCTTAGCCTTAAGAAATATATCTAACTCCTTCTTGAATATATTTAATAAGTTGGCTTCAACTGCCTTCTGTGGTAGAGAATTCCACAGGTTCACCACTCTCTGGGTGAAGAAATTCCTCCTCATCTCAGTCCTAAATGGCTTACCCCTTATCCTTAGACTGTGACCCCCCTGGTTCTGGACTCCCCCGGCATCGGGAACATCCTTCCTGCATCTAGTCCTGTTAGAATTTTATAAGTTTCAATGAGATCCCCTCTTATTCTTCTAAACTCCAGCGAATATAAGCCTAATCGACCCAATCTCTCTTCATACGTCATTCCTGCCATCCCAGGTATCAGTCTGGTGAATCTTCGCTGCACTCCCTCCATGGCAAGAACATCCTTCCTCAGCTAAGGCGATCAAAACTGCACACAATACTCAAGGTGTGGTCTCACCAAGGCCCTGTACAACTGCAGCAAGACATCCTTGCTCCTGTACTCGAATCCTCTCGCTATGAAGGCCAACATACCATTTGCATTCTTAACTGCCTGCTGCACCTGCATGCTTACCTTGAGCGGCTGGTGCACAAGGACACCCAGGTCTCGTTGCACTTCCCCTTTTCCCAATCTATTGCCGTTCAGATAATAATCTGTCTTCCTGTTTTTGCCACCAAAGTGGATAACCTCGCATTTATCCACATTATACTGCATCTGCCATGCATCTGCCCAATCACCCAACCTGTCCAAATCATACTGGAGTTTCTCTGCATCCTCCTCACAGCACACACGCCCACCCAGCTTTGTGTCGTCTGCAAATTTGGAGATATTACATCTACTTCCCTCATCTAGATCATTAATATATATTGTGAATAGCTGGGGTCCTAGCACCGATCCCTGCAGTACCCCACTAGTCACTGCCTGCCACTCGGAAAAAGACCCGTTTATTCCAACTCTTTGCTTCCTGTCTGCCAACCAGTTCTCTATCCAAGTCAGTACCTTACCCCCAATCCCATATGTTTTAACTTTGCACGCCAATCTCTTATGCGGGACCTTATCGAAAGCCTTCTGAAAGTCCAAATACACCACATCTACTGGTTCTCCCTTATCTATTCTACCAGTTACATCCTCAAAAAATTCCAGTAGATTAGTCAAACATGATTTACCTTTTGTAAATCCATGTTGACTTTGTCCGATCCTGTCACTGTTTTCCAAGTGCTCTGCTATAACATCTTTTATAATGGACTCTTGCATTTTCCCCACTACCGATGTCAGACTTACCGGTCTATAATTCCCCGTTTTCTCTCTACCACCTTTTTTAAATAGTAGGGTTACATCAGCTACCCTCCAATCCATGGGAACTATTCCAGAGTCTATAGAATTTTGGAAGATGACCAGCAATGCATCTACTATTTCTAGGGCCACTTCCTTAAGTACCCTAGGATGTAGATTATTAGGCCCTGGGGATTTATTGGCTTTCAATGCCATCTATTTCCCTAACACCATTTCCCTACAAATACTGATTTCATTCAATTCCTCCCTCTCATTAGACCCTATGTTCCCCGGCATCTCTGGAAGGAAACATAGAAAAATAGGAGCAGGAGTCGGCCATTCGGCCCTTCGAGCCTTCTCCGCCATTCAATATGATCATGGCTGATCCTCTATCTCAATACCATATTCCTGCTCTCTCCCCATACCCCTTGATGCCTTTTGTGTCTAGAAATCTATCTATCTCCTTCTTAAATATATTCAAATTAGGAGACAAACACCAAATCAAATCAAAGGTCCAAGTATCTATTAATCTGCAAAAATAGTGAATTTATTTGCTCTATTTAGGCTGAATTTTTCTTTTTTGCCCTCAAGAATATTATGCTGATAAAATGCAATATCTACAATGCAATTCTTTATTGAAAGAAATGGTGGTGGTAGATGGCCACAAACATTAGTTTTCCCTTACCGTAGCAGCTTACCTTTGTAAGCTTCTCCATCAAGTAAACTGCTACTAACCATAGCTGGCAGATTAGAGTGACGTGGTACTCTGGGACTCTCTTACTATGGTCACTTACTTGAGAGAAAGACTCCCACTATCTTTGCTATATTGCTGCTTTAGTTTTATGTTTATAAGTATAGCAACATTTCTTCACTTCTGCAAATGAGAATTTTCTAAGTCTGAGAACCGAATGTTTTCCGTCTGAAGTCGAGTATAATAGAACTCACACTTTCACCATTGTTATTTAAATTTTTAGTCTGCACAAATAGTGTAAGAAAATATAGGCTGTTGTTTAAAAATTCATTGTGTGTCACCTGTTTATCAGAAATAAAATATTCCTCAATTAAAATCACAGCCTTCATTTAAGAGAATCAAGAAAGATATACTCATTAACAAGTGACTGAGACCAGTTAACTCAACAGGATGTAAAGTACATTTGTCACTCACCTAAGAACTTAGCCGCTTTTATAACACCCACGCTGCGTGCACTTGTATTAGTTAACATTTTATATCCAGTTTTTTCTTTTCAGAAATCAATAGCACCAGATGCAGAGGATGTCTAGATTTCCATTATAACCAGAGACAATGACATTCAGCCACTTCTACACCAGTTGCTGTTGCAGCAAGTTTGCCCTTTCCATCGTCATAAATTACCTGAGGCAGGTGAAGTACAAAGTTTTATTGTTGGTTGTTTATTGATTGAATTTGATTTCTTGCCAAAAACTTGAAAAACCAGTTCCACTTTTCAGCACAGTCGATTCCACAGGTATGAAAGTTATATGAACACAGCACACAGTTAATAGGCACCCTCTTAATAGGAATATTAATTTCGAGGGAACTTTGGCTGACATTAAAACGCTCTCCAACAGCATTTAGCTTAAGCAAATAATTTCCTTGTCAGCAGATGCTCCCATTAACAGACTTATACTGTAGTTTGAACGCACTCTTAAAAACCTTCTTTGCAAATAGTAGCTTATGGAGGGCCCAACCAAATGCATGGGACAATTTCACATACACTTCTATGAAGCAACTACTCAAGATTAATGAATAAAATTTAATAGAAGTGGGTTATTCACTCAGCAGGAATTAACTTTTCAGCACATCTTTTACAGATGACCTTTTTGCAAACCTTAGTTGAAACAATTGGAATAATATTAATTAATTAGCAAACCTCAAGCCAGTTTCTAATTATGCTTCTGAAAGTTCCTCTAGAGGTTAAGTTGATCATTATGTCAAAAATAGAACAAAAGCCATGAATAGTTAAAGCGCAATCCATTTAACCCTCAGCCACACCGCTTTAAATATATTATGAGCTGGAATATTGATACGCAAGACTCAGAGTAGTCCAGGATCACTGTTTGTGTCATCCTAACCAACACATTCCATCATTCTGAGTTTAGAAGCAAGCCCAATACCCATGACACCTAGCAAGCACCTTGATAGGTATAAATAGAGTAGGTGTCATGGCCAGTCGTAAAAGATGATTTATATGTCCACAAGTGAGGCTGACTGGGTAACTCATGAGCGACAAAGTCACAAGTGAGTTATGGTCAGTCTCACAAGTGGAAACACAAATCATGTTTCACGGATGCCTCTGACAAGTTTGATTTATACCACAGATTTACCTTATTATTTTTAATTTTTTGCGTGTGTAATTTAAAGAAAAATCTGTTATGTTAACGGAGAGTGTTTTGCAAGGAAAAGTGGGTTTAGTATGCCCTCTTTCATCAAGTTAGCTGCCTCACAGAACACTCCAATGGGGTGACTGACCACCATCTCGGAAATCCCTGAAACAGGAATTAAGTATTAAATTTACAATCCTGTCTGATCCCCAAATAAATTTACCAAAGTATCACATAGCAAGCATGAACTTTGGGAGTCTCAGTATAAACATACAGAAATAAATGAGTGGCTCGTCACAATATGGAATTAATAGCTACACTTCCTGCCTTAGAAGTGTATGTCTGACACTACTGCTGTAAAGCATAAAATGTGGCAGAAATGCCACACTTACATGCTGTTGTATGAAGTGAAAAGCATGGAAATATCAGCATGTATTTCTGTTACATCATGACACAGAGCGAAAGATGACAACTAGTTCCACGAGTTGCTGGTGAGATGAGCTCTTTTCGGGAAAAAGTCTGTCCATTTGGACAGCTCTTTCAAAGAGCTGGCACAGGCACGACGAGCCGAATGGCCTCCTACTGTGCTGTAAGATTCTGCGATTTCCTTTAACTGCAGATGAGGCACGTTAGATGCAGGGATTGTTGGCTTACAGAAAAGAAATCTCAGCCCCAATAGCTGAACAATTATGAGTCTATAAATATAAATATATATTTTTTTAAACTTCAGTTCCCAGACCATTCACCTTGTATAAAGGCAGAAACTTGTTGATATGCAGCACAGACCCGCTGCATGAATTCCACAAGTAAAACAAAAACAACTGGACAAAAACTGGACCATATTGCTATTTTACACAGGAGCACATTTCCACATTGTGAAAATTTAATTCAGGAGCTTTGGGGATGGCCAATTCATTGCACAACTTTATGATTTTTGTGCTTCATAAATACTTACATTTTTATGTAATATTCAATTAATGTCAGTAGTTTGCAATTGTTTTGCATGATTATTTTTTCAGTAATCAAATATTTTCAGTCACTCATTATTCAATATCTTCTGCAAGTTTACATTTTTTGTTAGTTGCTGTCTATTTTTGCATCTCGTCAACTGCAATATCAAGTCAGAGAATGAATCAGATTAAACAAATAGCAACTCAACCATCAGTTTTATAGACTGTGAGCAGATTACCTCTAACAGAAAACATCAGGCACTATACCTAATCTATACCATTATGGGTGAATTTGAAGTATCACGTTGAACATAAAGGTTTCTACGCCATTTTCCTACCCGTCTTCCAATATTTAACCTAGAGGTGGTATTTTCCTTTGGACTACATTCAGAAGCTGCAAGATGCCCCAGCTCACCTGTGATACTGTGATACTGCACTTCTTTGCCAGCTCTTCTTTGGCTTCTTCACTGGGATATGGATTGCTGAGATGCGAGTAAAAATACTCGTTCAAGACTTCTGTTGCTTGTTTGCTGAAATTGCGTCGTTTTCGTCTGAAAACATGAAAGAGAGATTTTGATTTTTCTCCTAAGTTGACATTAAGCAATTGTATTTGCCAATTTTTAATTTGACTTATTCTTCACACTTTGGGGGAGAAATTCGGTGGAGCCGCAAACGGGGCGCCAAGCTCGCCTGGGCACCGGATTTAGCGCAGCGATCGGAGCAATTGCGACCGCCGGAAATTCAGCTTGAACGCCCCAAGAGGGACACGGGGCGAGGCTCGAGGCGCTCCGCGTCCCTCTTAGGGCGCTGAAACTGAATATCGCAGCGCAACGTGCCGCAGCGCCACACGCTGCGGCACGGCACGCTGTGGTACTGCAGGCCTTCCTCCCATTCTTAAGGGGGAGGGGCCTGCACCAGCGCGATCAGAGATCACGAGTGCCGGCAAAAGAGCCCGGCACCGAGGAGAAGTGCTGGGCTCTCAGAAAACAGCCGGCACTGCCGCGGGGGGAGATCAGGAGTCCGGGGGCGGAGGTGCTGGCAGGCGGCCGCCAAAAAAAAACGGCCGCCCCTCACCTCCACCTTAATTTGCGCCACTGCCGCCACAGGTAGGCCCCGTGAACCGGGCGCGATTAGCGAACGGCGTTACAGAAGCGGGCGCTACCGAATATCGAGATCGAGGCGGTAGCGGGGTGCACGCCGATGACGTCATCGGTGGCGGCGCAGCGCAACAGGCTAATGCCGCCATTAGCGCCCCAGCTAAATATCACGGGAGGCGTGGCCAGTGGCGCTAAAGCCACTGAGTGGCCACTTTAGGTGCTAACTGGTGGCGCAGCCCACCAAATTTCTAGGCCTTTAATCTTTAAAAAGCAAATAAATGGATAAATCATGAATCAAGTTACATTTGAATAAATCATTTAAAAGAGTATTTCATATTTTTCCCATTTCTGCTTTAATACACAATGTAGAATCAACACTCATTTTGAATGTATTTGCAACAGTTTTTATATCTACATTTTTAGCTAAAGAGCCAAAAGTCCAGTGACGCAAAAATAACACCAACCAACTAATAAAGGGACAGCCAATGAACAATACCTCAGAAAGATAATGGAACAGAAAAGAACCATTAAACTGCACCTAGGCTGCTCGGAATGTAACTGAAGACACATCATCAGATACTCAGACAGCCAATACAAATGGCACCGCTCTGAAATCTGCAAGCAGCATACTTTTGGGAAGTGTAAGCCGAGGCTTTCAGTCTAGCACCTGCATTATACTAAAAATATATTCATGTCAACAGCTTTTCTGTGGGACTCTTGACTCCACTGTGACCAAAGAGACAATATGCCTGTGGAGACACTTGTTCTTGTGCCCTTCAGGATTGCTTTTTCTGTGACTCTGGGGAGATCCGATGGAGGGTGTCTCCGCTTTGTGCCACAATAGGGAACGCTGCATCATTCCCACAGTGCCTTGCCCCTTTGGTTTCTCTGCAGTGGTACGATGAATGCTCACTCCAGCACAGCGCACAGAATCTCCCTGGGGTAACATCCATCTCTCTATTGTGTGACCACTCTTATTGCCTTGTTTACGCACTCTCCCCTTTGAATAAATCATTTAAAAAATGCACAGCTGCTCAATTTAACTTGTATAAAGTTATCCAAATTCTCTAAAGACATCTTCCAACTGTTTATAATTATTATAATTTACCACACCTGCTGATGACCTGGCTGCCAGTGGAATTACTTCAGTTTGTTTCAGCCTCTAACTGTCTACAGGTGCAAGGTGTGCTGCATTAAGAGAATCTGTACGTACAACAAACTAGCAGAGATCTTGATCTGCAGTTTAAAACTGAGTTACACCAGTGTGACCGAGGCTTTCAAAGGCAGGTGTTTGTAACAGTGACTATAACATTGCTGTTGTGCTTTGTGCACAATCTTCTTAGAGGAGAATGACACAGGCTGGTCGTCAAACTTCTCCACCATCACAGCATTACAAGGTGATCAGTGAGTGGGAAACGTGGTGATGACAGACAAAACAGTCACTTTGCTGGTCACCTGACAAGGTCTGAATCTGTGATTGAATGTGAACACACAGGAGATGAAGAAGCCCTTCCACTTAACATTAGTATATTAAACTGTAAACTGAACCATGCAAGATCAATTTATCATTTGCAAATGCAAAAGCACAAAGATTTAGTTCTCGGCCATTTTATATTTTAAAAAGTGCTATACTCGTTTCCTTCTGTTCTTTGGCATTGCAAAGAACATGGACAAGGCCTTTGAAAATCATTGAAATTAAGTCCAAATGTGTTGAAATTGAAAAAAAAAAGTTGAAATATTAGAGCTGAAAATGTTTTTTATTATTACATTCAGCCGTTTATTCAGAATCATCAAGAAAGGATAGACCAGATAAGATGGGGTTGTTCTCCTTGGAGCAGAGAAGGCAAAGAGGAGATTTGATACAGGTGTTTAAAACCATGAAGGATTTAGATAGCATAAAGAGAAACTATTTCCAATGGCTGAAGGGCCAACAATGAAAGGGCACAGATTTAAGGCGATTGGCAAAAGAACCAGAGGCGACATGGGGAAAAGCTTTTTTATGCAACGAATGGTTAGGATTGGGAATGCGCTGCTTGATAGGGCGGTGGATACAGATTCAATAGTAGCCTTTAAAAGGGAATTGGATAAATACTTGAAGGAGAAAAAATTGCAGGGATATGGGGAAAGAGCGGGGGAGTGGGACTAACGGGATTGCCCTTCGAAAGAGCCGGCGCAGACTCGATGGGCCGAATGGCCTCCTTCTGTGCTGTGCTAGTCTATGATTCTAAGGTTAAAATCAAACAATGAACCATAATTATAAAACCTTTTCTGACCCAGACATAGGAGGGGTGATGTTTAGAGGGACAGAGTACAAGATCAACACCTTGTGAGCTACATGTATCTCTTCTGTGGTTGAATACCAACGCACAAAATTTTATAATCTGTCACATTTATATTCAATACACAAAATATCTACTGGAAAGGTTTTACTAACTGTAGCTGCATGTTATTCGACCTTCTCAATCTCAGAAGGTTTTTTTAAAGCCAATTCTTGGTCGAGTGGCATGCTCACCCATCAATTTTAATTGTACACTGATCTGAGCTTTCAAAATCTCAAGATACTCGAGAGGAAGCATCCAAATTCAAATCTGGGGAGCCCTGGACTGAGTATATAATATTTCTCATCATTTGGAGAAGGAAACTGTTCTTAAGAGTTATTCAGGTTCAGGGGCTTGTATTTTCCTGCACAATAACTGGTTACTCTTCTCCTGGGCTCGCATTCTATCAGAGGAAGTACATGTGGACTATGCGCAGCAAGTAATAAGAGGCTTGTATCTGCTTTAGAGTGTCAGCTTGGCTTACTGGTAGCACTCTCACCACTGAGCCGGAAGATTGAGAGTTCAATTTGCACTCCAGGAATTCACCACATAATCCTGGCTGATACTTGAGTGCAGTACTAAGAGCGTGCTGCATTGTCAAGTGATGCCGTCTGCCTGTTCAAGTTGATGCAAAAAATTCCCACTGCATTTTTTCGAAGTGCCAGGGAGCTTTCCTGCTATCCTGGCCAACATCGCTCAACCAACAATACCAAAACAGATTAACTAATCATTGATCTCATTTCTGTTTGTGCGACTTTGCTGTGCACAACATGGCTGCCACATTTACCTAAAAGAAAAATCATTGACTATACTTCAAAAGTAATTTATTGGATGTGAAGCACTTTGGAATGTCCTGAGGGCATGAAAAGTGGCATATAAATATATATTTTGATCTTTAGACAAGCTGGCCTAGAAATTGGGTTGTGGGCTCGCCAGGGCTGTAGCGCCAGAAATTTTGCGCCAGCGTTAATGCGGCAGCGCCCGACGAAAATTCGGTTGCGCCGGCCCCAGAGGGCGGCGGGCGCTAAAGGAGGGTTTTAGCGCCTGAAAACGGGCGTTGAATTGGGTTTCCCGGCGCTAATCCCCCGCTGCGGCACCCGATGCGGTGCGGCAGGCTGGGGAACTGCAGGCCTCCTCCTTCTGTTAAGGAGGAGCTGCCTGCAGCCGACAACTGTCCGGCGGATTCCCCCGACATCTGAGCCCGGCACCTCGGGGAGGTGCCGGGCTCGCAGCACACACTCATCAGGGCCGCGGGGGGGGGGGTGATGCAGGAGTCCGGGAAGGGAGGTGCGGGCAGGCGGCCGCCGGGAGCGCGGCCAGCCGCCGCTCCACCTTTATGCGCCGGCGCAAAGGCGTGTAAGAACACTTTTCACATTCGTTAGTTGCGCCTGCCACGGGCGAGGCGGGCGCAACTGAATTTGGGCTTGGGGTCGGGTTACCACGGCAACCGGGACGCTGCGCACACCGATGACGCCATCGGTGCCAGCGCAGCGCTACCGGCTAACGCCGATGGTAAGGCCCAAGTCAATTTGCAAAACGGCTATAAGTCCGGCGCAAGGCCCTCTAGCGCCACTAATTGGGCGCTAAGCCCACTCAATTTCTAGGCCGCTATGTTTGAGACTGGTGTGTTTGATGTTTGTGGGTTTTAAAAATTAATCTTAACTCAAATTTAACCTCTATGACTTTTTCTCAATTTAGAGAAGTTCACTAGTATTAGGATCTATTTTTAGCCCATGCTGCTATCAATAATATATTAAATTTGTTATGTATATCACACACTCCTTATTTGGGTATCACCATTCTGTGACATACAGTCCTGCCTGCGACTGCAAACCACAAGATGAAGCTTCATAAGATCCATAAACTTCAGATGAACTAGTAATATTCTTTTTGCCAGTATATAACTCATTTTTATGACATTATCTTTGAAATGTTGGCCACATCTGAACTGGAACGTATACCCTAAAGTGGAAAGTTCCTTTTGCTGGTCAACTGGGACACTTTTCCCCTTCTCACGTGTAGTCTGTATGGACATTACTATTTTCTATATTCTAGTTGGGATGGTGGGTGACTTTTCGTTTCTTCGTTCTTCTATTCAAAGAAAATTATTTTAATATATTCTTTTAAAATCTGAAAACACTAACGTAGCTTGTTTGCCAAAATAATGCCTCACACTTCTTGTATACAGGAAAGAATTTGCTAAAAACACTTAAATGGGACATAAGCAGTTCAGGAATAAAAATACAAGAAATATGCAGGGGGTAAAATGTTTATAATAAATAGATTTTAGATTCTATAACAGAATGGTTTCAGTCTGCAATGTAGTAATAGTGCCATTTTTTTTTATTGTAGTGCAGTAATTATGCACTGTGCAAAGCTAGCTTTAGAAATTGCAGTTTAGTGTTTAATGCTGCATTTATGCTGTCGCTCCTGGTCTCAGACTGTTGGCTTTAGTATCAGTTCCTATTTACACTGCCTGGCTGGAACTCCAATTCTCCTGCCCAGGAGAGAACTTGGTGCATGCTTGGTTACACGCCCGCGCCGAGCTCCTCTCCCAGGAATTAACATTTAAATGTTTAGAGAGTGCGGATGGCAGTGTCTGCACTCTGTGAACATTTAAATTAACTCCATGTAGGTTTACAAAGTGCCCCTGAGATCCAAGGACTCCCCTGGGGGACTTTTTAAAACCCATTTTGGCACCACACTGGAATTCCAATGCACGCACCCTAAAATATCCACCTTAATTGAGTTCACTACAGAAATAATATAAACACAAGAATATGCCTTAATTGCCCAAACAATTTTTTTTAAATGACCACGCCGTATATTTAAGAAATATAAACTTTTACTAGATAGTGAATTGTTCAGATTGCTGTCAATTTTTGTGTAATTAGATCACATGACTAACTGAGCTCTGAAATGTATCCATTTGTGTTGCCACGTATTCAGCTCATTCAAATGTATGTGGCAATTACTAACTTCTTTCTCACTCTTTCGTGAGGTAATTAGAGCTGCGCTTCATAATGTTCAGCATCCAAATTGTTAGCGTTTACTAAGATCTGCAAAGCTTGAAGGAACAAATTGCAATGAAACATGCTCATCCAAGATTAACATTTTAAATCACAGCACAATTTCCACGGCCATTCACATCACTCCAGTTTTACAAGAACTAATTCAAAAAGAAGAAATTATTGAAATTCAGTGGATCAGGAGTGATAGTCTGACAGGCTTCCAAGAATATTCCTCACTCTCAACTTTCCAACAACAGCCCTCACTTTTTAAATGCACCGGCTTAAACTGCATTTTCAGAAGAAACTATGAACATAGTAAGAATAAAATTCACTATCAAGTTTCGTGAAATTCCATACAGCATTTTTAAGTTACTGAGTTTTGAAGAACATATTCCTTCAGAAACAATGGGGCCAATAATGCAGTTCCAGCCTCCCCAGAAAATGATCATCACACTGGAAGAGCACCAAGGTCGCAGGGGTGCAATTTCCAGAAGCTTGTAAAGGGCTGCTGACACGTTGAAGGAACAATTCCTTGTTTGGAGGTGTGAGGGAAATAGCACCCAGCAGGACAGAGCCAACAGCAAATCATCTTTTTGAGGGCAAAATCATCCAACAAGACATCATTCCGAAAGGTCCTATTAGAAGGTCAGGAGCACGCAGGAAAACAAGTGAAGAATGATTCTGAAAGCCTCTCTTTCAGCTCCCATTTGCAATGGGCGCTGAACAACTGGAGAGCTTCTCACACTTCTGCTGCATTATGGTGAGCCAGTTACAGTAGAAATGAGACAAAAAATGTGTCTTCACGGTCACTCTGCCAAGCTTCAGCCCTGATAGATGTCAGACAGCGAGACAGAGAAGTGTGACAGGGCAGCACACAAAGCACAAATGGGCAAGAGGAGCTGAGGGTGGAAGATAGCCAGGAAGACATTGCTGATCGGAGGGTTGGCTGAACAGTCTCATGTTCCAGACAAAAATTGACACCAAGCCAAAGAAGATGATTTTAGGACAGGTGACTAAAAGCTTGGTCAAAGAAGTAACTTTAAGAACCGTACTAAATGAGGAGAGAGAGGGAGAGAGATGTCGAGGTTTAGGGAGGGAATGCCACAGCTTATAGCCTAGATGGCTGAAGGCACGGCTGCCAATGGTGGGGTGAAGGGAGGGGGAATGGATGAGTCCAGAGTTGGAGGAAACATAGAGTTCTTGGAGGGTTGTAGGGCTAGAGAAGGTTACAGAGATCGGGAGGGGTGAGGCCACGGAGTGATTTAAACACAATGATGAGAATTTTAAAATTCAGGCGTTGGTGAACTGGGAACCAATATACGTCAACGAGCACAGAGGTAATGGGTGAGCGGGGCTTTGTGCGGGTTAGAATACAGGCAGCAAAGTTTTGGATCAGCTCAAGTTTATGGAGGGTGGATTAAGGAAGACTGGCCAGGAGAGCATTGGAACAGCCGAGTCTGGAGGCAACAAAAACATGGATGGGTGTTTCAGCAGCAGATGAGCTGAGGCAGGGGCAGAGACGGCCGATATTATGGAGGTGGAAGTAGCTAGTCTTTGCGATGGAAAGGATATGGAAACATAGGAACAGCAGCAGGTCATTCAGCCCTTCAAGCCTGTTCCATCATTCAATTCGGTCATGGCTGATATGGAGTTGGAAACTCAGTTCAGGGTCAAATAGGACGCCGAGGTTGGAAACAGTCTGGTTCAGCCTGAGATAGTGGCCAGGGAGGGAGATGGAATTGGTGGTGAGGGAACGGAGTTTGTGGCAGAGGCTGAAGACAAATGGCTTTGGTCTTCCCAATGTTTAATTGGAGGAAATTGTGGCTCATCCAGGACTGGGTGTCGAACAAGCAGTCTGACAGCACGGGGCAGTGGAGTCGAGAGAGGAGGTGGTGAAGTAGCGTTGGGTGTCGTCAGCGTACATGTGGAACCTGATGTCATGTCTTCAGATGATGTGGCTGAGGGGCAGCATGTAGATGAGAAATAGGAGGGAGCCAAGCATAGATGATGGTGGTGGGACAAGAAGAGAAGCCATTGCAAGAGATTCTCTGGCTATGACCGAATAGGTAAAAGTGGTAGTAGGCGAGGGCAGTTCCACTCAGCTGGACAACATAGGAGGGGCTTTGGAGGCAGATGGTGTGATCAACTGTGTCAAAGGTTGCAGACAGGTCGAGAAGGAGCAGGAGGGAGAGTGCAACACAGTCATTGAGGATGCCATTTGCGACTTTGATTAGAACATAAAATGTATATAGAGACATTTGGAATGGTTTCCGACATGCAGCAGATGACCCATCAGTTGGAGGAGTCCTTTACCCACATCTGCAACACCATGATGGATGCCTTTGCAGCACTTGGCCAATATGCAACGGGCACCCCATGACAGGAGCCACAAGGACAGTTTTAGCTTCTGACATGCACGCTCAGTGCTGCCAAAGAGGTTTGAGTGCCAATGAGGGAAAGGCAGTCTCTCCTGGTTTCCCCCAGTCTTGGTGAGCAATTATAGACAACCATTTCTCAGTGCTTTACTAATCTGATTGGTACCATTAGGTCTGCTTTCCTACAGATTAGTGATCGTATAGATCCAGTGCCCAGTACAAGCAGTATGGCAGGAATGCACTAAGATGCAGCATACATGGCAGAAAGAAGGTAGGGCCAGAATGCCCTTGCAGCAGCACATGAGATGCAGACTGCAACAAGTTCACCTCAGGCTTTAAGTGCCATGAGATAAGACCACCTTAGTCCCAAGAGGCTCCTAATGGTGTGCATCAGCCAGCAATCTTACACATTTCTGCTACTCGGGTAACACCTAGGAAGAATATTAGATTAGCTTTAAGAGGTCATATGTTACATACTTTCACAGTGCAAATGCGTCACACACAAAGTATGGGTTTTCATTAAAATTATGGTTGCACTAGATGCTGGGAATGCAGAGATTGTTTTTGGCAAGGTTTGTAAGCTGTTTGATGAGGTGGCATCAATCAGAACATGTGGTGTTCATGGTCCAGGTGGATGCCATGCACCTCTTCTGCTGCCTGACCAACTTGCTTTGCTCCTCTTCTTTTTCTCCCAAAAATTAATACACAGTGATATTTCCAATTCCAATTTCCATTGAGACTTTTTTTTTTTAAGAATAGGAGGAAGGGAAAAGTGGGAATCCCACAGTAGAAGGCCGGGAATAGGAAAAAAAATCAAAATCAGCTGAGAAATAAACTTTTCATTAATCCTTTCAGAACAGCTGCAGGGCTCTTTAAATCAAATTCTATCTCACAACGCTATTTTTACGAGCATGATGTAAGCTCAGCATTAATGAGACAGTAATGATGGGAGATAAGACATGTGGGGGTAATTTTAACCTGACTCGCTGGGCGGGAAAGCCACAGGATCGGGTGGAACGCCGTCAATGAATTCAATGGAGAGTTAAATCGGGCGGGATGTAAAAACAGCGGTGCACCTGATCCAGTCAGTTTCCCGAGGGGCGGGTTAAGTTAAAATTGCCCCCATGATGTCAGCACATCATTACCACCTCATGTAAACACGTTCAATGCCAGCGAGAAATAATGATGGAAAATTGGATGGTGGAAAAATAGGGCGAAGATTCTGCACAACGGATCCCTGCCCCATTTGCAAAATACCCACTGAAAGTCGCACGGTGAAGGTGGGAAAATCCATGCTACAGAAGCCATTCCCAATAGCTGCATTTTCATAAGTAAACTGGATAAAGGAGGGTTGAAACTCCTCTTAACAAAATTAGAATGTTTGTTTCTCTCCATGACTAACAACTTGCTAACAAAACTGTGTCCCAAAAATTGTATGCTTCAAAACTGTGTGCCCATGATTTTGTTTATTAATTATGGAAATAAACAGGCATTCTTCAATTTTTTGTTAAAAGAGGATTTTCACTCTATGGTCTCTAGTAACAGGAAATTGATCACCAAATCTCTACACCCCGCAGAGAGTTGTTGTTGATTCAGTCCTTCTTCAGCCACTTTCTCGTTTGGTGGTCTCTGTTTTCTGGGCTGCGGGAGAGTGACTCCAGCGCTTAAGTGTGCAAAGTAGAGCTGGATTCTTATAGATTGGCGCTCGATCACAATCTCAAAAGTCTGCACATGTGCAACTGGCAGTTACTTTTGGACAGTGTGCATAGGTGAAAGTGTTGCATAATGTCAGCAATAACACATGTCCACCCAGTGTATCATAAAGACGACATATGGGCTAGGCAAGCCACAATGCATCTTCACACTGATGTAATGACACTCTATTACATTATGATGTTAGGCTGCAATCCTAACTCAGGATATTTAGTGGACAAATACATACGCTCTTTAGAAAGACCCAGTAAAAGCCAGAACTTGGTTGCTGCCAGCCTCAGTAAATCTGCTAGGTTTATCTTTGGGACTGCCATCGGCTACATATGATCAGTATGTCAGGAACCAGTGGCACTGGCACAGTATAAAAGAGTTCTGATTATAAAACAATTTCTCTTACACCCAAAAAGGGAAAGTTTACTTTCTTTTAACACAGTAATTAGTTAATAAGTTTTTACGGTTTAAAATATTATCTTTATCTGCAATACAGCTTTAATTGCTATTTTATTGTTGCAAACTAAGAATTCTATTAAGTAAATTAAAATTTCACCTTGAACTAAATTTTGTAAACAGGGCCTTTAGAATCCCGAGATCCTGTGTTGCAGAAAAAGCAATCCTGCCACAGAGCTCCACCTTCATTTGTCACACAATTCGAGGGATGCTGCTTATGGAAAGCAGTCTTGCTGTATCTACTGTGCCACACAGAGAAACTTATTTTAGGGTTAGATTTATCCCTTTCACAGTATATTCCCCATTTTCTCTCCCCTTGCCTTGAAACCATGCTAAGCCCTATGCTCAGGAGTGAAGTTCAGTCCAGCCCAATGATTGCTCCATGGATACCACTACCAATGTGCATCTCTAGGAAGGTGATTAATACATGAAGGAATTTGTCCAATGTGCCGCTTCCCCTCCCTTCCTTGAACGATCATGTAAAGACTGGCAGGGTAGGGAGGAAGCCCACATGTAATGTTAAATGGGAACTTGAGCCTTATAGTCAAGGATCCAAATACAGCACATTTTATGAGTGAGAACTGTACCTGGCATCAAGAAATCGTGACCGCAGGATCATGACTGCTTCACATGTGCTCTGCTTTAGCTGCATTTGAATCGAACTGAACTTTCGATGGATGATGTTGACCATCCTTTCAATCTCCTTTGGTGAAATTGGACGTGTCCGGCTCTGTTCTCGTAGAAGGTTCATCACATGTGTAGTGAACTCGTTGCATGCCTACAACAGAAAGAGTAATGAGTTAAGTGATCGTTTCAATTTTCCTGCTAGAATATATCAAGTATTACTCCACACTGTTTCCATCTGCTACAAAGGGATTTAAAATAGATTCTTCCCCATGTAATGGGAGAATGGTATGGTTATGATGTCATTGTGGTAAAATGACAGACACTGCTCTTCTGTTTGCTGTGGCTCAGGATCATGCTCATACATGATGCATGTTTTCTGATTTATTTTTCATACGCAGTCTGCCCCCCCCTTAATTCAAAGTTGCTTAATTGATATTATTTGATCAGTTAATTTTAGCACTAAATTCACACCTTGCTGAATTATTTAAATTGTTTAATTCAAATTAGATCATTCCATTTTTTAGTACAAAAACCTACTTCAAATTTTCAAGAATAGACTGTATTTCCATGCAGCAAAATGCCAAATAAAATCATTCACAATGCCCATTTGTAACATTAACATAACTGAATGAGAAGTAGAGCCTTGTGAGCTACCATGTGTTTTTAGTCTCATATCATCACCACAATGTCACGGAAACCTTTGAGCTGTTTTTAAGGTCATCTTACTTTGTATAAAATGGCATCTGAAAATTCAACTGTAAGGATACCAAGAAGAAAATAATGAAGTATTCCAGATATAACCAACACAATTTTTCTTTAATCCTTCTGGTATTGCAATAACACGGAGCATGGAAAGCTTCAACACCCTGAAGGCTATCACAGTGGAGGCCCGTTAAAGATACAACCAATTTTGTACATTATCACAAATATACATGACAGGGGAGTACATACACTGTGTGCTGTAGTCAGAAGTCACAGCAGCCCAAGGATACCAGAGTGTTTGTTGGGGTACTAAATTTCAAACACAGCAGTCATGATCCTAATAAAGTATGAGCATTCACTCAAACAGCAACAATTTCCACAAGGCAAAAGGGTGTTGAAGGTATTCTATTGCGCCCTGCAGTAAGCTAGGGAGAGCATGGCTCAGCGAGCTCTTACAATCTTATGACTCAAGCTACAGTGCAACAACAAATTTATACCTGATTTAGGGTACCTAAATCCTTCAGCTCTTTCAGATGGTGGGTCTGTAAATTTACAGTTTTATCCTCCAACCGATAAAATGACCCTGCTTACAATGTTGAACAGTTTCACCAGCATGAGGGAGAGAACAGCGATCAAACAATATGACCTAACTCCAAGTATTCTAGCTAATGCACATACACTTTAAAAAAAACATAGGGAGTGAAATTGAACTTCAATAGGGGCACAAAACGGGTGGTCACGGGCCGGACTGTTATACGCCTCACCCGATTTTCCCTTCTATTGACTTCAAGTTGAATTTCAACTCCATAGCTACAAAAGATTTTTTTTAGGCAGCTGGGTATCTGGCACACACAGAAACCCATCACCATGTTTAAGACTCTCCAAGCCAAACTACTGAGAAATTCACATGGATAGAGTTTATTTTTTACCCGATACGAAGTTCACACTTTCTCCCACATGGCACCTACCTAAGTCCAGAGAGCTTTGGCAACTTGTCAATAGCTAGGGCTTGGTGACCCCTTGGCTGGATTTTACCAGCCCCGGGGAGGCGAGTTTGGAGGCGGGACTGCTGGGAAAATCAAAAAGAATGGGAACGGGTCCTGAACACGCTCCCAACCCGCCTCCAACCAATCTTCCCAGGAGTCGGGGCCCCAACTTGCGCAGGGACCTGACTCCTAGTGGCAGGTAGTTAACAGGCAGTTAAGAGGCTTTTTCCCATTTTGAGACTTCTGCTGCGGGCTTCCCGACATCGGGGAACTCCGCCAGGGTAGGTGAGGCGTGCTGTGGGTCTGTTATAATGTTTGTGTATAGATGACAGCTGCAGAAGTGGTGTGAAGGATGCAATGGGACACTGGTGAGTATCAGAGGTAAGGAAATGTTGGGAAAGTAATTTTTAATGTGTTTAGATTTTTCTGTAGGTGACAAGCTTTGAAGTGTTTGTGTGGCCTCACCTCATTGGGAGAAGTGACAGACCGCTTCTGTACCCTCACCTGCAGCTGCCATCTGTTTTATCCTAAGGAGAGAGTCATTGGAGAGCCTGAGTGCAAGGACTCACCTCTGTACAGTGATTGTCAGTGTTTGACAGCACCTCAATGCTGTCAAACACTGTCAAATCATCTGTCAAAAATAAGAAAACCAGCAGATGAAGCGTCATCAACTGACATCATCTGACACCGGCTTTCCCTTAATTGGCCAGCAAGCCCGCAGGGTGGGCTTAACAAGGCCAATCAGGGACAAATAGTGTCTGTGTGTCAGACGTCGCTGGGGGCGGGACTAGAACTGGAAGGCAGCAGTCCCGCCCCCAACTCGTCTCGGCAGGTAAAATCCAGCCCCAAGTGTGCGCATGGCTACTGTTGAAGTTAACCAGCTAAAACCACGCAACTTACCAACACAAAGTACTGATAAGCTTCCCACTACTGTCTAGCCAGAACCACCCCACCCATTAGGCGCTACCTTTAGGGTTCTCCAGAGCCAAGTGGAAAGAATCATGCCCCAAATGATAGGTCTACTATTCCATGTCTCATGAATGAGTCAGGCTGCCTGGTCAATCAGCACAGTACCCTACAGTACTGCAGATCTACCTGGCTTCGATATCAGATGACCACAGCTGCCAGAAGGTTGAATTCGTTTCAATCTACCATGGCCAGGTGTATCATCTTGGAGCCAGTTTGACCCCCAAAGAAACTATGCTTAACTCCCCTTTATATCAGTACTTATGAAGGAGATACTGGCCATTGTTACCATAGCTTATAATGACAGGAGAGTGAAATCAGAAGTTGAGTTTGGTGCCCTGAACTTTAAATTGGCTTTTGCTTTGATTTACATTACTCATCGTAGCAAATGGAGCTGAATTATGTGTTCACTCAGCTGCTATTTCCTACTGTAAACAAGGTATTCGTTAGAAATTTACTATTTCATATTTACAAACAGGGTAGTTAAGGAGATCAAGAGGTTGGTATATGGTACTTATACTGGATAGCTGCTACTAGTGGATCAAAGATCAATTAACAAATCAACATTTAGAGTGGTGAATGAGAGATTATGATCGCACAAGCAGAGATGTGCAAGACATTTACTGCACACAAAACAAAAGAGGCTTCCCAAAATAAAGGGCAACATCCTGAATATATACATGCATGTAAATGCTGAAGACTATTTTGAATATGGTTAGTCAAATTTCATAAAACTTGTATTAAATGAGCTTATCTATGAATGCAAATTGTGATTTGCTATTGGGCATTTTACCAACATCCACAGACACATGCAACACTCCTTTAAACCAGCAATTCATGTGTGATTAATTAGAATATCTCATTTATACAGTGCGCACTTTAGCTCATTACTCTAAGTAAAATTTGTTAAGTATTTACATTTAGATAATTAAAGTCTGGTTACACCCTTAAGAAACATGTATGCACTTCAGGCAAAAGCTTTTGTGACTACTTACAGTAAATTACCAATTTAAATTACATCATTGCCTGCCTCAATATAGTCCCATTGACGCTGCACTTTGCACTAAGGGGGACTGCTGTAAATCAGCTAGCACTTGCCCTTTAAGGAGCCAGTTCTCTGACTTATTTTTTTCTAACACTCCATCAGGTTTAAAAAGAAATATATCATCAGTCAGTATGGCAGCATTAATTCACTGCATGACAGACTCATAAGACACAGCTTCTTCCCCACATGGTGAGCTCCCCAACTTGGATGGGCCACTTAGAGGAGAGTGAAGGCACTCCCTGGAGAAATGGAGTGAAGTTGGAGGCTGAGTCCACCGGGATGCTCTTGTGCAACTCTTGGGAATTGGTTTAAGAGCAGCGAAGGAGAGTATTTTTGGCGGATCAATTGGTAAATGCACCACCTGTTGGAGTCCTAAGCCACATAGAACAGGAAGCTCACAGGTACGATTTCTGGGCTGCTCTGAGTTTGCTAATCTCAGCTGTGGTGGCAATTGGAGTACTACTATTGGCTTCAGCACCCCCAGGATTGCTGCTTCAGATTCCTATCCTGTAACCCTACTTGAAAGTGTGTGTGTGTATTGACATTGGGTGAAGATACAAACCGATCAGAGCATGATACCTGAGAGCACAGGGGTGGGGGGAGATTTTAACTGGGAGAGGGTTTGTGGTGGGCAGCCCCCCCCCCCCCCCGGCCACCTGCCCCCATCCTCCCACAACGTTATCAAGTTGAGGCCTGGATTATTTTAACTCCCAGGCTTCATTTACATTCCGCCAGCCTACTGCTCTGCCAAATCGGCCTCAAAAAGCCAGCTGCCCAGGGCTGCCAGCAGGCAAATATTGGGCAGCCCAGAGGTCACCCGCTGGTAGCGTGGGTGGGGAGGCTCTCGCAGGTGGGAAGGGGAGGAGCCGGGACAGCAGAGACTCGTCTGTTAGAGCCTCCGCTTCTTCCCCGATAGGTTTCACCGAGAGGGGTGGCTGCGGCAGGTGCCCTGCTCAGTCGGTGTTTAATATGCCTTTGGGACTCCAATTTTCATGAATTAGTTAGGCCCCCGCCTGAGTCGGCTGAGTGCCTCGGCCGGCTTAAAAAAAGGGCTCAATTAAAGTGGCGACAGGCAGGAATGGAGCTGGAGCAGGCTGGTAAGTTTTTGGGGCAATTTTAACTGCGTGGCCACCCTGTTCCCGCAGGTGGGGTGGGTGGGTTAAAATTATCCCCTCACTCCTTGAGCTCACAAATGTTGAATGGCCAATTGCATGATGCAGTGGAAAGTTGCGAGTGTCCATAGAACCATAATCCAGCATGAATCAGTTGGCGGGGGGGGGGGGGGGGCGCGGGGAGAATAGAGTCATGTGGCCTTCTGCCTGGAGAAGGTTATCTGCTCACCATTTTTGATTTGGAATGCTGTGTAACAAATGTATCATACTACAGACAAATACTGGTGGGAAAAGTAGCACAAGGCACCTTTGTATTTCATATGCAGTCCATGCTACTGCTGCTCAAAAAAATGCCACTATAAAGTAAGTGGACATCAATAGTACCTTGTGCTGTCAGATTTCCAGAGGTCACCATTAGAGAGTGCCCTTGATGGCAGAAGGACTGCACATCTGCCATCGATGGCACTCTATCAACCCAATATATGGCACTCTATCAACCCAATATACCTAATGAGGAATGGAGGAGGGAGAAGCCAACAATGGAAAATGTGTAAATTACCCTCATGAATAAAAATATTGTTCATGAATAAAGTACTACATGCAGTTTAAAAAACATACAATGAAAGATTTCATGAGACCACCTTGTATCTTAAACAGTTCCCTTGTCCTAACTTTTTCTTCCCCTAAATGTAAGTACAATGTTATCCTATCTGACACACCAGGTTTGATATCCACTGGTGCGTTTTTTTAGTATTGCACAGCACAGCACAGCACAAAATTCAACAGCTGGAAATTATTCCCCATGATTCACTTAAAAAAAACATATCTTGTGGTTTTCAGGTACCTTGGCACCATTCTGTAATTTGTACTAAGGGAAGGATTAGATACAGCGCAAGTGTAGATGCACAATCTCATGGTTTTATTTCAAAGTTTGGGCTACTATATGTTTCTGGGTTCCATCTCACCAGGGATCAGGGTTTTTATTGCGAGAATGTTTTTTTAAACATTTTCAAATTTCATCTTCAGCACAGTTAATTGTGATAGGATAAGTGCAAAATTACAGCTGGGCACTCAAACATCATTACCAGTGCCAATGAAAAAAGGGAATATTTCTGCTGGGCCTGTGCATACTCTCATGTCCGAATGATGTTCACATCCCTATATAGTATGGCTCCCGCCATTCCCGTTCTGACAGGGACAGTCGCAATTCACTTAGTCTTGAATCTTGCAGCTGTGTTGAACAGGATAGTAAATGACTCACCTTCACCAGTGGCCACCCTCCTCCACTGTACCTGACCCCAGGTGTCACTGTGCCCAAGGGCTATACATTTGAATTATCGATGCACTGCCTGCCTTTCAGTTCCAGCACAGCAGGTGTTTCAACCTAACCTGGAAGAAAACACTGGATTGCTGCTTTCATGGCAACATCTCAACCGGTGCAATACTGGAAGCTGCAACAGCATCAACATTTCTGAATGAGTGGGATCTGCCTGACTGAAACCATTAATGCTACTGCCTGCAATTTTACTGAACCAAATGCACGTAGGATTGTAATTTAGTCAAATGCAACAGTGGAAGCACGTGGCCGGATGTCCTCATGTACGCTTTACACAAGGTGGTAATCCTACTACACTGTATCAAATGGGTTTTAGCAGCACAAGCTTGCAGGAGCTAGCTACAAACACAATGAGCATGCAATGAGCTAAGTGCACACTGCAAGAGGAATGCCAATGATAAATTAGTGATGTTTGCTGTTAAAGCCAAATATAGTGCAGTACTGTCCGTTTTACAAAAAATCTGAAAAGCACTTTAACATCAAAAACGACATATATCTTGGGTAAAGCTAGCTTATAAATATGCACACCAAAAATGGGCATCCTTTCATTTATAAAATATATACTCTACCCTGAACATTTTGCTATTGTATTATTAGAAAGGTAACTGGCTAATCCAAGAGGAAGGATTTAAAATGGAGACAAAGAAAATTACGGTGTTTTAATTGATACCAGAGTTGGTTTTAAATTGACGCACTAACTTTTTGTTTTTGTAACGATAACTACTTATTGTAACATACATTGCCCTGAAATAGATGCAGTAACCTGAAGCAATGACAGACTGAAATAAGTATGAACAATTTTTTCATTACGTGACATTTAAAGAAAGCAGTTTTCAGATTAAAAATATCCTTTAAGATGGCAATTATAAAAATGTACATTAATGGGTCCAATGAAGCCCTCTGGCAACTATTACTGTTAAATCTTCACACTGGCTATGGTTGCTAGGTAACATTTCATTTAAGATGGCACGTGAAGTTTACACAACCAAGCAGGTTGATGGGAACTGTAATAAGATTTACTTTAATAAAACACTCAGGCTGGCCTGGTACACCCACCAGAGGGCTGCAAGTTCAAAGGACCCTGTCAGGTTCCATCTTGGGTGGGGAGGGTGGAAAACTGTCCACTGCAGATCATTTGAGCGGCACTTCCTGCCAGCAATGACAACAGCAGTCCAGACCCCTACTTTCTCAGAAGTAACTGTGATCAAACATTTTTCTGGTTCTCTGCATTATTTTCTTACATATTACCTCCATGTTCCTGGATCTTTTGCTGTTTAATTCTTTTACCTCATTTAATGTTTTTCTCTTTGTATTAGATTGATATGGTTTAACGTCAACCACAGATGACAAGGTACTTATAGATGAGGAAGGCCATTCAGCCCATCTTAACTCATACATGCACATTTCCAGCTGGGTGTGTGGATAACACTTGTCAGTGGCTGATTTTTTTCCCCTTTCCCAGCTCGCTGTGGTGCCCTAGGACCACCCCCACAGATGGAGCTGATCAACTTAGCACTAATCGCACCTGGGACCTTCCTGGTTGGTATAGCTCAGTACCACGTCATTTATTCACTCAGGTAACAGAGCAGATCTATATTTTCTGATTAAAGCACGACTGGTTTTAACTAATCTCCTGACCCAAATGATGTAATTTCATGTACCTGGACATCATGAAGAGGATAAAACAAAATGATAGTAAGAATAAAGAAGAAATTCCGCTGTAATATAAATCAACATCTGGTGGAAAATAATTCAGTTGATGACCTATTTGCATAGGCTCCAGCTAACAAACACTGGGAGCTGAGAGGGCAAGAAACGGTAGATTAGGCATCAAAGGAGAGCATTCCTTGAACTCTTCCCAACATACTCTGACTCTCTGAGGAAGAGTTGTGTGGCTAGCCATTAAAAAAACTCTCAAGACATGCTGGGCAAAGATAGCTTCTCCCTCTAAGACAGTATCACTGTACTTCAGCTCTTTTCTTCATATTTTGAGGCCGCGGGGATGAAAACACTTGAAATAACTTTCTCAAGGGTTTATGTCTTTATCTGAGACCCATTGTACCATGGAAGCATCTCTGACCCAGAGGGGAGGCAGTGACCTGCTCCATTCCAGTGACATGGTGTTAATGGCCAATGTGAACTGAGCTCGAGAGACCTTAGTTGATATTCCTTCCTATCTTCCCTCCCTCCCCTCGGTGCTGCTCCAGATGACAGTGCTAAATATGGCACATAGAGGAAAAGTCATGCATAAGGGAGCGCAGGATAACGTGCCGCACAGGATAACGTGCCACACATCTCAAATCACCATTACATAAAAGTACTAGCTTGGAGTGACAGATGTCAGTGCATAAATTAGGGTATATGAAGAGTGAATTAATTAGAACTCCATTGGAACATTTGTAGATTTTATTCTGTCCAGTTTTTCTCCTCGTTTTCAAAGGAAGGCCTTTCTTCTGCCACTTCAGCTCGAAAACCAGATAGGTTAGTTTAGTGAGATTAATCGTATACAAGTGTCAGTTGGACTTCTCTCGCCTTGGGGTCAGAAGGCTGTGGGTTAAAGTTCTGTTCCAAGATAATCAAGGCTAACAGTTCCATAGAGTACTGCATTGTCAGAGGTGCCATCTTTTGACTCATGTCAAACTAAGGCTCTGTCTGCCTGTTTGGGTTGACGTAAAAGATCCCATGGTATTACTGGAAGATCAGCAGTCTTCTGAACAACATTTATCCCTCAACCAACAACATCAAAACAAATCAACTGCTCATTCATTTCATTGCTGTTTGTGGGACTTTGTTCTGCACAATTTGGCTGCTGCATTTGCCTACATAAGAGTGACTATACGTCACGTTATTAATTGGTTGTGAAACACTTTGGGTCATCCTGCGGATATGAAAGTTGATATATAAATATTTCAGCTCCAGCTTTTATTTTTCTAGCAGAATCCAGGACTTGAATTCCCCTGATTGCCCAGCACTGAGCCATATTGACCACAAGTTTCCAAGTTTGATCCATGGACAGCCAATCTCAATTCAGGCACCACAAATAACCCCGGTGTCCGATGGAACCATGCCCCAGACAGAGTTAGCGCCATCAGTGAAGAAAATCAGAAAGAATATAATTTTTTTTTAAAGAATTTGGTAATATGCTCATAGAATCACAGAATCATAGAAGTTTACGGCACAGAAGGAGGCCATTCGGCCCATCGTGTCTATGCCGTCCGAAAAAGAGCGATCCAGCCTAATCCCACTTTCCACCTCTTGGTCCGTAGCCTTGCAGGTTACGGCACTTCAAGTGCATTTCCATGTATTTTTTAAATGTGATGAGGGTTTCTGTCTCTACCACCCTTTCAGGCAGTGAGTTCCAGACCCCCACCACCCTCTGGGTGAAAAATGTCTCCTCAACTCCCCTCTAATCCTTCTGCCAATTACTTTAAATCTATGCCCCCTGGTTATTGACCTCTCTGCTAAGGGAAATAGGTCCTTCCTATCCACACTATCTAGACCCCTCATAATTTTATACACCTCAATTATATCTCCCCTAAGCCTCCTCTGTTCCAAAGAAAATAACCCCAGCCTATCCAATCTTTCCTCATAGCTAAATTTCTCCAGTCCTGCAACATTCTCGTAAATCTCCTCTGTACCCTCTCGAGTGCAATCACATTTTCCTGTAATGTGGTGACCAGAACTGTACGCAATACTCTAGCTGTGGCCTAACTAGTGTTTTATACAGTTCTAACATAACCTCCCTGCTTTTATATTCTATGCACCAGCTAATAAAGGAAAGTATCCCGTATGCCTTCTTAACCACCTGTTCTGCTACCTTCAGAGATCTGTGGACATGCACTCCAAGGTCACTCTGTTCTTTTACACTTCTCAGTATCCTACCATTTATTATGTATTCCCTTGTCTTGTTAGCTCTCCCCAAATGCATTACCTCACACTTCTCCAGATTGAATTCCATTTGCCACTTTTCTGCCCACCTGACCAGTCCATTGATATCTTCCTGCAGTCTCCTTGCGGAACCCCACTGGAAACAGCCTTCCAGTCATAAAAACACCAGTCAACCATTATGCTTTTCTCCCTGCTACTGAACCAATTTTGGATCCAACTTGCCACTTTCCTTTGGATCCCATGGGCTTTTACTTTTCTGACCAGTCTGCCATGTGGGATCTCATCAAAAGCCTTGCTAAAATCCATGTAGACTACAACAAATATGCTACCCTCATCGACCTTCCTTGTAAGCTCCTCAAAAAATTCGATAAATTTAGTCAGACACGGTCTTCCCTTAACAAATCCATGCTGACTGTCCCTGATTAATCCGTGCCTTTCTAAATGACGATTAAAAGAGTCCCTCAGAATATTTTCCAATAATTTCCCCACCTCCAAGGTTAGGCTGACTGGCCTGTAATTACTCGGTCTATCCCTTTCTCTCTTTTTAAACAACGGTATAATGTTAGCAGTCCTCCAGCACCACGCCTGTAGCCAGAGAGGATTGGAAAATGATGGTCAGACCAGACCCTCCGCTATTTCCTCCCTTACTTCTCTTAACAGCCTGGGATACATTTCAGCCGGGCCTGGCAATTTATCCACTTTCAAAGATGCTAAACACCTTAATATTTCCTCTCTCAATATCATCTAATATTTCACACTCCTCCTTCTTAACTAAAATGTCTGCATCGTCCCTCTCTTTTGTGAAGACAGATGCAAAGTATTAGGCCTAGAAATTGGGTTTTGGTCTTGCCAGGGCTGTAGCGCCAGAAAGTTTGCGCCAGCGGTAATGCAGCAGCGCGCGACGAAAATTCGGGTGCGCCGGGCCCAGACGGCGGCGGGCGCTAAAACCCTCCTTTAGCGCCTCAAAACGGGCGTGAACTTGGGTTTCCCGGCGCTAATCCCCCGCTGCGGCACCCGATGCGGTGCGGCAGGCGGGGGAACTGCAGGCCTCCTCCTCCTGTTAAGGAGGAGCTGCCTGCAGCCGACAACTGTCCGGCGGATTGACCCGACATCTGAGCCCGGCACCTCGGGGAAGTGCCGGGCTCGCATCAGACACTGATCAGGGCCGCGGGGGGGGGGAATGCAGGAGTCCGGGAAGGGAGGTGCGGGCAGGCGGCCGCCGGGAACGCGGCCGGCCGCCGCTCCACGTTTATGCGCCGGCGCACACTGGGGGAAGACTCTGTTGCCAGAGTCTTAGTTGCGCCTGCCACGGGCGAGGCGGGCGCAACTGAATTTCGGCTTGGGGCCGGGTTACCGCGGCAACTGGGACGCTGCGCACACCGATGACGTCATCGGTGCCGGCGCAGCGCTACTGGTGCAACGCCGATTTAGGGCCCCAGGGAATTTCTCAACTGGCCATAACTCCGGCGCTAGGCCCTCTAGCGCCTCAAATGCGGCGCTAAGCCTACCGAATTTCTAGGCCTTAATCTCAGAACACTGTACGGTGCTGTAGCCTATTCATCTAAAGTGGCCTGAGCTTATAAAGAAGACTTTTATTAAGCAGTCTGATGTTAGTAATAAATGTGTTAATATGTTCATATGAAATAGGTAACAACTTCAAGAAAACTGCAAAGAAATTTCATTTCATACGAGCATGCTAACGTATCCATTACTAACTTCAATCACTTCATTTGCAATGTTACATGAAAAAAAATGCAAACAAAAAAAATACAAGGCATTTTTCTGTGAAGTACTGAAGCCCATTTACAGAAATATGGACAGCTCACTCTTCCGATGCCAGGAATCTAAGTCTCCCTCTCAGAATCTGCTTGTTTCACGTCCACTTCCAAATCCACAACAGCTGACATGCAGACTCAAGGGTTTTAGGGCAGTGTGGGTTTTAGGGCAAATTGAGCAAAAACACAGGGGTTTTTGTACAGAAATTGGCACAACAAAACAGTACAGCTGGAGACAACTGTTCCAGTCAAACACTGTTCCAGTTTGCTCAAGTTCATAATGAGTTGGTGATAATTAAACTGTACAGCACAATATGGATTTCAACTGGTTTCAGAGCAGTTCCAGTCTCCAATTTACAGTATAATCAAAATATAATCAAAGAAGAACTGTAGACAGCAGGCACAACAAACATTAACAATGGTTAAACTACCCTTCCCATAACATTCTCAGACAGTGCTACTACTAAAACTGCTTCCATTGATGCTCATACCTGTTCGTATTTTTCGAGCTCTGTGTGGTAGATCTGTCTGATCTGGGATAATTTGGCTCTGTAGTCGGAGTGTTCTGCAGTGTTGTCTGATCCCGATCCCCCAGACGCTGCTGCTGCTGCCGCTGCCGCTGCTGCCCCTCCGCCTTTCTCTGGTCCAGAAACCCCTTCTGCCAGCAACATGTTGTCAAGTCTCATCAACTGGGGATCCGGTGGTTCCTCCTCCTGTGCGCCTCGGATACTGAGACCTTCAAACAGAAAACCAGGCAAGATTGAGCATTCACAGGAAAAGAGGCAACATGAGAAAAATAACCAGAGTCCAATTAACCTATTTAAAAATCAGTTGTGAAACAAGTGTTCATCGACCTATTACACATGAGTCTCTATGGGCACCAACCTTGCCTTCTTACAAACAGCGAAATATCTGTGCTCAGGCTCTGCCTGCGTTTATTTTATTTATACACCGAATTGCACAATCTGTGTGGAATGAAGCTTACATGACAGTAACATCTATAACCTGCCAACGGTTCAGATATACACAAGTGTTACCATTATGTCAAGGCTAAACTAACCAGAAAGGATATTGGAACGTATTTTAGAGAAAAAAAAAAATCTATGGCTATGTAGAATTGGATGCCAAGATGCAGCAGTTAGCAAGTATAGTGTGGTTGGAACCATTGTACTGAAAGGGCTAAATGGCACTATAGTACACAAATAATAATGTTTAACTAAATATTTAGAGATATATTTACAGTTAAATCACTGTGGTATTAGGCTACCTTTTAGAAGACTAATAGATGTCAATTCCTTATTTGGAAATTGTTTTGATCTGGATACACAGTAATACACAGATGGAGTATCATTTATTACTACATAGAATCGGTAATCCAGTAGAGATTAACAAAAGGTTATACTGAAATATGTTAGCACATTTCATTAGTCTCAATTTAAAAACAATGAAAGAATTAAATTCTGCACCAATTTTTCCATCCCCTCATCTTACACAAAAACCTACTCCATAAAGCATTCAAAAAAGCTAACAATACATTCCACAGATACCCAAGCTTAAACTGGCACAGATAGTGGCACCAAGTATATAAAACACCACACATAAATGGGTATAAAAAACATACATTCTGGCGTTTATATCACCACAAACCCAGACAGCAAAAACACCAAAGATACTCAGGTTCAGAGCATCAGATGGTAATACTAAGGTACAAACACGACAACCAAGTATAAAACACCACACATACCTGGGTTTAAAACACTACCTATGTCTGGATACTAAACAATGCAGATACCCAAGTTTAAAACAATCAAACCAATGATATAAAGCTCCAAAGTTTGAAGAGCTCTTCTAGATAATCTTATTTGTGCACAGAGTATTAGTAATACTTTCAACACAAGTATCTAAATTCATGTGACATTATCTTCCTCTTTTATCCTGGTGGGCAAAATACAATGTGTAACTGTTGCTAATCTACTGCTAATGCTCAAATTGTACATTCATTTTAATATGCTTGTATGCCGGCCAAAATACATGCTGAAAATACTGAAACATTGTTTAACAGTGCACTTGCTTTTCTGATGACACTGGGTTTTGCTCATCTCTCAGCAAATCCTAATTAGCAGTCTTTCAATATGCAGCACACCTGCCCTCTTGGATAATGGGAATGTGCATCTGCATAGAACACTGCATTCAAAGGCCAATAAATAAATTACAGGTCAAAAATATTACAAAGCATTCTCCAAAGAAACTCACATCCTTTTCAATTCAAAACAGCAGATGTGAAAACCACCCAAATCCCACTCAAATTGTATGATTACAAGGGCATTCACTTTTAATAATCTGACTGCAATTCAGAGATTTTCAACTGCTCATTAACAACGCATTAATACATGGAAAGTTTTTGATTTATAAATAAGCAGATTAGAACCCACCGAGGCTATATTGTACTGTAGAATTTGAAATAAAAGGACTTTCTTGCATATACACATTGGGTTTGATCCAGGAGATTTTAACGGCATATTACAGCGGGGAAACATATGAACATCGAGGAAACTGGATTGTCTTGCCATTTAAAGCACCTTTTCCTGGGTAATACCAGAAATTCAATTTACTAAATAAACAATACTATTCTCCTTTCCCTTCTTTATTTTCTTGGACATATCCCAATTTTACCTCGTCAGCCCCCTAAAAGAAGTTTTCGAGCCTGACTGCCAGCCCTGATGAAGGGTTACAGCCTAAATATTTACTCACCTTCTTCATTCAGATGCTGACTTACCCCACAGCGCGTTTCCAGAATTTCACGATTTCAGATTTTCTGTTAATGTGGTCTGTTTTTTTGCATTTATTGGTGTAGTTTTACCCCAAGCTTTTCCCCCTTCTCTCTCCTAGAAGTATTGACTCATCTGAAGGTACAGTTCTGCATGTGCAGGCAGCACTACAGTAACGCACAAAAGTGGCTTCTTAAAAGTGTGAGTCAAGACAGTAAGGGGCCAAATTCCCTTGGACGTTCTCCTAGATGCCCGCCATAACTCTGGTGAGAGTCCAGTAGAACAGCTTGGAAAAAGGCTAGGACAGTGTACCCTGGGTCCCGATCGTAGTTGGCGTTTCTTGCTTGGCCACTTTTCATCCCTTACAAGGCCAGTGACGTGGAGGAGGCGGGGCCTCCCGATGTTGGGAGTTTTGTTTCCCTGGCCCATGAGGGAGCTGGCGTAAGACTGGAGGCAGGTACACCCAGTGAAATGAGGCATACCGGTTTCCAAAAGGGCAGAAGTGGGCCCCATCAGCTTCAATCTAGGGAAGAGGACTAGACCCCCTCAACAGGATTTTTACATTTCTTTAACCCAACACCCACAGACTCTTTCCAGCAGAGGGTAACTGGACAGCAATCAATAGCAAGAACCCTGCCTCTTTTTTCCTCTCCCTAGCTCGGATGTTGAAGTTAATGGCTGCTCCTATCACCACCCTGTCGGGTAATCAGTTAACAGCGCCACGCATTGAATGTTTGTTCCTCCTAGTCTATATGGCCGAGTGACACACTAGGCAGTGAATTAACGCACTGAGCGTTTAGGGGCATAAAAATGTACAGCTACTAACAATTATTTACCAAAATTACATTTTTAACTTCACTATTCCACCTTTCACAGCAAATTTTCTGTTTTTAAAATTGCAACAATTTCTGTATTATTTTTCTGTTTGGAAATGAATAGTTTTGCTAGATGCTGTATTTTCTATACTGGGTTTTTGTTCTAACTACATTTACATTTTTTGAGGCCACAGAATGTATGTTAGGATTACAAAGCCCCGCTTAATATAAGAAAATGAAATAGCATCCTACAGAAAGATGCTATAGCATTTCTGCACCCACTTCACCCCCAGAGTGACCTTACATACCTCAAATGAGATAAGCCAGTATTAGGCAATAGACCGGAGGCCTTGGGCATGCAAATCCACTGCCCAAATGTTCACACCTAATATCTCAACATTTTTCAAGACTGAGAAGGCCTGGTGTGAAAGCCAGTTATGGCCTCATTCCCATTTGACCTCACTGCATTTTCTGGAAATTGGTAACCGTAATATTAAAAACAAAACAGATGCAGTTTATTTCCTTGGAAGACTAATTACTAGAATTAAAAAGATTTCTTCAAGTACTCAATTATTTTCCTCTGAAGATGAGTGTTTTTAAGGACAATACATTCTAAACAAATCAGATCTGTAATAGCTTTGAAAAGCTGCTTTTGGTAGGCCCAGGTGCTGCCTTCCTGTCCAAACCGTTGATGGAACAGATGTGCATTGACAGCACTGTTAGCTGAACATACACTGTGTGAGTCGGAGAGCTAATGTCACTTTCACTCTTGCATAAAGCATCGGTGTGGTACTGTATGTGCACGTTTCTCATGTCAGGTTTATTAAGTATAACACATTCTGAAGCACTACGCATTCCACTTTCCAGGCTAACCCAGTTGTCACTTTCACTTGTCTTGTTCTGTATGGAGGAAAAATGCAACACTGGGAATTTACAAGACTTTTCTGTTAAATGGCCATAAATCACAGGTTTCATTCAAACCGAATAATCACTGGCCATAAAGAGCTACTTGTCTCTTACCATATATTACAGTCAAGTTCCTGTGAGCAATAATGCATCCGTTCATAGAAAAGAAAAACAGAGCTAGACATTAAGAACTGACATCTAATTCTGTTACAGAGGACAATGTCTAGAGTGTGGATGACATTTTTATCATACATGTCTATTTCCATTTGGAAAATAAGCAGAATAAAAATGATTACCCAACTGCCCAAACTCAAGCTTCCCCGAGATGTCCTCGGAGGTCTCCAGGTGCCAGTTTTATAATGTTTCATTAAATGTGTAGGCTCGGAAGCAGAGAGGAGTTCTGCCTCGTGGAATAAACAAAGAAAATAAAGCTGAAACTGCTGTGGATTAACCATTTATATGTTCTGAAATATGTTAAATTCAAATTGATGAGGATATAAAATATAACCTGTGGATTGGATGAGCCAAATCTTCTTTTCTCCTTACATATTTCATTATATCCTTTATGTTCTAACTCTAGGCTGGCCTGAAGAGTGGATGTAAGGCTGTTTAATTAAATCACCACTCCCTCCATATTTTACTGACTGCTATTTGCAAAAAATCAAAGTCAAAAATGTTCATTAATCCAAAACATTCTGCAATCCAAATTACCGACGGACTAGGATTTATTCGTTGGATATGGGGATGTTTCTAGGAAAACAGTGATAGGTGAACCAGTCTGGAGAATGTTATATAGAAGGAATTTTCAGTACAATTGTAACATGCAGAATATTTGTTTCCATAATGGACTCTCTTTTTGCACAGCTTTAATTTCACAGCCAGTACCTCAGTATGTACAGCCTTTACTATTGCACTTCCTTTTTACTGGGTTTTTACAGCACAGACTGTAATTAAATTTACTTTAGAGCCTCATGATCCAGGTCCTGCCAATCCAGTAAGCTGCCAACAAATATTACAGACTGTACAACTCAACAGTAAAAGTCAAGCAAGAAACTTATGAGGAACTTAATAAATCCACCTGCTTCCTCATACTCTTTACAAAATCGTGTTAAATAGAGTAGTATAGACTCTCCTGGTGGCTATAACTTTGCACTGATATAACAGAATCAGGTCATCAATACGCTCTGGTGTACTGTGCTCTCTCACTCTCTGCTCTCAATCCCTTAGATCTGTGGTTTATCGGACCTCTAATCTGACGCTTGTTTACTTTCATCACGGGGGTGTAATTCAGAGAGTTGTAAAGTAGCAACCCTGCTGATCTAAAACAAAAAGATGCGATGGATAACTTTTTTTTTATTAAGCAGCTACATACTTTAGGACAACTGAGCAGGTATTTGCCTGCTGCATTTGCTCATCTTACTTTAAACGTTCAAAGGTGTGGAAACTATGACATTGATTATAACAAGAATATTTTCACATCCATAAATAGCCATACTTGGAATTCCAAAATTGGCTTTTTTAAAACATTAATATTGTATTAGTAACCTACCATTTAATGTAACAACAATGCAATTATCATCTCCACCACGCCAATACAGCACATAATATTACAGGAAGATGGATGCAAGGCAAGAGCAAACATTCTTAAATTGTGTATTACACAACACACTTAACCAACTCATCCCCATCATGAAACTATCACGCGGTCATGTGAAGAAATAAGTTAGAAACGAGGCGGTAGATTTTTCAATCGATTTATTTGGTAGTTGGTAAAATCACCACCAGATTACTGTAAACAGCAATGATTCAGTATTTCTGATATGCCCGTTATGTAACATACAGGTAAACTTTTACAGTCAAATATTCCAAATGAACTTCAAGGCATGTGATTTTTTCTATGACACATCACATGGTGCATTTTAAAACCTGCCTTGGGGTGCTTGACATGTATGGCAATTAACATGCCATTAATATATTAACTTGTAGACATTAAACATCGTTTACATTAATAACGTAATAATTATTGAAAGCATTATTGAAGACTTTCCAGCTATTTCCAAAGGCATGATGTATAGAAACAAATGCCACAAATGTCTTCAGGCTAATTCTTTTCAACAATTAAACAGGTTTTGTCCCAGTAGATAATCTTCAAAAATCACAAAAAATAGACAATGCTGGAAATACACAGTCAGTATCTGTCAAGACAGCTGTAACTCTCGAGGTGTACACCCTTCGCCAGAAACTTGTCTTTTCACTGTACAGATGTTGACCGAAATGCCATTTATTTCCAGCATTTTCTATTTTTATTTCAGTGTTCCAGCATTTGCAGTTTTTTTTCTTTTTTCTTTAACACACACACGTTATTCTTCACAAGCACTTCTTTTCACATTTATAGCTGTGGTAAAGTAACGATGCTGCACTGCGATGGACGGTCAACCTAGATTATGAATTCAAATTCTGGAGTGAGGCTTGAACTCACAACCTTCTGACACAGAGGCAAGAATGCTACAAACTTAACCGAGCTGTAATTTGTAGTCGCAAATAGTGCCTAAATTAGGGGTTAATTCGTGTTTTATTAGCCCCATCGCTTACCTTCCCCTCCTCCTACATGTCAGAGGTCAGGCGGTACAGTGCTACTCCAGCACTGGGAGAATTGTAGAGTCAAAACAGTTCAATTTTATTTAAGTTCTATTTAAAAGGATTGCATACACATGAACACACGTGCAGGCTTTTTTCAAAAAAATTATTTTAACTCCACTACCTGCCCCATTGTTGGAAAAACATTTCAACACTTATTGTGAGCAAAACATCACTGGTTTGCAGGAGAAATGTTTTTTCCAGCTACTTTCCAAATTAAAATATTCCATATATTGAACTTTGGGTTACATACTAGAAGAGGAGTATACCTTCTGTACCATTTGACCTGATCATCCACCTTTGAGAAGAGCAAAAGGAAAAACAAAGACACTCATTTTCTACACAGGGGCCCTGTCAGATCAGGTAGCTTCTTCCCCATGTCTTGAGTTTGAGAGTGTCAAGTATAAGAGGCTGACAGTTGTGAAACAGTGCAGCGGGAGAAAATAACCGAAACAAACATCTTGTAGACATCTCATCAGGCACACCAAAATTAATCACTGCCCTGTTGAAATGCTGACATTTCTGGAAAGTGTCATTTGAAGTGACAGCCCACTGGGAAATGTGATAATTGGTAAACAAGGTCTATCACCTATTCCTGTGACCTTTCGCCCGAGTGGGCTCACAGCCAGTGAACGGTGGTCCACAGACCACTGGCAAGCTTCAGTGATCACAAACAGTGGCAAGGGACAGTACCATTACCAGCCATTGCAACCTCATTATGGTTTATTAGGATTTTCTTTAGGTGATTCTTTATTCAGACCCCAGGCAAAGATGCAAATGTATTACTGAAAGCCCCTTAAAAAATACCCACGGGCTAGTTCTTGGTACAGTAAGTGGGCCAGGTCTTTCTCGTGTCCTAATTAGACATGTAGGGATTCAGAAGACTAATGCAAAAACAGGTCAAGCAGCAACAAATGTCTGCGCATGTACTGGCCACAACCAGAGTTAATCGCATACTATGTGTGCACCAGTAGATGTACATCAGTTTGATTTTTTGGTACGATTAATCTTTGGCAGCTGATTCAAGCATTGTGTTTTCTATTCTATTCTTTGGTTCAAGCATTGAAACTCACAGGCTCCATGCTGGAAAAGGGAATCGAGAGCTAATTACAACACGAGGCAATAGTCAGGAGCATCGCCTTATGCTTTAATTAGATTGAGGTCCTCATTAGTAATTAGAACCTGCACGTTCCTACACTACAGCCGTTAGTAGATAGTTGAGTGACACGGTTCCTCAAGAACACTCACAGTATCGTTTTTCAAATTTAAATTCAGTTCTTAGAACATCTATTGGGGATTAACGCCTGCTCTCTACCCAATCGGGTTACATTATTTTAATAGACTTTCTACAGCACTAATGCACATTAAAGGCATACGCTCTTTTGAAGTTGAGGCTACTGGGAATATTTTTTCTATCTAATGTATTCTAAATAATAGATATGGTTTTATAAAATGATATAGCCCTAGGTTACAATATCCCACTACCACATTCTCATGCAGAATTCTCTATCATTATTTGAATAAAACATGGTTAAAATGGGAACTAAAAAAAAGTATTTTGCCATACATTTTTCTAATACAGCTATGTTCCTTTATGTCAAACAGTAATGTGCTAATCATAAACTCATAAAATTACCAGAAATTTTGTTATATTTGGTAGACAATTCAGTGTTTGTTGGAACATTACAAAATAATGATAAAAAATAATTGCAGAATCCATCAAACGGTATCTGAAATAAGCAGGAAGTGAAACAGGATAGGGATTTTTCAGCCGGGTTATTTTCAAGGCAAGTCAGCACATGTTGGAACTTGCTGTGCTGTTTGGCATCAGGTTTAGCAACAGCTAAAGAGGTACAGTGTAACAACTCATTGAGCAAGAATCTGTTCTCTATGAGGGATTGTATGTCATTTCCCCTATCAGGGATTAAGGTTATGGCAGTTTAAGAGTAAAACATTAACTGAATTGGGCCTGTAAATTTCAATTGGAGAATTAATCACTAGGGTTGAATTTCCTAACTTTTCAACAGCAGCTCCTTATTGTCACACCTCATCTGGCCCTATGTATTTTAAATTTTTAAAAATTATTTTACCATTCCAGAGATTAAACGAACAGATCTTCCGTGGCATTGCTCACAGGTAGTCCAGGGCCTAGAGCATGGTTTCTGATAGCTGATCAATATTATTCACGGAAGCTAACTTGTTGAATTAACTAAAAGCTCCGAATAAAAAGCAAAGAGAAAAATATTGTATTATTTCGGAGAGCCTGGTGGGCCCCTGTCGTTGTGCGAGAGGGGGAGGAAGCTAAACTATTTTAGTTCTTCTTGTACAGGTAGACTATCCTTTATCCGAAAACCTCGGGACCAGCCGAGTTTCGGATAAAGGAGAATTTCGGATTTCGGAAGGTGGGTCGGCGGGGGGTCGTGCGCACGACTTACGCTGACGCTCAGCGTAAGTCAGTCGGGGTCGGCGGGGGTCGGGGCCGGCGGGGTCCGCGGGGGGGTCGGCGGTTGTCGGGGCTGGCGGGGTCCGCGGGGGGGTCGGCGGTTGTCGGGGCTGGCGGGGTCGGCGGTTGTCGGGGCTGGCGGGGTCCGCGGTTGTCGGGGCTGGGGGGGTCGGCGGCTGGCGGGGCTGGCGGGGGGGGGTCGGCGGTTGTCGGGGCTGGGGGGGTCCGCGGTTGTCGGGGTCCGCGGGGGGGGGGTCGGTGGTTGTCGGGGCTGGCGGGGTCCGCGGGGGGGTCGGCGGTTGTCGGGGCTGGCAGGGTCCGCGGGGGGGTTGGCGGTTGTCGGGGTCCGCGGGGGGGTCGGCGGTTGTCGGGGCTGGCGGGGGGGTCGGCGGGGGGTCGTGCACACGATTTACCCTTTATCCGAACTTCCGCAACCGGAACCCTCTAAAAACCAAAGGTTTTTTCGTTCAGCTTAAGTCGTACGCACGACTTACGGTGAACGAAAAAACCTTCGGTTTTTAGAGGGTTTCGGTTTTCGGAAGTCCGGATAAAGGGTAGTCTACCTGTATTAGAAATGTCAGTCTGTCCCTTTAGCTGGGGCTAGAAGATGGGGAGTGCATCATGGTGCCAAGATCTGGAAATCTGCAATGATCCAAAGGCCAAAGGAATAGCACAGGGAGACAAATCTAGTCTAAGAAATATTATCAATATGGAAATCAAATCTGAATTAAATATCAAAATTTGAAGTAAATTGAACAGAAAGCTGAACGAAACTCCAGAGTTGGACCCTCGAGACCGTGACTATCAAAGGAACAGGCACTGTAAATAAACCAAATTCAGAAGGAGAAATAATTAGAAACTTAAATTAAAAGTTAATACGATCTGGAAAGATTTTTAAAAATTAAGAAAAGGATGAATATAATTAGTAATACCAGGAAAAGCCTGCTGGAAGATTCAGCAATGCTATAAGCACCAATTTGGAGTAAATAGTCACATGGTTATCAGCAATCACAGGTCACTGGAGTGGGAAGCCACACTATCGACCAATTAGCTCACTAGCACACATATCATTTTTTTTTATTGACAATATTCTATTCTTGCAAACAAGTCAAATATTACCAGAGGTGAATCTGAATGTAGTTTTAACCAAGGCTAACATGATGGTATTAAACCATGCAGAACGAACAATGCTCGAGTAATACAATAGCAAAATACTGCGGATGCCATTTACCCATCCCAAAAAGCAATTTTCTGATTTATTCAGAATATCCTAACAAGTGTAAGTGTTCTGTGCATTCTCCCAGTTCTATCATTTAATACTACGTTGTTACAGATTTAAGATAGATGTGTACAAAAGCTACTTTTTACATATAAATTTTCTGTAAGCCAAGAAATTACTTCCTTTCTCCAAAGAAAACATCGCACTGCATCTTTCCTACCCTTTTAAGAGCACAGTTCATGGTTGCATCAAAGGTCTTCCCATTCCAGAACAGCACCCCACCTATAGTATAAAGATGGAACAGCTGGGTAACCAACTCACCAATACCTCCAGCAGCCACTAATGCCACCAAAAAAACGATTGTTCCAGATCAGGAACTTTAAGTTACATGATCACATAGGCCAGGGGAGGGAGCTTCTACAGCTCATAACAGGTAATGTTCCGTTCCATCGAGGGACAATGGATTTCAAAGCAAGTCTAGATACAACCAGTTAGCATGAGCACAATAACACAAAGAGAACATTTGAGATAACTTGTCCTGTTCTGTGAATGTTGCGGCTTCTGATCTAACAGCCATTCCTTTGTGACCTTTTGCAGTTTATAGAGTCAGTTCTTTTCGAACTTCTCCTGGAAATTTGCACAGAATTTGTTGGCAATGAGGTTGCGGTCATGTCATTGGCACCAGAAGTGGTGGTCATGGTGATCAGTGACTGAGAACGCATTCCTGCTACTTATGCAACCAAGACCTGGTAGGGACTGCAAGTCTGGAATGGAAAACAATATACTAACTCAGGCCAACAGGCTCAAGCCAAACATAATGATTATGGAGAACCTGTTTGGCATGCAAGAGGGAGCAACATAAAATCTTAATTGTTCTAGATGATATGACAAAACCAATTTAAATTAGAGAGTATGGGGGCTCAATATAAGGGTGTGGGAAGTTGGATTCATGTAGTGAGATGATGCAATGTGCTCTTAATGGAGAAGAAGCTGAAGTAAAAGATTCCCTTGTGGAATTTGTTATATTTCATAGGTATATATAAAGCTAAGAAAAATGAAGGAAGAATTGTGTATTTAAAAGTGTAAAATGCCCAGAGGTTAACAACTGGTAGAGCCAGCTCATTGCTTTCACTGAGTCCATTTTTTACCCGTTTGAGAACTTTTTTTACAGCCAGAAACTATTGCGCAATTTTAATATATTACAATATTTTGTGCACTGTTTGATAACTTAAACCTCTATCTGAACATCTGTGTAATATAATGTCTGGGCATGTGTCCATGTTTTCCCACACTAATTATCTATACATCAGCCAAAAATAAATGTCATATTCCTCACAGAGCACTGGCAACTGAACGCAGTAATGTGCTTTCAGTCATTTGCCTAAATCAGTGCAATACTCTCCTGAAAATGAAATCTGTAAAGCATTCATCCTAATGCCCCAACAACATGTAAAGCATTTTTACACAGCGGCATGCTTCAATTCAGTGGGAGTTTGGGGGTAAGATCATTTGAAACAGATTTTCCGCAATAATTATAAAATCTCATTGTATTCATACCCAAATATGTTACGGGAGCAGTATTCCTTTTTTTCACAAAGGGAATACTTGCAGGTTTCAGGTTAATTTCTAAAACCTATATATACTTTATTCGGTATGTGGAGCATAGGTTTCATTGAAAGCTTTCACGGGAATGTTGTCCCCCTGGATAAACCCATCCTAATGCCTGCAGTACCCATTATGTATGTAGGTGGCGCTGTGATAGGTGTTTGCAATTTTAAGCTTGTCATACCGTGCCTAGCACAGATTCACCCAGCCTGGTGTCACAAAGATTAGGTGTTAGGTAGTCATGAGAGTATATGGTTTAAAAATAAATTGTAACTATTTCTCGGACATCAGCGATGGTCCTTGTGTACTCCGTAGCCAAGTATGGACCAGAAGTAGCCACACTCGACTTGTTGATGTCCAACTGAACACTGCAATACGGTACATCACTGGGACCCTCAAGTCGACCCCAACACCCTGGCTGCCCGTGCTGTCGCACATCGCTCGCCCATCCATTCGCCGTGATGCCGCAACCCTCCGGGAAGTTCAGCAAATCGTGGAAAACGAACATCTCCCTATCCACCAGGATCTCAACAACATCCCTCACCGCCGCTTGAAGTCGCGCAAGCCCTTTCGGACCCACGCGCTCAACCTTCGACAATGTTACCTCAACCCAAATGATGCTTGGAAAGCCGAGTGGAGTTCACAAGAAGTCACAAACAAACACCTCGTGCAAGACCGGACGCGGAAGATCCCTGGCTTATGGGCAACCCTAAACCGCATCCGCACAAACCACGGCAGATGTGGATACTTGATGCACAATTAAAAACAATTAAAAACTCTCCAGTGTGCGACCGTGGTCACCCAGAAAAGATCACGGAACACAGAACGACTCAATGCCCCATTCACAAACACGAAGGAGGCATCAAGGCAATACAGTCCACTCCTTCTGCTGCAATTATCTGGCTTAACCGCCTAAATGTAAAATGATAGTTGATGCTCGACATCTACATCAGCCATACAAAGTAGTAGTAGTAACTTCACTTACATGATTTTTTAAATGCATTTTACATATTTTTTCCCTTCCAGGGCTCCTGGTCCCATTCATTATTACCCACCTGTTTCTGGGTATCTGGCATATGTTAATTATTATTTTTAAATATTAAATTTGTTTCAGCTAACCTTCTCCCTCTCCCAATGGCCCCAGTATCTTCTTTCTAAAAATACCAGTAACATCGGCATTATATTGCATTCTCTTGAGTGATTAGTGAGGGAAGCATCGCTCCAGTACTTTTAAACGCAGTGTTTTAAGCAGACATGAGTGTTTAATAATTAATCTAAATAACAGCCCTGCCAGCATCTTCCTATGTGTTAGCTAACCCACACTCGCATGTCCTAGACCACCACTCCATGACTGCCGTTGAACATACTGGACCAGTGCTGCTCGATGTGATGAATAATTCTTGCAGTACCTGACGAACAGTGCCTCCCACCCCCCCACATAGCCTCCTACTGAGACACTTTCAGAAACAAAGGCTCCAGTAGCCAACTAAGCAATGTGACCATGAAGGGAAACTCATTCCCCCCAACTCAATGTTAAAAATTCATTATCAGGATGTGGGCATCGCTGGCAAGGGTGGCAATATTTGCCCATCACATGTTGCCCTTCAGAAGGTAGTGGTGGGGCTTCTTGAACCGCTGCAGTCTGTGGGGTGAAGATGCTCCCACAATACTGTCAGGTAGGGAGTTCCCAGCGACGTTATGTTTCAGTCAGGATGTTATGTGACTTGGAGGTCATGGTGCTCCCATGCACCCCTGCTGCCCTTGTCCTTCTAGGTGGCGGAGGTCGCGAGTTTGAGAGGTACTGCTGAAGGCTTGGCGAGTTGCTGCCGTGCCTTCTGTAGAAATTACATACTGCAGTCATGGTATGTCGATAATTGATGTTTAAGCCAGTACATGGGGTGCCAATCAAGCGGACTGCTTTGTCCTAGTGTCGCGCCTCTTGAGTGTTGCTGGAGCTGCACCCATCCAGGCAAGTATAGAGTATTTCATCACATTCCTGACATGCCTTGTGAAGAGGCGTAGGGGAGTCAGAAGGTGAGCTACTCATCGCAGAATACCCAGCCTCTGAACTGCTCTAGCAGCCTTGACATTTATGTGGCTGGTCCAGTTCAGTTTCTGGTTAATGGTGACCTCCAGGCTGTTAATGGTGGGGGACTCAGCGATGGTAATACCATTGAGTGTCATGGGGAGGTGGTTATGTTCTCTCTTCTTGGAGAAGATCACTACCAGACAATTGTGTGGTGCCAATGTTACTTGCCACAACAGCCCAAGCCTGGATGTTGTCCAGATCTTGCTGCTGTAGGCACGGACTGCTTCATTATTTGACGAATTGCGAATGGAGCAAAACATCAGCGAACAGCCCCACTTCTGACCTTAGGATGGAGGGAAGTTCATTGATGAAGCAGCTGAAGATAGATGGACCTGGGACGCTGTCCTGAGAAACTCCTTTTTAACTTTTCAGCCAGTTTTCAACTACAGGCAGCTGCCCATGGTTCCAGTACAAGGTACTCCTCTGCTGTTGAGGGGTTTGTTTCTCAGTGCGGTCAGCAGTCATGATTTCAGAGTATAGTCCTGGCGTTACAAAGCTATCCGCCTAGTGCTTTATTTCTTTCAAATAATGCAAGAACCTTAGACTGCCACGTAATGAAGGAATTATGGCTGCTTCCTAGATAATGACCATTTATGTACATAGTATTATTTCTGTAGTAATGTGGGCCATGGGCAACTTGTGCCTCCTTTCTACCAGGAAAATGACGAAGGTGTTGGACCTGACAAACATGGCATTTGTCACTTGCTCAATACCTGCGGCACTGCAGATTGGCTGATCTGGCATATGACCCCTACGGTCTCTAGAAACGGTTCGATAACATGAAAGCTTCATTCTGTAGTAACCTATACTGCTGTGGAAGTGGCCATCCCTGTTCCAGATTTTATCTGCAAGTATCCTGCATGAAATCGCACAACTCTAACAGCCTCTCTCTAAAGCAAGGCTGGCAAAGACAGTTCTCTTCTGACATGGCCAGTTACATGTGGAAGAGTTTTGAAACATCTGTCTTGGGGTATTGATAGGTGCAGCCGAAATGCTTCAGATGTTATTACATCTTTATGCATTAGCCTCTCATGACCTTCTCGTGCTTGCCTAAATCAGGCACTGAAGAATAGCCATGCTCACCACCTTGCATGGTGTAATTTAAATGGCGGCAGTAACCAAGGAAATGGAAATTACTGGCAAGGAAAAACTCAATGAATGTAAAAATGAGAGACTAGCCAACAAAATCAACTGTGTAGGGTTCTCAAAATTCCCACATTCCCCAAAAGTTATGGATAAAGGGACCCTGTATGGACAAGTTATTAAAAAGGGTACCCAAAAGAAAATGGCTTCTGAAACCTCGTGACCAAGGCTTGCAGGATTTTAAAAGCAAGGCCCTGCAGAAGGCAGGCCCATTCAAATCCTGAAACAAAACCTAACATGCATGGATCTGTGAAAGACTTTGTCCTTTTCTAAAGCCAGACAGCTAGGTAAACACAGAATATGCATTCTTCACCTTGGAACAGATCAAGTCAGGATGGACCTAATCTTGAGGCCATTAACTTTTTGCATAAATAATCGGTAACAGCTCACAGGTAGCTACCAAGCCAGGAGAGACGATTACATTTCATAAATAACAAACAGCCAGGATATCGAAGCCATTAAACAAGGAGACAACCGCCCCAGAAGCCGTTAAAGTAAATGACTGTAATCGTTTTAGAAGAGCCCGCCAAATTAAACAAAGAACTGACCTGATTTGGCGCGCAGATAAGGGGTGAAGAACCGGGTATAATTGTAGGCCCACCGGTAGCACTCGCTCTCTTGCCTCGTGCTCTTGCCTCTCCCGACACCGAGGGCCAAACACGGGGAGGAGAACGGAACCGAATCGAACAAGCACAGGACACACACAGGATACAAACGGGCAGACGAGACGAGACGAACGGTAAAACCGATAGGCAGAGAAGGGCAGCGAAGAAGAAGCGTTGGGGATGAGCGGGCACACACCCCAGCCTAGTTATAAGCTGGCGTTTGAAGCTTGGGTAGTAAAATCAATCGACAATATAAGCCGCCAACCGAGCCCCAACCGCAACAAAACTGTCGGCGACCAAACCACCACAAGAACAACCATTTCTGTAAGGTGAAGTACCCAACAAAAAACTTTACTCTAATGAAGGAAAAGAAGGGTACTTCGCACAGACAACTCCATTGCCGCGCCCTGTGACCACGTGACGACAGCAGGCCCCGAAGGACAACAAGAGCGAACCCCAAAACCACAACCGGCTTAATCGACAGGTTTCGAACCATAAAAGAAACCCCATTGGTGAGCATGAATTCCTGGCCCCTCGTAGCTTAATCTAGTTAGGTATTGGGGATGGGATAAGGGCAAGGGGATTTTAATGTGTTTGTTCCCTCGATGTGCTGTGTGTTCCTCATTCCCAAATAAGTGTAATTTTATATGCCTGTAATCATTCCAGTAATTCTCAGTATTGTGTTTTATTGTGCCTTTAATAAAAATTGTGGTTTTCTTGCACCAAACCACTTGTCTACTCTATTTTCTGTATCGCCGCCTGTACCTAAGTCCGGTGTCTAGAACCCAGGGGTGTGGGAGCGATTCGAACCGCTCAGAGACAGTCAGGGGCAGAGCTGACTGGACACACGCCACCCCCTACAACTGGTATGAAGCAAAGTGCACCAAAATCTAATTGCAAACACTAAAAAAATTTAAACTTCTAACAACAACTGGGGAACCATAATTTCCCTTGAAGAACCTACTTAAACAAGCCAGGTCCCAGGATTACCAATGTGCCCAATTTATTTGGGTGAGGGGAACACTGGAGGGACATGATTTAAATAAATTTCCGTGGGGAATGAGGTTTGTGCTTACCTGCAGCGCAGCCTTATCTGGCCTCAAAAAAAAATCACACTGTAAAATGCGGCATACAGATGTGGGTGCGTGAGGATGGGGCCCAATTTTCTAAATTTTCCAGTAGAGTCTCATAAAATTGGCCCTTATAAACCTGATTAGTAGAAGTTTTCCTAGAACTCCACCAACAAGGGAATACCTTGGTCTTGAAGGTGATACTGTTAAATATCATCAAAGTATTCAGCCTCTCCATACAGAATCCACGCAAAGGAGACTGTCCCATTACCACACAGATGCATCTTCTCTCCTGAAGCAGAATCAGGGAAGCTAATGATTTGCTGGGGATCTAAACAGGTTGATCGCCAGCCACTTCTATTTGCAGAATATTCCTTAACTTAGCTGAGGTAGAATCGTTCACTCATGTGGATGGATATTAAAGTGGCTGAGGATCCCAAGTTGTATGGTCCTGCCAAGTGAAGAGCCAAGAGACATTCTTTACGCCAGGCATCAACATGTCATCCATATTGCATCCTGACATAATGAAACCTTCCCCCCAGCACCCCCCACACTCAATGATGTAAACAAAGGTATTGTCTGCCCAATCGTGAACCATGTTTCCGTGGACAAACATCAGAAAATGATGTAAGCCAGGTGTATTATCCAAAAGACTAAGCAACTGATGTGCCACGTGGACTGTTTAAACACCAGGTTTCGTTGCACCCTTTTGGCGTGGGAGTTGCACAGCCCCCTCCCCACCCACCAATGACAATCACATTGCTTTGTATTAGGTCTGTCATTTTGTTAATTCTAGGCTGCAAATCTGGATGTACAAGCTGATACAATTTTAACAACTGGACATTTGAGTTAGTAATACACAAGTTGTAACATTTTTCATGTCTATCTGAAACAGAAAATGGACCATTTAGGTCTTTTCAAACAATAGGAGCAGTCACATCTCTCTACCTCAGAGTCTTGACTCAGATACATGTACTCACTGCAATGAATCGGCGTTGTAATAGATCCCAGTCCACCACTGTCTCTTAGTTATCGTTTAATATTGATAATTTCTTTGTAAATGAAATGCATGGTTTTATTTTGATTTATTTGGCTAGGTGAAAGGTCTTATACACCTAGAACCTGAGATCGGCAGGATGTAAGGAAGCTTAACTCTTTCACAGACTATAGAATATATTGCTTACTGGGTGTAACCAATAAAACAAAGATTTCTCCCAGGTAGCACATAGAATTGTTTTTGAATGAATGTGGGTAAATAACAGCAAGGACCAAAAAAGTGTATCCAAAGGACCTTGTTGTAATTCTCTTGTGCTTTCATTCTAGAGACAGCTTCCTTCCTCAAAGTCAGAGTATTAATCTCTAAATTTGTTATCTTTGGTTAAGGTACCAAGCTGTATCTTGGGGTGGGGGGCGGAGGGAACATCCACCATTGGGATGCACCAATCGTATGCCTGAGAATCTCTCAGATATTTGTTGCTTTACTGACAACACACTTTACGGGAGACTTTGAGAACAGTGGATTCTGTGCCCAAAATGGGCAATTTTGCCCGATTAGCTAAAAAGACAAGTGTTTGGGAGCTATAACAAAAGGAGCTGAGCTGCACAAAGTTCACGCGCAAATAATCAACAACAAAAAAAAGATACGACAGGTTTAAAAAAGAACAACCACCAAGCACATAAAAGAGCTAAAAATTATACTTAACGCTCCCTAAAAAAATTGTAGAGCCTGGCTCTACAAGTCGAATAAAAGCAATGCTGGCAACTTGAATAAACTTCTCAAAACGAGGTCAAAAGAACTGGGCTATTGGAGGCCCTGGGCCTTTATACGGTGCTGGTGCAGGGGGTTGTGGGAAGCAATCCCAATCACATCAAAAGAAAAATACATGGGACTCCCCCGAATCAGTCAAGATTGGACAAACTCCAACAGGGTGTGAAAGATACCTGAATAGCAAATACCAGTTTCTGAGTGGAGCCAAGAGATAACAAGTCACTTGCTGCAACAAATCATGTCTGAAAATGAGTGAATCTGAAAGCATGTATACTAGTTACTGTACACTCGTTCTAATGTGCATAAATATACTGGGAATCTTTGTATATTTGCTCATACTCATTTATAAAGCTTTTTCAAACATATCAACCAAAGGTTTGAGTTGAGTGGGTTATGAACAGGTCCAACAATACATCTGTTGCTTACAACATTACAAAAGCCTTCAATTAAAGTAAAACTAATTGCAGTTTTTTTATACTTAAACTGTTAAAACTTTTTTAACTAAAACATTAAATTTCAAATGCCACACAAGTTACATTAGTTGGGAAGAGGGCAAAGGTGATTAAATTATCATATTTCCACATGGGGAGGTCCTGAGAATCAAATTTACCCAATGTAGGCCGTACTGGATATACCACCAATTGTGCCATAACCAATAACAATGTCTCTTTATAGATAACTTTATTCCAGTCACAACTACCATTTGCCCCATTCAGGATAGAACTCGAGACCAGAATCGTGGCTTCCTAGGCCTAGGAAGGTCTTTTTCTGGATAGCACCAGATGTGTCAAGCTACTATTTTCACCAGCACTTAAACTAAACAAAAGTAGCAAAAATGAGCGGATGGTCGTTAATCCTTTAGGTCTGCCTCTTTCCCAAGCTGCAAAGCAGCACCCCACCTAGAGAAAGGGAAAGATTGGAACACAGCAGCAGCCCATTTTTAGCACTGTCATCAACAGCACAACTGTCACCAGCAGAAAAATTGTACCCAGGTTACACGCCTCAGAGTAAAGATCAGAAGACAGGAAAAGAAACAACAGTAAGATCTTGAACTCTAAATGACCTGATTGAAATAATTTTCAGACAGGACAATGCTAAGAGTTTCTGCAATTAAAGCTACAAACTGTATCACCAACTCATTTTTCACTCTACTAACAACATTTTTTTAATACATGTTAAAGGAAACAAGACATTGAAGAATCTTTAGTTTGATTACTAATAAGTTTAAATGACCTTTTCGCAACAGTGAGGTGTTGGCATGGCCAGCCTCCAATCAATGCAAGAGTCTTGTGCAATCAACGGCAAAGCAAACTTGCCATTTTTTAAACTGGGTCTTCCTTAGATAATCCGGTAAGTTTACTCCAGGGTTGCTGCCAGCTGCATTGGGAGTCAGTGGAGTGGAATAACGCCCACTAAACCCAATGTAAAAGTAGCTATAGTACGCAACAAAAAAGACCCAAGGTAATTCAACGAGGAGAAGGAATCTTCAGGTGAGACTGTCAACTCACATCTTGGAATATCCGAAACTCACATCTTGGAATATCCAAAAACAAGCCAAGCCATCTAGCTGGCCGAAGGGACTGGTAAAATAATCCAATTTTCACTGCTCTTCCAGTTAAAGGTTACCATCAAGTTGGATTCATTGAGGTTCTAAGTAGAGGTCCGTCTCCAAGCTCCCACTCTATAATCAAATTAACATATTCCTTTCTTTCTCGATCACCTCACACAGATCTCACAGAAACCCCACAGTGCAGATAGAGGCCATTTCGGCCCATCGAGCCTGCACCGACACATATCCCACCCGATTCCCGTAACCCCTACACCAACACATATCCCACCCTATCCCCGTAACCCCATGTATTTAATCCCCCTAACACTAAGGGTCAATTTATCATGGCCAATCAACCTAACCTGCACATCTTTGGACTGTGGGAGGAAACCGGAGCACCCGGAGGAAACCCACGCAAACACGGGGAGAATGTGCAAACTCCACACAGACAGTCACCCGAGGCCGGATTCGAACCCGGGTCCCTGGCGCTGTGAGGCAACAGTGCTAACCACTATGCCACCTCTGGCACATCTTATCAAGGTCATGTTCAGCCCAATTACATGTGGGTCTGTGTCCAGTGCAGTCAATGAATGATCTTAAACTAAAGCTCTATAAAATTGTTTTAATAATTTATCAGCCGTCCTTTGCATATAAACTTTTAAATAAACCTAGAAGTTAATTTGTAGTCACTATTTAATTACAGCTGAACATCAAATGCCACTAACACTTGCCTGAGTGCAGAGAGTGAAACCTTATTACATGGCTTCTTCATGTAATTCATACCAGCAGACATTTAAATGAAGCCCTCCTCTACTCTAGTCAGTGTTCGAATGGTGACACAACAGCATCAGGTTCATACTCAATACCCTGCCAGTAATCAAACCAGAAAAGCTAATTAGGCAGCAGGTTAATGAATTCAATGGCTCGAAGGCTGCATTTTGCTACAACATACAAGATTTTTTTAAATTACCACTGCATGGCTGGTAAGTTTGAGATCTATGGATTCCCTATATACTGGAGTACATGGCTGAAAAATTAGACAAAGAGATAATAAACTTCCTGTACAAGTCATTTTTTCAGCCAGATTCAGTTGTTCAAATTGAGAGTTTTCAGATACAGTACCATAAGGCTTTGATCTGTGAGTGTGGACCCCCCACCACCCCACCATTTAAATCACAATCTCTACAGGCACTTTTTAAAAGTGATTTTGATTTGTATGCCTCCTTTTATTCTCTTCATATAACTCCTTCTCGCCCACCCCCACTCAGATACACAGACACTAGCAAAGACTATTTCCACTGGCGCTGTAAAATGCCATATTCACAACTTGTAAAACAACTCGATAAATGGCTCCATGGAGCTGATGCTGTCTTGTATCTTTTCCTCAATGAAACTGATGTGAACTGTTTATTTTCTAAAGCACACTATAAGATGACAGAAGCATTATGACTGCTCATATGTTCTGACTAACATTTGCCACAAGCTATATCTGTCAGCATTAAATAAAGCTGCATTATAAATGTAAACAAAACACCCACATCTACAGAATGAGCTGTCCTCCATGGCTGTAGGCACGAACTGAACCAGCTTATTGACTCAGCTTGCTCTTTTTATTTATTCTTGTACAAAGATGTGCATTTACTTTAACCCTGGAAGCTTACTTGGCTTAAAGGAAGTCGTTTGCTTCCTGCTGCAAATTGAATGGACTAGCGATGACAAACATCTACCTAAATGGGCACGCCATTAGATAATCAAACACTCCAGAAACTATTACCTGATTAATCATACCTATCAAAGGGCAGCCGAGGTCAACACAGATTTCTAGGTTGGGACTTTTTTTTTGCTGTGTTTTTTAATATAACAATTGACTAGAATCAGAATGAAAATTAACACCCTGCATGCAATGGCCACTTGCCTGTAATCTGAAATTATAAACGGAGTCATATTACCTGATTTGGGGCTCGTCTATAAAACTATACATGCTGATAGATATTGCATGCAAAATATTCCTGTGTTTTCTGAAAACAAGAGGAAATCAACAAAACATTCAATCTTCGGGTTTTCACATCATAAGACATACTGAAATCAACCTATAATTTATCCCTTCTCGTGATATTCATTCATTGTTTTTAATTGCAAACACTGTCACTGTCTGTTCACCTGCCTAGTCTTATTATGACAATCCATTCACATGCTACTGTATAGCACATCTAAGTAAAACCTGGAATTTGGTGCATGCTGTCAATGTAATATATATTTATCTATTACGTTACATAAAATATCTGACAGCTAGGGCAGATTGCAAGTTTTTTGGGGACTAGCATGTACCAAGGTGGCATAAGCAGAAGTACACGTACCATCCCAAAGCAGTGCAGACAATAAACCGAATACAAGAGCTGAAATACCCATTACAAGAGATATTCTGTCCCACTGGATTTTCTGAATACAATGCCCCTGCAAATTGCATGCACGGTTATTGGAATATACACATTATTGTCCTGAATGTTGTGTTGCTGCACTTCAGAGGTCACCCACTGTTTGTTACCAGTGCCCTCCTCAAGGAACACCAGGCACTTCGCATGAATGAAGAGGAGGTTTGGAAGTACTTGCTGTATGTTACTCCAAATTAACAAATGGTCAGGAGATGAATTCGAGACACATACAGAGTCTCTCACTAGTTTGAGGCTTGTACAAGCACAAGTGGCAAACCAAAAAACCAACTGGGGAATCGCTTATGCATTTGTAATTCACCCCTGAATATCCATTATTCCAAATGCAACGTTCCCCAGCCATCCATTATTCTGCATAGCCTGAATGAATCTGGTTTTTGCACAAAAGGCATTAATATTGTTGCTTCAAAACTCTACAGCAATAATTTATGTCTGCTTCAGCACTTTTTGTGCTACTGTATAAAGTGCTCAGCAAAAAGACACTACTGTACAATGCACTAGTGAACACCTCCATGTCCCATCTGTCCAAATACAGGTGACTGCTCTGACAGTACCAAATAACTGAGTGGTGTGACTATACTGCAAGTGTTAAATTTGGTTATTGGAAAGTTGAAGCAAACTAAAAAATAAGGTTTCCCATCTGGGTCAATGAAAATGGTCCCACACAACAAAAGAATTACCTCAGAGTCTGGGGAACGTTTCCCTGTGAGACACACTATACCCAACCAAGAAGTGAGGTATGCATTTGCAAGTGAAGATACTTCAGTCATTTGTGGAAGCAAGTAATGTGTGATCTGTTTGTAACTTTTTAAAGCAGCTTGTTAGCATGGTACACCATTAAGAATGCCATCCTCAGTGAAATTTCATATTTCAGAACCCTAGATATGTGTGGCGTAAGAAAACTACTAGGCACTTGGTCGGAGTATTAAACAAGGCTTTAATCGACTGTTTCACAACATGGAGATCTAGTTGTGTCCTTCACTAGTTCCTGTTAAAGAATGTCCTGAGCAAGCTGGGCCCATGCCCGAGTATTTATACTCTCCCTGGACAGCGCCACCAGCAGGCCGCCCAGTATTATTTCATAAGTCATTTCCACATGAATGACAAGATTCATGTCATTCTTCCCGCCTGAAAGATTGGAAGTCCAGCGGCGTCCTTCTACCGAATTAATCGGACTAAGAATAGACACAGTCGTTTGGATCTCCGTTGGAGGCCGGAAGGCACGTCTCCTCGGACCGTGTTTTGGTCCCTGGGTCGCTTGGTTCGTACCGGTGGGCTGGCAGAGTCCGTGTCGCCTTGATCGACCTGAGGCTTACCGGGGGAGTCACTAAAAGTGGTAGCAACAGTCCGTGCATATGGTAAAAAATAGGCATCTGAATTTTTTTGAGCTAAGTCCAGAGAATATGCCTGGTTATAGGCAGCTTGTAACCCAAGGGTTTTATTCTCCAACAGACACTGGCGTATGAGGGGAGAAGCAATTCCGTTAATAAAAGAGTCACGAATTAATTCCTCCCGGTACTGCTCAGCTGAGACAGCTTTAAGGTTACAATCTTTGCTGAGCCTGCGAAGCTCTTGAAGGAATTCATCAAGTGATACCCCGGGTTGTTGTCGAGTTGTGGCCAGTAGGTGCCGAGCAAAAATTTTGTTTGGGACCTTAACATATAGTTGCTGTAGTGTTTGGATAGCGGAGTCATAGTCTACACAGTCTTCGATAAAGTCAAACACACGAGGGGATACATAATTGGCAAGCATTTGTAACTTATTAGGAACATTCTCACCACACCCCTCGAGGAAGTTGCTGAAGGTACGATACCAGTGTTTCCATACCTTAGCAGCTGTAAGTGAATTCAGGTCCAGGTCAAGACGGGTGGGTCTGAGTAGTTTCTCCATGATGGATTGATTACTACGTCCAAGTTCCCTTCTACAGTTTGAATCGCAGCTGTCTGTTCCCAAATCACTCAGAGCGTGGAGCGGGTTGCAGTTGATTAAATTGACGTAAGAAAACTACGAGGCACTTGGTCTGAGTATTAAACAAGGCTTTAATCAACTGGTTTTCAACATGGAGATCTAGTTGTGTCCTTCACTAGTTCCTGTTAAAGAATGTCCTGCACAAGCTGGGCCCATGCCCGAGTATTTATACTCTCCCTGGACAGCGCCACCAGCAGGCAGCCCAGTATCATTTCCACATGAATGACAAGATTCATGTCAACATGTAATGCTGGAAATGAGAGTACTTGCCACAAATGAAAATATAGATTTGCAACTCCATATTTGTAAGTGATTATATTATTACATGATCTGGATTATTATGAAATATCATAGTGAGAAGCAGCTGTTGTACAAAATAAAAAGGCTGTATATTTTTAATTAGACAGTGCAGAGTTCCTGATCTCAGCCATGCTGTTGAAGAGAAGCACTGAGCAGAAGCAAGATGCCACCTTATTGAGAAGAGTCTCCAACCTGTTTTTGCACCCTCTCTGGCTGTCAGCTTGGACAAAGGCCTGGTGACTGGCAGCCATCAAACTTCCCCCTGATACAGCCTAAAAGGAAATAGATGATTTCAAATCATCCAAAAAAAAATTAGAATGTCTAGTTACCTGATGGCATTCAGTGAGATTCTGTAGGTGGAAGTCAAGGGCCATCTGCATCAGATGATGCAATGTTTCTGTTAGCCTGGTAGCCATCACACGAACTATATCTTTCCAAAAGGATCAGAGGAGGGGGTCTATAAGCAGCAGCTTTTAATTATCATTGGGGAAAACTGCATTCTTTGGTTTGGTCCATTTATACCAAGGGGTCAATATTTAGATGTTAACGGTAATTATAAATTATGGAACAAGCGACACACTTTATTAATAAAACCACAATAATCACACACTTTGCACACTTCTAACCAAATCAAACACAAATATAACTTATAGTCAGTGTTTTACGATTACCCAGTCAACACATCTGAGTATCATGGGAGAGGTAAGGAAAACTTTAACTGCACAAATAGGCCTGTTTTTCCCCCAAAGTATTAAAGGGAAACTCCTAGATGTTTTGTTTTGAAGTGTATTTTCTCCTCCTTTTCCCTGGGTTTTCCCATGTCCTGTGCCAACCAAGCAGAGAAAGCAGCAGATGCCATGCTTCTGGACCTCTGCTAATGCAGTTCTGAAACCAGCCACTTGGAGATGCCCAAGAGCAGTCCAGAATGACTGTCCTTCCTTCCAGGGATCTGCCTGACCTCCACTGAGACAACAGCGCTGATTGGTAACTCAACATGTCTGTGGGCATCATATTTCTCTGCAGCACAGTACAACAGGGCACCAATGTGTTGCACCATTGTTCCACCTTAACTTAATTTCAACAACGTGTGAGGAAACAATACAGGGCAATTATCGCTTGAACATTTATGGTAAAAATATATCTTTGGCGTAACTTTCATTTTTTTTACAAATTACTGTTTCTGCATCCAGCCTTTCAGAACCAAATTCCTTAAATGCAGCCTCGGCTTTTGAATTACAATAATATAAAAAGCCTGAGACAATGTGCAAATGGCTGCAATTTAAAAAAAAAATTGAATGCTTACAGAAATCACAACTGCTTCGGAGAAAAATTTCAGCACAATTAATGTAATGTTCTTTACTCACTTCAACATCCACCTCTATTTAAATAAAGGAAAGCTCTGTTGTGCTCGTGTAAATGAAGGCCAGCCACAAGGGAGTACCGCACAGCTCTGTGTAGGCATATAAAACATTAAGAAACCCCCTTTCGCCCAAACTACCATTATTACTTGAGCAAAACAAATATTCAGCCCACAACCACTAAATCACTTCAATTCTTATTTCCAAGTATAATTTAATCTTCTTTTGTGACACTTGATGCTTACTTCATCATGGAGTAATGACAGATTAAAAAGTTGTTGAATTAAATATTAAAGAGGACTGCAGGCGGTTGTGCATTTTTAAAGAAATAACGCAGATTGAAGATGAAATGAGAAGCTAAAATGCATGCTTCAAATCATACATATGAAATATATTTGGAGCCCACCTACTGTACTTTAAAGTGAGACTTACTGTGATGTGACTGCTCATTATTTTGCTTGTTAATTGTGCCATTAACACACTTTAATAAGAGATTATCTTTTTTCCCTTTTTGTACCAATCTTCTCTGTAGCCCTTGCTCCTTAAGATGTTAGGGTATAGTTCCACAGGCACAGGAATGCCACAGTTTTCCCTTCTCTAATGCGGAAGCGCGATGCCCAACTGTACCACCCCTGCGGTCACCCTGGGCGAGATCAGTTAACACAGAACAGAAATTAGGTGAATCACTGACCTTCCTGATCTGTAATGCTCAGCTACACATTGGATAAAACCACTGAGTCATCAGGAAAGCATGTAATACACCGGCTCCTCTGATGGCTCAGTGAGTTTATGCACGGAGTCCGAGTCATTCAGAGAAGGAAGGTCCCAAATGTGATCCCCAGTCTGTGCTGGGTTGACTAATCTCAGCTGGGGTAGCAGAGAGGGGCCATACAATTGGCCTCAGACCTCCTGGGTTAAAGAAGGAAAATCACCCAGTGATCCCACTCGTAATTGCTATTCAACGTCTCCTGCGAGAAAGCAAATGTGTGGATGTCAGGTGAGGAGAAGTACAGCCTTAGCTGTGATGCCCCGTGCAGTCCAAAAGCCTGCCAGCACATGGTCCAGGCTCACATAAATAATGGCCACGTGGGTGAAGTACCAGAGAGCAGCTGGTGCCTATGGAACTTTTTCTCAGTAAGGTCAGTCAATGATTTCTGCAAAGGGGTAGAGGGGAAACAATCAGCAAAAACCATCATTGAACTACGCAGATGTCATGAACCAGACAGTCAAATCCTGCTATTTCCAGTCATGCGCCCAGTTCTTGTGAAGACATACACACATGTAACATGCATATATTTTGAAATCTGTTTTATTTCTCCCGAAACAATTGAAAGAACAAATTGAGCTATAAAATTGATAATATTATTCCACTAAACTGCTATGTTGCAGAGTCTTTAATTGCATGTCCAACATTCTCTCCACAGCAGACACTTTACATCAGGGTGTCTGCACATTACAGTAAAACACTGAATTTGTGAAACTGCACCATTCTTCTCATTTAAGCACTTCACATAACAACTAAGCGTACAGTAATTAAAAACCACCAGCAAAAATGTCCATTGTGTCCTTCTTTGCACTTACGGCAACATTCTGGCTTAAATAAAGTGAATGCACTTCATTCAGCCCTATTTGAAGAGATCTCATTTACTGGCTTTCTATGACAGCATTTTCTCACCAGTTCTGACTGCATAATTAATGGAAATGCACTCTAGTGTCATGTGCGGGGTCCTTTGGTTTACTTCTCCAAGACACTTACAGCCGAATATTAACTACAGCAAGCAGCAACACAACAGGGGTGGAAAATCAGCCTGTCACATGAAGAGCCGCATCAAGTTTTTTTTCCCCCTCTTGCAAGATGATTAAGTACAAAAACTACATGAGCAAATAAAGTCTTGTCTGAAAAATATCTCTCATTCATATAATATATATGAAGTGATTATTCACTCATATTATATGCGTGGGAGCATGTTACAAGGCTTCAATACATTCAAGGCAGCGTATAACTTCATTATAACTGTGCGGTAGATCCTTAACACTGTCCTGAGAATCACCAGCATGAAATGCTTATTAAAACAGTCACTGTAGATTTTATGTGTAAGGAAGAAGACAAATTTTACATTAATATGACAAAAGTACTTTTTCCCTCCTCTTTCCTCAGGTGTTCTCTTAATCAGCTGCCATAAGTTCAGCAGAAACCCCAGATAGACTGCACAAACAAGGCTTTCACTGATCTTCCACTGAAGGAATGGCAGCTGATGAGAACCCCAAGCAAATACCCACTGTGAGTCTCTGTAATCTCCTCCAGCCCTTAAACCCCCCCGAGATATCTGCGCTCCTCTAATTCTGGCCTCTTGAGCATTCCTGATTTTAATCGCTCAACCACTGGCAGTCGTGCCTTCAGCTGCCTAGGCCCTAAGCTCTGGAATTCCCTCCCTAAACCTCTCCGCCTCTAAGGGAGGATTTGCTATTGGATCTAGTAATGGGGAATGAACCAGAGCAGATAAGAGAAGTAAAAGTAGGAGAACATCTAGGCAATAGTGACCATAATATAATACGCTTTAAGATGATAATTGAAAAGGACATAAGTATGACAAAAACCAGGGTAATAGATTGGAGAAAAGCTGATTTTGAGGGGCTGAGAATAGAACTTGGGAAAATAAAATGGGCAACAATATTGGCAAACAACGATGTAGAATAGCAATGGGAAACATTTAAAACGGTGTTCAACAGAGTGCAGCAACAATATATTCCGCTAAAAGGAATGAAACACTAATGAGACTCTGTGGATGAATAAAGCCATAAGGGAACAATTGAAGGTAAGGAAAGAGGCCTTCATTAACTACATAGACAGCAGGGGAGTCCGTGATAAGGGAGAATATGAAGAGGTTAGGAGAGAACCCAAAAAAAAACAATTAGGAAGGCAAAAAGGAACTATGAAATTAAATTATCAAGGAACATAAAACAAAATAGTAAAATATTTCACAGGCAAGGACATCAATAAAAAAAGGAAGGTTGGGATGGGAATAGGGCCATTAAGGGATAGACAGGACAATACCACAGGTATAGACAGATGGCAGAAATATTAAATAATTATTTTGCTTCAGTATTTACCAGGAAGATAGAACAGGTGGACATGACATTGGATGATGAGATTAGTAATGAGATAAGTACATTTAAAATAAAAAGAGGGGATATATTAAATAAACTAATCAAATTCAAAGAGGATAAAACCCCTGGTCCAGATGGATTGCATCCACACATTTTAATAGAATCTAGGGAAGAGATAGCAGAGGCATTACTACACATATTTAATAATTCGTTAGAAAAAGGTGTAGTGCCAGAGTACTGGCAGATAGCTAAAGTAATACCTATATTTAAGAACAGGGATAGAACACGTCCAGGGAATTATAGATCAGTCAGCTTAACAGACAATGGCAATGCAGTAGATGTAATTTATCTAGATTTTCAAAAGGCCTTTGATAAGGTACCCCATAATAGACTCATGAATAAGGTCAGAGAATGCGGAGTCAGGGGACAGGTAGCAGAATGGATAGCTCACTGGCTTCAAGACAGAATGCAGAGTAGGGGTAAAAGGTAGCTATTCACAGTGGCAGAAGGTGGGTAGTGGTGTTCCACATGGATCAGTGCTAGGACCACTGTTGTTCACAATTTATATTAACGATTTAGACTTTGGAATCAAAAACACAATTTCTAAATTTGCGGATGACACCAAATTGGGTGGGGATAGTCAATACTGAGGAGGACTGCAACAAATTACAGGAGGACATTAATAAACTTGCAGAATGGGCATATAATCGCCAAATGAAGTTCAACACAGATAAATGTGAGGTATTACATTTTGGTAGGAAGAATAGGGAGGTCACTTATTACTTGGAGGGTGCGAGTCTAGGTGGGGTACAGGAACAAAGGGATCTCGGAGTACAAATACACAAATCACTAAAAGTTGCGCCACAGGTTAGCAAGGCCATTAAAAAAAGCAAACCAAGCACTAGGGTTTATTTCTAGAGGGATAGAATTGAAAAGTAGGGAAGTTATGCTAAACCTGTATCGAACCTTGGTCAGACCACACTTAAGAGTACTGTGTACAGTTCTGGTCGCCATATTATAAAAAGGATATAGAGGCACTGGAGAGGGTGCAGAGAAGATTTACAAGGATGATACCAGAAATGCGAGGGTATACCCATCAGGAAAGGGTGAACAGGCTGGGTCTCTTTTCTTTTGAATAAAGGCTGAGGGGTGACCGAATAGAAGTCTTTAAAATTATGAAAGGTTTTGATAAGAGTGGATACAGAGAGAATGTTTCCACTTGTGGGGAAGAGCATAACTAGAGGCCAAGAATATAAGATATTCAACAAGAAATCCAATAGGGAATTCAGAAGAAACTTTTTTACCCAGAGAGTGGTGAGAATGTGGAACTCGCTACCACAGGGAGTGGTTGAAGCGAATGGTATAGATGCATTTAAGGGGAGGCTGGACAAGCATATGAGGGAGAAGGGAATAGAAGATCATGCTGATAGATTTAGATGAGGAAAGACGGGAGGAGGCTCGAGTGAAGCATAAACGCCGGCAGGGACTGATTGGGCCGAATCGCCTGTTTCTGGCTGTATATCCTATGTAATCCTATGTACCTCTCTTTCCTCCTTTAAGACGCTCCTTAAAACCTACCTCTTTGACCAAGCTTTTGGTCATCTCCCCTAATTTCTCCTTATGTGGCTCGGTGTCAAATTTTGTTTTCTAACACTCCTGTGAAGTGCCTTGGGACATTTTACTACATTAAAGTCGCAATATAAATACAAGTTGTTGCTGTTGTTGTTTGTTGAGGTCAAGTTCCATGGTGCCAAACACTCTGATATACCTCATCCAAGTGGCCAAAATTCATGTGCAAGCCTTGATAGTGAGTCCCGACAGTAAAACTCAACTGTGGGGAAAATAACAGCCACACTTAAAATCCTTTCCACACCTGACAGTCATTGTTGCACCTAACTCAGGGCTGCTGGCATTTTAGTGCTGACTGAATACGGTCCTGTACGGTTACTGGACAAACTCTTTGAGCTATTTGGGGAACCAATGAAAGTAAGTACTCTTGTTAATTGAATCCTGACAGGGCTGGGGAATGTATGTGGAACTAATACCACTGATTCTACATATTACTGTATATACACACACACAACAACAACATGCATTTTTAAAATTAATTCTCTGGATGTGGGCGTTACTGGCAAGGCCAGCATTTATTGCCCATCCCTAATTGCCTTTGAGAAGGTGGTGGTGAGCCGCCTTCTTGAACCGCTGCAGTCCGTGTGGTGAAGGTGCTCCCACAGTGCTGTTAGGGAGGGAGTTCCAGGATTTTGACCCAGTGACAATGAAGGAACGGCGATATACTTCCAAGTCAGGATGATAGGGGAACCTGGAGGTGGTGGTGTTCCCATGCGCCTGCTGTCCTTGTCCTTCTAGGTGGTAGAGGTCGCAGGTTTGGAAGGTGCTGCTGAAGAAGCCTTGGCGAGTTGCTGCAGTGCACCTTGTAGATGGTACACACTGCAGCCACGGTACACCGGTGGTGGAGGGAGTGAGGCCTAGAAATTCAGTTGCGTTCGCCAGCCGTTAGCGCCATAAGAGGGGTAGATTTCGAGCGATAGGCACTTAGCGCCCAGGCGCAGTCCGATCTGCGCCTACGCCCAACTTCAGTTGACATTTAGCGCCAGCGCAAAGTGTTTGCGCGCGCTCAGCTGCGCGCGCAGCTTATGACATCATTTCGTCGTGCAACGCCGTTTGTGCGCCCCAAACCGGAACTTCAGTGGCGCCCGCCCAATGTGGGCGTGGCGCTGTTAAGAACTGTGAAGTGGAACGCAGCAGAGGCCCTGGGGGCCTCGGGGAGCGCTAATTAAAGGGCACTTAGACTGAACTATAAAGGGCAGCCATTTTGCTGCAATGACTTTAGTGCTACGGATTTCTGGACAGAGACCAAGGAAGAGACCTTACTGAATTGGGCCAACATAGGAGAGGTATTTTTGGCTTCTGGCCAGAGCTTGCAAATTTGTCTCATTGTGATTTCACTGTTTGCAAGTATATTATGGGGGCTGCATGGGGTTCCAACCCTCAGTTCCAGCATTATGTGTGAAGGGCTCGCAGACGCTGTGTGAGAGGGGCAGCCATGCCTAGACGCAGAGGGGCCATCAGGCGTCGGCAACGTAGGCCTTACCCACTCAGGGAATACCGCCAGCAGGTGTCCTATCTCACCATGACTGCCGCGCATTGTGTTAAGAGGCTGCGCTTCAGAAGGGAGGTGGTTGCAGAGATCTGCCAGCTGCTTCACAGAGATCTGCGTCCACAGCTGATGTGCAGGACGTCTCTGTCGGTGGAAGTGAAGGTCACGGTGGCTCTGAACTTTTATGCAAGCGGCTCCTTCCAAGCCGCTGCTGGGGACATAGCGAACATCTCCCAGTTCGCCGTGCATCGCTGCATCCGGCAGGTCACCGATGCCCTTTTCGCAAGGAGACACCAATTCATCTCCTTCCCCATGACCCTAGAGAGGCAGGAGCAGCGTGCAGTCGGATTTGCGAGGATCGCCGACTTCCCCATGGTGCAGGGCGCCATTGACTGCACGCATGTGGCTATGCGGGCACCTATCGACAATGCCGAGGATTACCGCAACCGGAAGGGCTACCATTCCCTCAATGTACAGCTGGTGTGTGACCACAGGCAGCGCATCCTAGCTGTCAATGCCCGCTTTCCAGGAAGCAGCCACGATGCATTTATCCTGCGCCAGACTACTGTGGCTGACATGTTCCAGGCACAGCCTCCCCCAAGAGGATGGCTTATCGGGGACAAAGGCTATCCTTTGTGTACATGGCTCATGACCCCGCTCCGCGCGCCCAGGACCCCTGCTGAGGAGGCATACAACGAAAGCCATCAAGCCACAAGGAACATCATAGAGCAAACGATTGGCGTCCTCAAGCAACGGTTCCGCTGCCTAGATCGTTCCGGCGGATCTCTACAGTATTCGCCGGATAGAGTCTCCCAGTTCGTCGTCGTTTGCTGCATGCTGCACAACCTGGCTATCCGCAGGACTCAGGCACTGCCACCTCACATTGGACCACCACCTCAGGAGGACGAGCAGGAGGACCATGAGGAGGAGGAGGAGGAGGAGGAGGAGTACCAGCCCAGGAGGGAGCCACAAGGTCCAAGGGCCGTCCGTCGGCGGCTTATTGAACGACACTTCTAGGCCCCCTGTCAGGGAATGGCTTGTGGCAATGAACGCACCTGAATGCAGCCGCTCCGCAAGCCCTCAGCCGGTTAACGCAACAACCACTTGAAACATCACACATGGACAAGCTGAATAAATAAAAAGCTTTATTTAACAAACTCAGGGCCCTTCCCACATGAAACCCAAAAACAGACAAGACCCCCAAAAAACAGTCAAAAACATATCTCACTCCCACAACCTGGGGAGGAATAACAAAACTTGTCCATCCAAATGGCCTTCATCCTCGGCCTTACCAAGACAAACCCCCCCATACAGAACACAAACACCCCCATATAAAAAAACATTTGGCAACACACTCTACTTTGTGTGCCGAGAGGGCGAGTCCTTGTCCAGGCTTTTCCGGCCCCTGGCCGACCTGCTGCTCCGCCTCAACCTGGGCCCTGTGGGTGTTGCAAGGCTGGGGGAAGGCTCCTGAGGGGCACAATGCGTGACGGCAGATGCCCTTGGGGGTCGGCCTAGACGAGCTCCGGCCCTGGAGGGGCCGGCTGCTGACTGCTGCAGCTGGGCAGCATCAGTCTCTCCAGCAGCTCGTCGCAGCTTTGCTGGGGGAGTGGCAGTGGCGGCTGCAGCAATGGGGGCAAGCTGGCTGATGCCAGGTGCTCGCTGGTCGCCAGAGACACTGGCAGTCGGCCGGGCTGGCACTGCAGCAAGCGCAGCAATCTGGTGAAGCCCAGACCGCTGTGCTGCAGCAGTGCGGCGGGTGCCCTGGCGATGCGTGCGTGACACAGCGAGTGTGGCAGCAGTGAGTGCCCGTACTGCCCTGGTCTGTGCCCGCATCAGACCAGCCAGTGACTGCACGGCACCACTCATCAACTCTGCACTCGCTGCCTGTGCTGCCCTGAAATCGGCCCGACTCGCATCCTGTGATGCCCTGAATTCTTCGTGACCCCTGGCCTGTGCTGCCCCGAATTGTTCGTGACCCCTGGCCTGTGCTGCCGCGAGTTCTTCTAAACCCCTGGCCTGTGAGGCCCCGAAATCGGCCACACTATGAGCCAGGGACTCAATGGCCTCAGGCAACCGTCCCACAACCCCCATGAACTCGGTGTGCCGACGATCCGAGTCCGCGGACATTTGATCAAGGAGGCGCACCTCCTGGGCGAGGACCGTCTCCGGACTGGAGGCTGGACTCTCCCTCTGGGGAGAAGGCCGCCGAGCTGCCCGACCCTTCCCGCGTGGCTGGACGCCACTGGGCCCAGCAACTGCACTCCCCTGCAACACTTCCCCCCTCTGGGGAGAAGGCCGCCGAGCTGGCCGACCCTTCCCGCGTGGCTGGACGCCACTGGGCACAGGAGCTACACCCCCCTGCAACACTTCCCCCTGGCTCTCCTCCAGGCAAGACGTGTCCCCTCCATTGCCATCCCCTGGCGCGGATGAGGGTTCCCCCGATGTGCCGCCTTCCTCTTGCTCCTCGTCGTCCTCCTCTTCCGAGGGACTGACACTCGCAGCCTCAGGGACCTCCTCCTCACCAGCTGAAAGCAGGAAGGCACAAGAGTAGCTTTAGAGTGAGGACAGGGCGTCAGCGAGGGAGGCATGAGTGGTGGCATTATGCGCATTGGTCGGACAGTGGCAAAGGATGTAGATCTGAAGCGCAAGGGGAACGAGAGAGGTCCAAACGCTCATGTCCTTACCATTGGGGCCCAGCACAGGGTCGGCATCTCCAATTGCAACGGGGCCAATCACCCGGGCACCCATGAGTCGACCCACGCGCTCCTCCAGGTCACTGAGATCCTGGAATTGGGCATGGCCTCCCCCGGTGACAGTCCGGCTCTTCAGATTCTGGGCCAGCTTGGCCTGCAAGAGAAAGGACGGCCTCTAAGTACAGTGTGGTGCCCTGTTGTTGTGTGCACTGCCTCCCATGGTGGAATAGCTTGGCCAGTGTGGTGCCCTGTTGTTGTGTGCACTGCCTCCCATGGTGGAATAGCTTGGCCAGTGTGGTGCCCTGTTGTTGTGTGCACTGCCTCCCATGGTCGAATAGCTTGGCCAGTGTGGTGCCCTGTTGTTGTGTGCACTGCCTCCCATGGTCGAATAGCTTGGCCAGTGTGGTGCCCTGTTGTTGTGTGCACTGCCTCCCATGGTCGAATAGCTTGGCCAGTGTGGTGCCCTGTTGTTGTGTGCACTGCCTCCCATGGTGGAATAGCTTGGCCAGTGTGTAAAGTGCAGAAAGTGCTATTGATGTTCATGCCAGTGCCATAGCTGCTGGAGGAGGGCTGGCCATTAGGCCTTTGAGGTCCCTTTGCCCATAATGTGAGGTGCACATGCAAGGATGAGGAGGACAATGGAAAGGGTACTCACCCTGACCAACCGAGTGAGGTCGTTAAACTTTTTCCGGCATTGGTCACCAGTCCTGGGGACATCGCTGTTGGCTGTGACCCTCTGGGCGATTTCCCTCCAGGCTCTCCTGTACAGCCTCTTGGGAGCCTTCTTGCCACTGTCCGGGCACAAGATATCTCTTCTCTTCTCCAAACCCCTAAGCAGCACCTTCAAATCATGGGCAGAGAAGCGCTGCGCTCGCTCACGGGCCCGCTGCATCCTTGCTGGCGCTATTTCTCTCCAGCAGCAGTGTTTAGGCCTAGCTGGAGGGCTGCAGTATCCAGGGCGTGGCAGCAGACCAAGTCGACCCTTCCCCCTTTAAGAGCTGGCCGGCGCCAGGGTGTCTGCTGTCAATCAAAACATGACCGCACCTACGCTGCGCCCGGCCTCGGCGGTATCAGTCTGCCCCGCCGGCTTAGCGCCTAAAGATAGGGGTGCAACGTCAGTTTTAGCGCTCGAGCAAACTCCTTGGCCAAAGCTACTGAATATCGGCGAAGTGGCCTCCACTTTCCGGCGGGCGCAAACTTTAGCGCCCGCCCGACTTTACCGCCCCAAAAGTGGCTATACTGAATTTCTAGGCCTGAATGTTTAAGGTGGTGGATGGGGTGCCAATCAGGCATTTATATAGCACGTTTAACATAGTAAAATGTCCCAAGACGTTTCACATGGGCATTATCAAACATAATTTGGCACACACGCATGTGGTTCTTTAATCCTATAAAGTCTAATTGCTATAAGTAAGCACAATCTGAAGTCACCCAGAGTTTAATTATTGTTCAGTCAGGGAACTTTATAAACTGGAATATACTTGTTTCTTATGATTACAGCTCAAAAGTAGCCAGTATTTTAAAATTGTTTTTGCATCTAGAGTAAAGTGTAATGTCTGCAATATGACAACTACATACGGAGGTACTGGCCATAATATTCCAATCCTCCATAGATACGGGGGTGGTGCCAGAGGACTGGAGAATTGCAAATGTTACACCACTGTTCAAAAAAGGGTGTAAAGATAAACCCAGCAACTACAGGCCAGTCAGTTTAACCTCGGTAGTGGGGAAGCTTTTATAAACAGTAATCAGGGACAAAATTAACAGTCAATTGGATAGGTGTGGATTAATTAAGGAAAGCCAGCACGGATTTGTTAAAGGCAAATCGTGTTTAACCAACTTGATCGAGTTTTTTGATGAGATAACAGAGAGGGTTGATGAGGGTAATGCGGTTGATGTAGTGTACAGGAAACTTTCGATTTACCGGCACCTAAATAACCGGAAATCTCGGTTAACCGGCAAAATTCAGGATAAGGTTCAGGTAAGTTTTACTTCATATTGTACTTGCCTTCCTCGATCTGTTGCTGTGCAAGGGTGTGGCTGCAGCTGTTGCTAAGCTACAGACACGCTTGGAACTTGTGGCCATTGTTCTGAACCTGTTGCTAAGCAACAGGGTTTGTTGCTTTATACGGAGCTCTCATCTCTCCGTATCTTTTACTATAGCTTTCGGTTATCCGGAATTTTTGATGAACCGGCACCACGTCGGTCCCGGATAAAAAAGTTTCCTGTACATGGATTTCCAAAAGGTGTTCGACAAAGTGCCACATAATGGACTTGCCAGCAAAGTTGAAGCCCATGAAATAAAAGGGACAGTGGCAGCATGGATATGAAATTGGCTAAGTGACAGGAAACAGAGTAGTGGTGAATGGTTGTTTTTCGGACTGGAGGAAGCTATACAGTGGTGTTCCCCAAGGGTCGGTTCTAGGACCACTGCTTTTCTTGATATATATTAACGACTTGGACGTGGGTGTACAGGGCACAATTTCAAAATTTGCAGATGACACAAAACTTGGAAGTATAGTGAACAGTGAGGAGGAGAGTGTTAGACTTCAGGGAGACATAGACAGGCTTGTGAAATGGGCGGACATGTGGCAGATGAAATTTAACGCAGAAAAGTGCAAAGTGATATATTTTGGTAGAAAGAATGAGGAAAGGACATATAAACTAAATGGTACAATCCTAAAGGGGGTGCACGGACAGAGGGACCATAGGGTATGTGTGCACAAATCATTGAAGGTGGCAGGGCAGGTTGAGAAAGCAGTTAAAAAGGCTTACGGGATCCTGGGCTTCATAAATAGAGGTATAGAGTATGAAGGTGTGGAAGTTATGATGAACCTGTATAAAATACTGGTTCGGCCCCAACTGGAGTACTGTGTCCAATTCTGGGCACCACACTTTAGGAAGGATGTGAAGGCCTTAGAGAAGGTGCAGAAAAGATTTACAAGAATTATTCTAGGAATGAGGGACTTCAGTTATGTTGATAGACTGGAGAAGCTGCGGTTGTTCTCCTTGGAGCAGAGAAGATTGAGAGGAGATTTGATAGAGGTGTTCAAAATCATGAGGAGTCTGGACAGAGTAGATAGAGAGAGACTGTTCCCATTGGCAGAAGGGTCGAGAACCAGAGGACACAGATTTAAGGTGACTGGCAAAAGAACCAAAGGCGACGTAAGAAAAAATGTTTTTACACAGCGAGTGGTTAAGATCTGGAATGCACTGCCTGAAAAGGTGGTGGAGGCAGACTCAATCTTACCTTTCAAAAGGGAGTTGGATACGTATCTGAAGGAAAAGATGTTGCAGGGCTACAGGGAAAAGGCAGGGGAGTGGGACTAGCTGAGAGTCAGCACGGGCTCGACGGGCCGAATGTCTTTCTTCCGTGCTGTAATCATTCTATGATTTTATGATCCATTTTTAATATGATAGATAGGGGGAGAAATTGGGTGAGTAGCGCCACCTGTTAGCGCCTAAAGAGGCAGTCAGTGGCTGTAAGTAGGGGCGCTAATGGTGGCGTTAGGCATTTGCGCTGCACCGCCACCGATGACGTCATCGGTGTGCGCAGCGCCCCATTCGTGCCCCGTTCGCGATATTTGGTAGCGAACGCTGCAGTTGCGCCGCTCGCTACCCGCGCCCGGTTCACGGGGCCTTACTGTGCCGGCAGCGGCACAAGTTAAGGTGGAGGTGCGGGGCGGCCGCGTTTTCGGCGGCTGCCTGCCAGCACCTCCGTCCCTGGCCTCCTAACCCCGCCCCCCCCCCACGGCATTGCCGGCTGTTTCCCGAGAGCCCGGCACTTCTCCTTGGTGTCGGGCTCATTTGCCGGCACTCGCGATCGGGGATCGCGCTGTTGCAGGCACCTCCCCCTTAACAGTGGGAGGAAGGCCTGCAGTACCGCAGCGTGCCGTGCCGCAGCGTGTGGCGCTGCGGCACGTTGCACTGCGATAATCAGTTTCAGCGCCCTAAGAGGGACGCGGAGCGCCTCGAGCCTCGCCCCGTCTCCCTCGAGCGGCACTGAAACCGAATTTCTGGCGATCGGTATCACTCCGATCGCTGCGCTAAATCCTGCGCTCAGGCGACTTTTGCGCCACTTTGGCGCCCCAACCCAATTTCTAGGCCATAGAGTGATAAAAGATAGCTAGATATAATAAATTGCTGAGAAGTTACAACTTTAATTGCAATCAAGGTGTTCAGAAGAGATCACACTCACAAAATCAATCGGTGACGACTGAACTAGATCACAGATCAAATCACCCTCCAATTTTCTCCCCCCCGCCCCCACCCCCACCAATCCATCTCCCCAAATAGGATCTAATTTTATGAAGAATGATGAGGCTGAGATTTGCTTTCCATCTGTAGTGCGGTGGGTCAGTACACTGAGGTGCTGTATTACCATTATTCCACTAGTCTAGTAAAAGCCATAAATTGGACAGCCACCCAATTCCTGTCAGTAATGGCAATAGGCTCCAGCACTATGAAGGCTTATGAAATTAGACAAAAGGGCTTTTATAAAATGTAAAAGAGCAAAAACATACTGAAACTGTGACGTAATCACTAAAAACGACAAATCTCATCTCTAATAGGATTTGGTCACTGCTGCAATCTCCAAAGTAAGCATTGTAAATGTTTACAGAAAATGTCAATGTAAACACTCAGATACTGAAACTGTTAGAGTAGGTGTGTTAACAAAATCTTCCAATCAAGCATGTGTTTGAATTGGTATTGTGGCAGTTTTTCTCCACTCTTGGTTTCCCCATTCCACAAATTATCTGCTATTCCTCATTCAGAGATTAAGGAAAAACTCGTTCCAATGCAGTTACCAATTCTTGCTCTGGAACTGGCCACTACAAAGTGAACAATTACAACCTACAGTAACTCCCCATTCTGTTTTTCCTCCATCCTTCCTCCTGTGAAAGGAAATGCTCACCTCCACTCCATGCCTCCATCAACGAGAACACAAATACATTGCTGAAGGAACCCAAAGTCCAACACTCCCTGACACAATGTGCTGTATACATAATATAAATATTAGGCACCTCCGACATTGCAAAACTCTGTCAGTACCGCACTGAAGTGTTAGATTATGTACTGAATGAAGTCTTGCAGTAGGGGTTTATCCCACAACTTTCTAATTCAGGGGCAAGAAAGCTATCACTAAGCCAAGTCCTGTGAGAGAGAAGACTACTTATAATCACAAAACTAATAATCAGAAAAGTATACTGGTATACCAAGGCTCAGTATCACTGATCATCGCAAAAATGGAGCATTTGGAACTCAATATTTTAAGAGCATAAATTTGATCATGAGAAATAAAAATTATGAATATGTAAAAAGGTTATTTCTCTTGCATACAGTTTACCCTCGCCTCCTTTTCCATTTTTATGGGTACATTTCCTTCTGTTTGTATCCATTTATTCTCATTTTATTACTTCAGAAACTTTTCTTATCACTATTCTAAAAGTACAATGTGCATCATTTATTTTTGACCCTCAGCTGCTGCTGTTTGGTTTGACGTGTTGTAAATGTTTAATTCTGGGAAGCAACCCTATGGGCAGGATTTTCATTGGGCCGTGGAGGCGGGATTGGAGGCGTGTGGGGGGGTTAAAATCCCGAAATCGGGGGGCATGAACCCATCCCACCCCCAACCCGCCTCCATGCCAGTTTCAAAGGAGGCGGGTACCCAACCCGCACTGGGACCCGCCTCCCCGAGGTGGGAAGGGGATTAGTGCCAATTAACTGCCTGTTAACAGGTAGTTAACAGGCAGTTTTTAGCCTAATCCCTATTTTTATCCCTGAAGTGTGTGATTCCCGACGGCTCCAAACCACGCGAGGCGGGCCGTCGGGCTGAAGGGCTTGAGATGTCCGGTGTTCAGGTGAGTGATGGGTGCATGAGTGCAGAGGTAAGTGTGTTTGCAGCCTTCCTTCCTTCAGGTCTCGGGAGTCCCTCATCTCACCGGCACAGAAAGCAGAATGGCCGCGATCTGTCAAAAATTGCAGCATTCAGCTTTCTGTTCTGGAGAGATCTCTAAATCATCCTGAGAGGAAGGAATTAACTTGGAGTATAGGTTGTCAGTGTTTGACAGCTTCAAACAGCTGTCAAATGCTGATATTTCATTTGTCAAAAGGTCTTGACAGATGAAATGTCAATCTGTGACATCACCTGTTGCCGGGTGGCCCTTAATTGGCCTGCTGAGCCCGCTGGGCAGGCTCAACAAAGTCAATCAAGTCAAAATCGCATGGGTTGGCTACAACTCGATGGAGGCGGGACTACAACCCCAAAAGTTGTAGTCCCGCCTTCTACCCACCTCCTCAATGAAAATCCAGCTCTATGTGTCATGAGATACTCTCCATAATTATTTACAGGACTACTGAAAGGAGAAGATAGTAATAGTAAAGATGGCACAGCACTCCAGAAGATATAGGGCCCAAAGTTCCTCTTTGAGGGCTGGTGCCAGTCCTATTTGTACCCATGCCAGCAACTTGTGGATTTTGATGTGACTAACAATTACAGTACATTATTGTTGGAGGAGCTCCTTGTGCCCATCCCTCCTGGGTGCTTAGTCAAACATGGCTGATGAATCAGAGCAGGAGGGCAGCAACCATATTAACCATCTCATTTACAAACGAGTTTGTCTGTGGCAGACATGAACCGTCAACTCTGTGCCTGTGACACAAATGGTAAAACAAAGTGTGTCTGTCCTGTTGGCTGACTCTAAATTACAATACCAATGGGCCTATATTTAAAAAATAAACTTTCAAAAAGACATTATTAATCACTTTGGCACTCCTTGGACCATCTTTTATAAAGCAAGCATCTGCTCACTGTTCATAGGTCTGTTTTAAGTTTTTCTTCCAACATTTCACCCATTTACACAGGTAAATTGAAACACATTCCTTTTAAGACAGAGTTTAAGATATCAAGCTTGTTAAAAAGTCAATAATTACCTGCTCACCCCATACAGGCCAGTAAGATTTCAGATTTAATCCTTGCTTTGTGCTAAATTAGCTGATCTCAGTCAGGGTTGAGTCAGATGCTACAATTGATCTGACACTCCTCAGAGAGCAAACAGCCAGATTTCCTGCTCCACTTCATTACCCAGTGTTAGAAGTGCGCATGTGTGGGTACGGGAGGACAAGATCAAATACAGCGGTGATACTCCCGCAGCCAATGCCCACTCTAAAGGAACACGTATGAATAATGTGCGATGTACCACAATGGAGCTAGCACTCATGAAACCACACCCAAGTCATGATTTCACATTTTCAGATGGGGAGAAAAATGGCAGAAAAAAAAGTTATCAAATATTTTCTAATCTCTTGTACTCGTAAAGAGTCGTTCTCAGAGCATTAACACACAAGCCTAGTGCTTTGTATCAGTCAATCAAATAAATAAAATCTAAGCATCTATAATTTACCATCTAAAGTCTTGCCAGTGGAAAGGTTTTTATTTTCCATATCTGCAGGAAATTCAGTCCAGTTCATCCACACAGAGGTGACCTGCCATTCTAATTAAACCAAAGCAATAGTCAGTTGCAATTTTGTTGAAGAAATGGTTCAACAGTTACAGCATGGCATTAAAAAATTTATAACCTATTTAGCCCCTTATCAGAAAAAGTCAAATACTTTTGCTGCGACATAGTGAAAGAAATAGAAGCTGCTTGCATTTGATCCTTTACAGCTACCGAGGGCAAAGTCTCCAATTTCCACAATAAGTTTTAAGATCCTGCCGTTTAATTTGCTTCTATTAGGCCTCCTTAGGGACTGGCCGGCGAGGGTGGGGGTAGAGAAACATCCAAATTATCCTTAGGGAATGGAACCAATTATACATTTTCTATACATTCAACAGCTACAGGAGAAATGTGCTCATATATGGCTAAATTTAAAATTTAAACATGCTGAATTTTAAAAATGGGACATCTTTTTATATAGATTTTGAAAATCTTGTAATGAACAATCTGAAAACCTCTAAATAAAAAAAAACAGTGCAGAGAAGGGGAATTTTTATGAAGAACAGGAGTGTGTCTTTGTGAATGCAAACCTGCGAAATCAGGTACCAGGTGTGCCAGATGTGCTGTGTGCATATCAATTTCAGACATGGAGGTATTCTGTAATTTTGTTAATTTCACTTGTTCAACTTGTAGCCTTTTCAACTATACAAGAAACAACTGAATTATTACAAACATCAAAAAATATTAAATAATAGAAATTCCTATGTTACCACTTTAAGACTTTTTGAAATGTTCGAATTATTCTTTCTTCAAAATTAATTTGGAACACTTAAAGTTGCTAACTGCTGCTGCACAAGCCCTTTACAAATACCTTGTTGCAAAAAATAAATTTACCACTGGATCAGCTTGGGCAGTTTTTTTTTGGAGAGCCTCTGCCTTGCTCCTCTCAGCATTAAGATGACTTGATACTGCAAGTATTTAAGGAATTCATCCCCACAAAGGGGTCAAATAGAGGCCAAAAGTTAGCCTTACAAGTGCTGCACCATTAACCCTTTAAGCACAGAAACTGCTGCACATGTTCCACTGGCAGGAAAACTGAATAAATGAAAACACACTGAACTATAGCTCCTGGCCACATCAGCAGGGGTTTCAATTCAATGCCTGCATGTTGCTGAGGCTTACAGCTGCATAACAAGTTATTAATTTTATAAATTAAGGGCATTTCAATCAAAGCTTATCCTGCAACATAGGATAAACATTTCTGACAAAAATCTAATTTTTCAGCCATTTCTTAAGCAAATTCCAAGTTAGCATCATCCCACCAATTCTTCAGAATTGTTACTTGCATATTCAGTGATGCTACAAAAATATCAAACGTCTATCTTACTAGTTTGCAAACCAGTATTTGCAGTTTTTAAATAATTTTTTCTGTCCTCATTTTGGATTAGAATACTGCAGCCACATTTGTAGCACTCTCTGATAAACCCTGATCTGAGATATAATGTTTATAATTTATGACTGTCACCAGTAGAAATCCATGCCTTTCTAACAAGCTTTTAATAGGCGACATAAACACAATTTCATATGTATGCAAACATGCTGAGTTATCTCTTTTGCTTTGTAAAGACTGCTGACGAATAGCATAATGAAGAGGATATGGGGATGGGGAGAGAGGAAATAGCCAGCAAGTTTCTCCGAATATACATGTTAGAATTCAGTTTTTGAGTCTGACCACACATATGAACATTACCCTGGACACATGCAAACTGCCTAATACAATGGGATATAATTTGCAGAAAGACCAGCTAAAGAAGTAAAGTTACTTATCCTTTTTTACCACTAAACAAACACAGGTTTGGAACGGTGCGCCTGCCTGTCAGAGCAGTGTACCTTGTTTTCTTTCATAACTTTATTACAAAAAAGGTAGAGAATTTTTTTTATTGTTTTGTGGTTAATATTATTATACCTACATTAGCAGTTTCTCCATTAACACTAGGCTATTTTAATACAAAATGACAATAGGGCCAACTTTACAGTGCAATCTGATTCACATAAACATCACAAAGGGCATCAACTACAGAAAGAACCACAAGAAATTTCAGATCTTAGTTGTTTTTAATAATACTATCCATACAACGTGCTCACGTGTGTGCCGGAAAGGGAAGAGGCAAAAGTGCTTTTTCGCATCAAAGCATGGCACAACACATTGAGCCTGGAGCACAAGGTTTCTTCCTTGCCTTCTACAACAAGGTGATAATGGAGGATTTACCCCAATACTAGTAGCGCTTCCATGTCTGCAGTCATCATCCAAGTACTGGCAATGATGGGAAGTTAATGATTTTGTGATGCAGACAGGGTTAGTTGGGTGGGAGCAAAGAGGGTCCATACCTCAATACCAGGAGAGCCAATGTATGGCCTGCATAAAATCAAGCAATTTTGATGCTGCCCAATGGTGCAGTCTTAAACTGAACCAAAGTTACTGCTGCACTAAGCAAGACATCTTACTATTTTTTTTTACTGAGTACACTAGTGTCCCTTAATTGTAAGAGTCCAGCACAATTTAAAAAAAATTCTAGGTGGGGGGGAAATTCGGTTGCTTTGCGCCTCCCGTTGGCGTTAACTGGGCGCAAAGCCCCGAGCGCCCGGGCATGGCGCCGCTAACGCCTTCCGCGAAATTCAGCGGGAGGTTAGCAGCGGTGGTGGCCAGTAGCGCCCCGCACCTCCGGCGATGATGTCTTTGCCGTGTGCAGCGCCCCACTCGCACCCCGGCCGTAAACTTGGCTCGCGCCCCCTGACCTACCATCGGACGCTATGTCCGACGGGGTCAGGGTGGGGTTTTTGTGGCCGGGGCGGCGCAAATTAAAGGGCAGGTGCCGGGCTGCCATTTTTTTGGGGCCGCCTGACAGCAGCTGCCCCCTCTCGCCTCCCCCTGCAGGGTGCCGGCCGCGATCAGTCAGCCCGGCACTCCTCTTGAATGCCAGGCTCTTTTACCGGCACCTGGCTCCCCGGTGGTCTAGCAGGGCGCTGGTGTGTGCTGCGCTAGTCCCCTCCCCTTTAATCGAGGGATGAAGGCCTGCAATACCACGGCGCTACATGCCGACGTGCGTGGCGCTGCTGCACGTAGCGCCGCTGCACATAGCGCCGCAATATTCAATGGGAGCACCCCAAGAGGGAGGGGGAGCGCTCCCAGTAGCACCCCACCTCCTGCTTGGGGCGTTACCATTCAATTTTGGGCATGGGGGCGCTAACTTTTTCCGGGTGCTAAAAGTAGCACCCCGGCGAAATAAGAGCTCCAAAGGCGGCGCGATCCAATTTCTCCCCCTAGGCCTTTCACTTTAATAAATAAAAAGTAACTAATTGTGTTTGCTTTTGTTGCACATTGTTTACTGCATGTGATTTAATATTATAGCTAATAGCATAGGAAGACAATACACATTTTGTTGTCAGTGGAAACAAAAAAGATGTCTGGCATTGGGCTGGGTTTTCCCAGGACCAGGGGGACCTGGGAGACGGCGGGAAATCCGGAATGTCAGGTTTCCTGGCACGCTGTGGAGTTTTAACGGCGTCCAATCCCGTGGCGGGTGTTCCAGGCCCGGGGTGGGGGGGGGTCCGATCCCTGTCCCCGGGGTGGGGGTGGAGTTGCGATCCCGGGGGTTGCGGGCTGATGGTGGGGGAGCTTGGGGGGGCCAGGGGGAAGCTCTCCTGCTCCTCCCGGCCCACAAGCATTGCTCCCCGAGGCGGAGGCCGCCTCGTTGCAGCCACCGAGAATCCCGAGCCCCGGGATCCCCAGCCGCCTGCAGTAAAACCGGCAAAGCAGGTTAAAGTAGATGACTCGTGCCTCATTGTAATATTTAAATTGGCGACCCGCCTCCTGGCAGCGGGTTGGCAGCCCGCTCCCCTGTCCCGCCTGAGTGAAAGGTGAAAGTGACTGGGTTGAAGTTGGGGTTCACATTTTTTCAACTTTCACTTCCCCCCACCCCCCCCCCCCACGCCTCCAACCCACCCGCTCTTACCTCAGAAAATTCCGCCCATGGTACCTACAACGGCGCCTGCACCTTTCTAAGCAAATATGTCTCTGGTAACTTTACAGTTTGTAAATGGTGAAATCGGGAGCACGAGAGGGGCAGAACATTGTGTATTATAAAATATTACTGTGGTAAGCCATTTCCTTTTCACAGGCTTCAGTTCAATCAGTAATCAAATCAAAGACTACATATCAATTTTTAAAATAGAAATACAACTCATTTCTAGTCAAGAACAAAAGATACAACTAGGCAACAATCAATGCCTATGCTGAAGCACACATTTCCCTTCGAGGGAAACTGATTTTCACTCGCTCTGAACATCCTTGGCCTCTCTCTCTCTCTGCATTAGCCTAAAGGCAGTCTGTAAATTACACTCTCTTTAAATTACAGTAATTTGCCTGGTTCTGTTGAATTCTCTCCTTCAGACATATACAAAACCCATTTCCGCAGCTCAAATTCACCTTCATAGGTGTCAAGAGCAATCGATGGCCATGATTTGAAATATTTTTGCACATCAAATGAGGAAAACTAGGAACATTCTAAATGCTGGCTTTTTCTTCATCTACTCAACACTACATAAGATACAGAATAGGGCAGATTAAGTTGGAATAATTAGTTCATTACAAAAGCACTGAATCTAAACTCTTTTAGTTAAGAGTAATTTTGAAAATTCCTGCCGTTCGTCATAGCAGACGTTATTTTTCTTGACAGATATTTAAAAATACAAGGCACGTAATGCAGGCCTAAAAAAATTAAACTGGAATAGATCCTATTCAAAATGTTACTGGAAGGCAGAATGCTTAATCTTTCATTGGCTCCTACCCTGCAGCACAGGGTCAGCTCAAGTCGCAGTGTCGGGTCACTAAATCCTGGTCTGACTGTTTACATCGAGCTTAGGCAGTCACACAAACTGCATATTAATATGAAAAGAGACTACATTTAAATGAGTTGTTTCCTGTTAATTAGGTTAAAAGCAATGCATGTTGGGTTGCAGGTTGTCCTTTATCAAAGAACACTATTCAAAGGAATTACTGTTTGCACTTAAAAATGTGCAAAAGTTGAGCCCCCACATATCCTTTCCAGCTCAGATTTGTTTAAACCCGAGTTTATCTCCAATTGCTTTGAGACTTTTTCAGGCACCCAAATTATATTTTATAATTTGTCGTTGTATAAATAAAACAGACTCTGCCATTCTGCCAACGTCGCTGCAGGTTGTCACACAAAATGAACTGATGTCTATGAGTCTAATACCTAGCCTGCAAATGCATTGCAGCATACAGCTGCCCGAACACACAAGTGGCTTGTACGGTTTCAGAGCTAAAACATGTCAGGCCTGGTTCTGCTAAAAGTGTTATTAACTTTTGTCCCACCCAAGCTCTCCAACAGAAATGCCATCACTGCGGAGTACTGCTCATCCTAGTAATGCTATCAGTAATGGCACACTCGCTCAGCCCCGATACTCTTCCCAGGCATGGTCTTCTCCAGCTGCAGCTTAATTTCCTGTGACTTGCCTAATTACTGTAATTAAGGATTAATTGCCATTAATTATTCACACATAAGCTCATCGCAAATCATGGGGTAAATGTCTTATGAAAGCTGCCATACAAGCCATGTATAAACACACTGGGATGCTCCAGGCAGGCAAATCTATCACTCAGCCCTGAAGCGAATCTGTGCACTCTGTTAAAGAACTGCTCCATGTCCCTCAAATCACCCGTCTTTTCAGGTAAATGACATGTTGAACATTGGGTCATGTTTCATATTCTAAAATGACAAACAGGTCACTATGACAAAAACAAAAGATGAGAAGGATGCGGTAGGAGGAATTTTATTGGTAACAGAAAAAAAGATGCCATTTACAAAGGCCCATGAAGTTGTATCAACACAATGTATTACTTTTGAAATGTTGCCCTGGGAAATTTTTTTTTAACGAAGCAAAAATGTTTAATTATTACGATGCTGCCTTTTGCAGCAGACTGATGCACAAAACGTTTTAATTTAGATACATAACATTGTGTCTCTGATTAAAACATTTATGTTAATGGACCTTCTGTCGGGTATTTAACATACCACAGACTGCAACATTATCTACAGCTCTGTTATTACTGTACTTCTGTATAGAAGCTACATTAGACAAAGGAATCTTACAAAGCGCACAGTAATCTGAATAAATGGAGAGATCTGACCAAAGCACCATCCTAATCCAAGCACGCCATTTCTCTCCAAATTATGTGTTTAGCAGGATTCAGCTGCAGCATTATTACAATTCTTTCAATAAACAGTGCAAAACACCACTCATTTATAGACTACCTGACCTTCGCCCTGCATTTCAAAGAAATGTCTTCCACAGAAGACAATAAAACAAACGGTGATGCAATGAACCACAATTAATTTCATCTCTTGCACGTTGGAAGGTCGAATCCATGTTGATTTTATTCCCCCCCCAATCTTCTGATGATCCAAAGTATGAATAGTCAGCATTCAAGTAAAACCCAAAAAAGATTCAATTTCAGCATCCATCCCTGAACTTAAATAAAGCCAAAGCTTTATTCTGAATACTTGTCCCTTATATTACAAATTCTGGAGCACCAGGAAACGTTTGTCTTGCAGTATTACTAATCATGATGTAGAAATGTTCTTGAAAGGATTAATCTGAAAACTGTGAGCTCGGTGTTAAATGTGCTATGTGGTGCGGTGCTGAGTGTTACAGTCCAGGCAGGTCCCAGGATCGATGCCTGTTCTACGTTCAGTGCACTGACCTCATCATCAGGCATGTTGGGATTTTGGATCTTCTATAGCAATCTTCTGAATATTATAACAGCAGTAAACAGAGAACTTAAACTGTTTTTTATTCTCAAAGGGTTAAAAGTTTTTATTATTTCTAGGTTAAAGAATGTATCAAATTAACGAATAGAGAACTATTTCGATTTTGATTGGATATTTGGGAGCTTAGATCAGTATGCGGGTGGACTATTCCATTCAGACAAGATGGACTATGCTCTCGTAATCAAAACCAATTTCTCCAGTCAAATTGGCCTCTTTCAGTTATAATTACAATGGAAGCCTCTTAATTAGAGCACCCTGTGGTGAGCAAAGTGTTTCTTTTATCCAAACACTCCTATTAACTAAGCACTGTAGAATGAAGAATAACTTGGTTCCTGAAATTACTCCTTTAAACGAATGCCCCTATTATCAAGCTTTGCATTACTTTTTATGTATTGTATCAATTTTTTTTAAATGACTAGGTTTGGCCAAAGGAGTATTTGATATTTCAGAACTCCGTCACTCCCAAGTAGTAGTTGTCTTCAAATCTTAGGCTCAACTAACAATCGTACTTGGGCTTTTACCAGAGAGGAAGCCCCAGTACACTCAGCTTGTCTGAGAAAGTGGAAAATTGGTCCTAGGTGGGAATTTGGATCCTATCCTGCACCACCCAAATGTACAGTCTCCTCCTGTACTACTTGAGTGCACTAATTTTGATAGAGTAGAAAGAGAGAGTGTTTCCACTTGTGGGGAAGAGCATAACTAGAGGCCATCAATATAAGATAGTCACCAAGAAATCAAATAGGGAATTCAGAAGAAACTTCTTTACCCAGAGAGTGGTGAGAATGTGGAACTCGCTACCACAGGGAGTGGTTGAGGCAAATATAATTGCTGTATTTAAGGGGAGGCTAGACAAGCATATGAGGGAGAAGGGAATAGAGGGTTATGCTGATAGTTAGATAAGGAAAGACGGGAGGAGGCTCGAGTGGAGCATAAACACCGGCATGGACTGGTTGGGCCGAATGGCCTGTTTCTGTGCCGTATATCCTATGTAATCTCTTTATGCACTGCACCAACCTCTTCCTATACTACCCATATACACTACTCATGCATACTACAGCAATCTCTTCCTTTAGTGTTCATGTATGCTACACTGACACTTTCCTGCAGCATAGCACAATAACCCCATCCTGTGCTACTTGTGCACACCACACCCACTCCACCTTACATTAATTGTGTATTAATTCCATCCTCCGCCATTCTAATGTTACTCCCAGCAATTTGCCTATGAAGTGGCATTAATGCTATTGGAACCTTTGCCTCCCCAACTAAGGCTAGTAGAGGAGAACAGCTTTATGTGCTTCTACTTGCAAAATCACCCATCATTCGTAAACTTAAAGGGGGAAAACAAGTTTTCACTAACTAAAATTTTATTTTAAACTAACGTACATAATACACCGAGTACATAACATGCAAAAAAATTACCAAAGTCGAAAAACTTCAATGTTTCAATTTCAGCAAGTGATTATTAGTTAAGCAGCCCTGACGCCTTCTAGTCACATGCTGTAGACAGGCAGACACTGATACCTAAAGCTGCTAACACCTACCATCCCAGTTCACAGATGCATCACCATCAATGTCTTCTAATTGATACTTTCCTATTTATCGTCACCTTGCCACTCAGCCAGCTGCCGAGCAGTGCCATGTCACTTTCCATTTATGGACTCCCAACTCCCTTGATCTGGGTAATTAGAGTTTATGTGTTAATTGGTGTAAATACAGAGATGGGGCTTGCAGGCATAAATTTCAAACCTAAGCCATAAATTGTGTGGCTGACGAGCGAGGAAAATGCTTAAACCGGAACAAGTGTCACGTCCATTTCCATCATCTGAAAAATGCTGATTTGTTTGATGACAAAATTGGAATGTTTATGTTTAGTTAGGGTTTAATGAGCAGAACAATAGCATCAACTATACAGGATGCACTACATCATGTGACTGCATAAAATCATTTACTGATGCAAGAAGATTCTGGTGAACTTTAGCTGCCTTTCTAACTAGGTCGAAGGTTATCGAGTCTCCGTAAGCTTCAATATACACCCCTTACTACTCGGCATAATTACAATGAGGCAAAATGTTCTCCAAACATAAAAGAGTAGCCATGACTACATACTATATAATATACTACGGTTATATCCTACGTGTCAAATTGTTTGAAGCTGATTTTTGACAAATGTCAAATTGGTTATAGAGGAAATACATGAACATTTTTAAAACAAGGGTTGATTTAAACTATGGTATTAAACCCCCAAGGAGAAGCACCAAAGCCGCTCTCTTAAAATTAACAGATGTCTACCAAACAGTTTGAAACAAAGAAATGCAGATGCGAATGTAATCAGCATCCAAATGAGCTTCTTGCAAGACCCTTTAAGGCACATCTGAGTGCAAGTACTGCCTACCTTTCAACTTGCAAATGACAGTGTCACTGAAAGCCATCCTTCCATCAATAAAGCTGGGTCATGAATATACAAAAGCCAGCAGCAAGGCTGCATACCTCCCGCAGTTAAACTTGGCCTAATTATCCAGGCTTTTTTCCCTTCATTTTGTCCAAAGGGTATACTCTCAGTCAGCTGTTGACCAGCCTGAGGCATAATTAAGGTAGGTCATGCGCACTGACCCTCACGTGGACAACTAATATCGTTAAATGTGGACACCAAATGTCATCTTTCTTATTCATCAGTACAAAGCTCCCCTCCCTTTTAAAATACCACGCTGCTGCCATTTTTAACATCCCCCCTCTTCAAGCTGTCATCTCGCAGTGGTCGCTGCCAGCAGAGTGAATTAGCATTCTAACTGATGTGCTGCTATTCTCAGATGATTTACTGTGGTAGGATAACTAATGGCCTCCCTACTGGAAATGGAACCAATAATCAATGTCTCATCAATGTAAGAGTACCAATTAGAGCCTCGGTTACACAGCCACAATACCCGAACAGTCCATCCAAGGTCAGCAACTGTTTCAACTGCATAAACTGGTTAAAGAAATGACATATCTATCATTAGACCAATTTGATTAAGCATGCTAAAATAGAGGAAAGAAGAAACTGCATACAGAGCCAGATTAAAGAAAAGAAAAATCTTTAAAACAAAATAAGACAATGCTATATGTAAAGCAACATTCTGTCCATAATAATTTATAGGCAGTCATGATAAATACTATTTGTACATGACAGACACATGAAATAATAAACCTTGCTGCTATAAACATTACCAAATACTGACACTATTGATTTATTAAGTCCAACAGTGACATCAAACAGAATAACTGACACAAACAATGTCGTTGCTTTAAGTGCCGTTTGTCAGCGATTAATTCTGCCAAACAGGTTTAGTTATGCTGTGACTGCTGTCTAGCACTTGTCAATCCAAGCAAGAATTACTAGCACCACACGCGTGGAAACTTATGCTCAAAGCTGTGCTGTTAGCCCTCATTACCCCAGTCATTGTAACAGAGAAGCAAGGCTGGCCCCTGTTTAATATGCATGTTAATTATGTAAATTATTAATTGGGCTGGTGCTTTAGGTCTTGTATTTTATGCCTGGATTAAAGTAAATAATTGTATCTAGCATCATTTTGATCCTAACCTGTGAATGACATGAACTGGTCTGAAAATGACATTTATATGATTTGGCTTCTGCACAGCAGCTCCATTAGGTTACATGTGTAAACCGTGCTCATGAATACCTCCACGCAAGACAACTACACTTCAGTTAAGAGAAGCTGCTTCAAACAGCACTTGAACCTGTAAAGCTTTACATAGGTTTCATCAATTAATCAAGAAAATATTATTTTCCAATCAACACCATTTGGGGCAAAAGTGAATTGTTTATATCAACATTATCAAAATAAACATTAAATTTTTTGTGGATGGTACAAGCACATTCCCAATTATTACAGCATCACCAACACTCAAAGGCTAGGGGAAGTACTTTTATTCAAAGCACTCCCTCCCCTCTTGTATAGAAGAAAATAACATAAATTCCAGAAATTTCTTGCCATTTTAGTAAAAAAAACAAATTTTCTTGCTGATGTGGCAACCCTTGAGTCAGATTTTCCTCGCTGTGAGGTCATTTCATGATGCCGTAGAGAGGAAACACCCCTGTGTCACTCCATAGGAAATGGCAAAGACTGCAAATTCAAACCAAGTTGAGAATCATTATGGAGCATTCCAACCTTGGGAAACCACGCCACATGCTGGGGGGCAGGGATGCAGATTTCCCTGCTGGTTTCTTGGGGTCAGGCATCTCCAGAGCTGCTCTCAAGCCAGTCTGAAGTCACAGCCCCAAGTATTCTCTATGGACCTGGACAGGAACACACAAAGATGCTCTCCACCAGTCATATTACAGAGTGGTCGGGCAGGGTGGCAGAGCAGGCCTCACCATGTCAATTTCAGCAACAAAATTAATGTCTTTATTAAAACGTCAGAGAAATTTCTGGAATATATATTATTTTCTTCAATAAACAAGGGGGTACTTTCCTTCCCACTTAATTGTCTTAACTCTTACATATTCATGGAGGGTGAGGCTCAGCCTTAAGTCTTATAGCCCACCACATACTGTACCACACACATTGACACCACTTTTTTTTTTAAATGCAACATTAACTATTTGAGGAAGAGATTTGAAGTTCAGTTTTCAAATATGATTAGGGATATCGGTCTTATATTTTTCTGCAGCAGGTCAGAAGGACTGAAAACTTTAATTTTTATAGATAACCAAATCTGTCAAATACAAAGTTAATGGCTGAAATGAGAGAGACGTGTGGGGCTGGGGGAGGGAGAGGTGGATGTGTGGAATCACGAAAGAAAAGTGAGTGAACCTCTGTCTTGGTGGGAAAGTGCTTGCCTTCCCACAGACAAATCAAGCAAAAGGTCAGCCAGCAGTATTCTGATAAAATGGGACGCCTGTTGTGATGTTACAGTGTAAATTTAGTGGCAGTAAAATGAATCTGAAACTCCTGACTATAGTTCTCTCCCTTACAACAGCAATGGCCAGTTCAAACACCAGTAACTATAGCAGCTACTGTGCATGACAAATGTTCTTGAAGAAGGGAATCCCTAGATGTTAATTCAAAAAAGTAAGTTTTGCTAAGCCATCAGTGAGTAAAAAAATGAATTATTGTCAGGTCAGATAAATTTGTCTAGAATGTGAATGAAAAACAAAGACTGATTTATTTTCCCTTTATCATTAAACCAAGAACCAATATTAACAAAAATTAAAATCATGGATGACATGGATTGAGACAGCTGGTATGGGCATGACAGGAGTAGTTGACATACATTGATCCAGTCATTCAGATTCTGTTCTGCTGACAATGTTGTGACAAAACACAAACACTGAAATGTGTTTTTGGTGCTCAGTGCATAAGTGGGCAGTTACATGCACGGGATGAAAAATGTAGTCGGAATGAGATAGGGTTCATTCAGCGTGACGCCAACACGTCACCATGCAGAATGCTGAACACACATTTAACTAGCAGTGTGCATCATTTTATGATCGTTGAATGCATTCAAATATTTAATTAATTGCAGCAATAATCAATACACCATTCAATTACAAAAATAAGCATTTTGTAGCATTACCAAAAGCAAAAATTAAAATCAGTTGATCAATGTAAGTGGATACTGTAAATCACCAAATATATGGCACCAAAAGTAACCTTTTAATCCATTCTTTCAAGCCCCAAACATAGTCCCTACAGTGACAGCAGCAACAGTCACATAACATGTCTGAGATCACAGATAAAACAAAGAAGCCCAGTTTCAAAGCCACTGGTCCATTCATGATATTGATAAATAATTTCACCAAATATTTCTTTGCCTTTTTGGAACATTCCTACAAAATCTTTAATAATTAAAAACACATGCTTTATTGTCTCACTTAAAAGACATTGGGCTAAAAATTGAGTAGCGCCCCAATTGAGGCGCTAAGTTTGCCGGGGTGCTCCGGAAAAATTAGCGTCCCCGCGCCGGAAATTGAGTGGTTGCGCCCCAAGAGGGAAGCGGGGCGCTACTGGAAGCACCCTGCATCCCTCTTGGGGCGCTGTGAGTCAATATTGCGGCGTTATGTGCCGCAGCGCCACACGCTGCGGCACGTCGCGCCGTGGTATTGCAGGCCTTCCTCCCCTTCTTAAAGGGGAGGGGCCTTGTGCAGCGCGACCTGGGGCCCAGCTGGGCCCCCGGGGATCGGGAGTGCAGGCAAAAGAGCCTGGCACTCAAGAGAAGTGCCGGGCTCTTGGAGCGCAGCCGGCACTCCGCGGGGGGGGCGGTTTCAGGAGGCCGGGGACGGGAGCGCAGGCAGGTGCTGGCAGGTGGCCAGCAACAAAAATGGCCGCCCCGCACCTCGCCTTTAAATTGCGTCTCCCCGGCTGCAGGTACGCCCCCCTGACCCCGTCGGACATAGCGTCCGGCGCTAAGTCAGGGGGCGCTCCCGAAGATCGTGGCCGGGGCGTGAGTGGGGCGCTGCGCACACCAATGACGTCATCGCCAGCGGCGCAGCGCTGCAGGGCTGAATTTTGCGGGAGGCGTGGGCAGTGCCGCGCCTGGGCGCTAGTTGGTTTGCGCCCCACTTAGCGCCCTCTTAAGGCGCTAACGGGAGGCACTACCAACTGAATTTTCCCCCCATTGGCTCTCCCGATGGCTTAGCGAGTATAAGCACCACCCCGTGTGGAAGGTTCCAAGTTTCATCACACAAGGTAATCCATAAAGACTATATTTGGTTTACTTTTAGAATTTAAAAAAACATTTTCTAAGAGTTGCCATTTTGTTCACATCCATTTGAGGTATGGTGAAAGTAACAGAACTGTTTGCAGCAATTTTTCAAAAAATTGCTGTCCAAGCTGTATTACTCCTTCCAGCTGGTCAACACAAGACTATCGGAAATACACTGCATGATCGACACTATCTCTTCACATGGGTATATTCATCTGTCACCAGTCCCCCCTTTAGCACACAAGAATGGAGATATCATTTTCTTTTGGAACCAGCAAATCTGAATTGTATTTGCACAGAAGGGACAGTTGCAACAATCATAAATCTGCTTCTAGTCCAAAGTGGTGTTTGAGAGCTATATCTGCAGCTCATTCGAGCTCATTTATTACTTTGTATAATATAGACACACAGGTCACAAAAGTGACTGACTTTATGTTACAATAAAACGGCTACTCAAGTAGAGGTTGTTTGTAACAGTACGTAAAGAATAGATGTCACAACTGCAACAGAACATGAATGTGTAAAATTACAGGAACATAATCTGCACATTTTGACACAAGAATATGCCGTTTCTAGACTTGGTGGCACAGAGGGTTAGCAGACTATTCTTTCAGAGTGGTGAACCTGTGGAATTCTCTACCACAGAAGACAGTTGAGGCCAATTCATTAAATATATTCAAGAAGGAGTTAGATGTATTTCTTAAGGCTAAAGGGATCAAGGAAATGGGGGGAAAGCAGGGACAGGGTACTGAATTTGGATGATCAGCCATGATCGCATTGAATGGCGGAGCAGGCTCGAGGGGCCGAATGGCCTACTCCTGCTCCTATCCTCTATGTTTCTATGTTCACCACAGAGGTGTGGATTTGAATCAAGCCCAAACTAATGGCAATAAAGTCTCCTCTCTCTGTCAGCTGATAGGGTAATAGTTTGAACAGTCTCAAAAGAGTTCTGAGTGGGTACAGCCCCACAGCACAAAACTGCCTAGAATGAGACACAAATTGAAAATTTCAGTCAATGGCTCAAGTGAGAAATTAAAAACTTCATACTGAAACAATTGGGAAGTTCTCCTCAGAGATTAAGGCTATTATAGCAGTAGAAGAATCTTCATTCTGTATCTGGCTGTGCTGCACCTACCCTTGGAGTCGACAACCAACTTTAATGTAGAAGAGCATCCCATGGCACTGCAGAGGCAAGAGGGGGAAAAAACCGGCGCCAAGCTAAAGATGCAGAGATTATACAGGGTAATCAAAAGCTTGGTCGAAGGTGTGTTTTAAGTGTCTTAAAGGAGAAGAGGCAGAAGGGTTTGGAACGGGAATTCTAGGGGGTGGGACCTAGCCGGCTAAATGCATGGCCACCAAGGGTGGGCGGAGAGAGGGAGAGCCAGAGGAAGAGAGAATTCAGGAAGGGCGGCTTACAGCTGTAAGAGGTTACAGAAATAGAGAGTGGTGAGGCCACGCGGCCTTTAAACTCAAGGATCTGAGGTGTTGGGGGACCGAGAGCAAATGTACATTAGTGAGGACGGGGGTGATGAGCGAGTAGGGATTTGTGCAGGATAGGTTATGAGCAACAGAATTTTTAAAGAGCTGAAGTTTATGGAGGGTGGGGGATGGGAGGCCGGCCAGGAGAGCGTTGGACTAATTGAGTCTGGAGGTGACAAAGGCATGAACGTGGGTTTCAGTGGCAGCTAGGCTGAGGTAGGGGCTAAGACAGGTAATGTTATGAAGGTGGAAGTGGGCAGTCTTTGTGTTGGAGAGGATATGGAGTCAGAAGCTCAGCTTGGGATTGAACAGGGTGCCGCGTGGCAAATAGTCTGGGTCTAGAGTTTACTGGGGTTTCATAAAATAAACTAAGAAAAAGTGCCTAAAATATTATATATATGCGCACATATATTTGTATGTTATATAAAACATTATAACTTATGCAAGCCTGTTGTGATTCACTAATTTGAACTGAGACTGACTTGCTTTAGTTTAAAAATGTGATCTATTTTGATGTATCTCACTCCTGAAAATAAAGCCAGCTCCACCATATGTATCAAAGTAAGCCTGGAAGACAAAACAAAATAATACTTGCTCTCAGAAATATAAGAAACAATGATAATAGTATCAATTGTATCTTTCTTTCGATTACAAATATTTGTGAAGTTAAAGCAATGACTTTAGTACTGACTGATATATATTAATGACTTGGACTTGGGTGTACAGGGCACAATTTCAAAATTTGTAGATGAACAAAACTTGGAAGTATAGTGAACAGTGAGGAGGATAGTGATAGACTTCAAAGAAGACATAGACAGGTTGGTGGAATGGGCAGAAAAGTGCAAAGTGATATATTTTGGTAGGAAGAACGAGGAGAGGCAATATAAACTAAAGGGTACAATCCTAAAGGGGGTGCATGAACAGAGAGACCTGGGGGTATATGTGCACAAATCATTGAAGGTGGCAGGGCAGGTTGAGAAAGCGGTTAAAAAAGCATACGGGACACTGGACTTGATAAATAGAGGCATAGAGTACAAAAGTAAGGAAGTTATGATGAACCTTTATAAAACACTGGTCCGACCTCAACTGGAATATTCTGTCCAATTCTGGACACCGCACTTTAGGAAGGATGTGAAGGCCTTACAGAAGGTGCAGAAAAGATTTATGAGAATGATTCCAGGGATGAGGGACTTCAGTTACGTGGATAGACTGGAGAATCTGGGGTTGTTCTCCTTAGAGCAGAGAAGGTTGAGAGGAGATTTGATAGAGGTGTTCAAAATCATGAGGGGTCTGGACAGAGTAGATAGAGAGAAATTGTTCCCATTGGCGGAAGGGTCGAGAACCAGAGGACACAGATTCAAGGTGATTGGCAGAAGAACCAAAGGCGACATGAGGAATAACTTTTATACGCAGCGAGTGGTTAGGATCTGGAATGCACTGCCTGAAAGGGTGGTGGAGGCAGACTCAATCGTGGCTTTCAAAAGGGAATTGGATAAGTGCCTGAAGAATAAAAAATTGCAGGGCTATGGGGAAAGGGCGGGGGAGTGGAACTAGCTGAAGTGCTCTTGCAGAGGGCTGGCATAGGCTCAACGGGCTGAATGGCCTCCTTTTGTGCTGTAACCATTCTATGATTATGGGACTGCCAACATTTAATTGTGTAAATCCACATCACTGCATTGCATTGAAGAAGCATGTTTGCAAAACATGTTTTTGAAACTTTAAGATTGTGACAAATAATGTATATGTATTTGTGATACAGCATGATGAAAATCGCATGCAACATTAATATGTAAACGAGAGCAGATGGAACAAATGGTATCAGAAGCTGCTCAAGATTCACACCTCAGGTTGCAGTGCAAAGTTGGGGCTCAACTGCAGCTTCTGGATTAAAGGGGAAGAAATCATCACGGCCAAGAAAAAATGAGACACCAGATAACTAAGTGTTAAAATAGAAAACCTTTCATAGTAAAATAGAAAAATATTTAGACTGCAAAAATATTAGAACTCTTTAAAACACATGAATATCCACAACAAAGTACTGAAATTTATTAACTTTACTTTTCATAGTATTAAAACACTATGTCCAGTCATCTTTCCATTCAAAAGTCCTATGTCGAGTATGCCTACAGATTTTTCCATATTAATTGTGTCCACACCTAGTGACGCTTGCAGTCACATTTTTGGCAGGGGTGGGATTTTCCTATTAAGGTGACAGCCTGTGATGCTGCAGTTCCATGATCTGGCCCCTAGGGCACTCTGCAATCAGGATGTGCGATGCAATTCCAGATGTTTCAAAGTGTTCTAGCAGCCATCTGAGATAAGGAAGATGGGATTCTGGACTTAGTTAAAAATAACTTTTTTTAAATTGCAGGACCTAATTTTGTTTCAATTGGATTTTTCCCCCCAGTAGACTAGCCCCCAACTCCAATCTCACCTACTTGAGAAGTCAAATTGTAAAAATGTTGTATCTGGAATTCCCCCTTTACCTTCCCATTGCAGGATGGAAACCAACATGAGCCATCAGCTCTGATCTCCCAAAATGAGAAATCAAAAGGATGAATAACCAAGGCTCCCAGCATTTTCAGTCCTCCAGAAACTTGTTGCATAGTAGAATTTGAAAGGCCACGAGTGAAACATTCAAGAACACCATAACATGAATCTTGTCATTCATGTGGAAATGACTTATGAAATTATACTGGGCGGCCTGCTGGTGGCGCTGTCATGGGAGAGTATAAATACTCGGGCATGGGCCCAGCTTGCTCAGGACATTCTTTAACAGGAACTAGTGAAGGACACAACTAGATCTCCATGTTGAAAAACAGTTGATTAAAGCCTTGTTTAATACTCAGACCAAGTGCCTAGTAGTTTTCTTACGTCACACCATATCTGAACTATATGATCTTCCAAATCCCACCCCCCAAACTCTTATCATGAGAAGTCACAGACAAGAGATACTCGGCACGACGCCCATGTAGCGCTACTGAAAAGCATGCGGCAGTGTCATGCAGATTTTTCCTGCAATCTATCCCAGCCTCCTTTATTAATCAGGGAATTCCTCCTCTTGAGAGAACAGCGACTCCCAGCACTTTCAAAGATGAGAAAAGCCATGCTCCCCAACTCAGTAAAAATTCGCCAACATGATAGAAGAGAAAAGGATCTTTTGCTTCTTCTCCCCGCCTCTCACACGGAGAGGGTTCCTGGCCTAGCCTAAGGATAACTAAGCTTATCCCAGTCCCCCACTGAGAGATAATTCGGGGCTTGCTTGAAGGGAGGTGGATGTAAAGTCCATTCTCATCCACTGAAAATCATTTTCCCACCTACTCAAAAGGGAGGACCCCCGCACCCCTATGGAAAGATTTTTTGGGCTGAAGGGGAAAAAGAGAAAATCTCTGTACAGTGAGAGAGGTCAGGGCCTGGTAGCTCACCCCATTCTGCCACCACCTCCCCACGAAGACAGAGAAAGCTCAAGCATAGAGAAAATGGGAGTCAACTCCCTTCTTTCGCCCCCTCTCCCGCCGCCCCCTCAGACATGATGAAATACCATCCCCAGCAGGGGGAAGGGTACGCTCCCAAAAGAGTTTGCTGGCTGCCCCCGCTGATGTAGTTCCATTGCTTTTGCTCCTATCCTCATCCACCTTTGCCATTCGCTTCCCTTCCTATCCTTTCCCCTTCTCCCTTACTTTTTCGCTCTCCTCCGCCCTCCTCTCTCTCCCCTTCCCCATCTTGCTCCAATTATCCCCTGCCCTCTAATGCTGCTCGTTCTTAACACTGCACATGGTCTTCGACTCCTCATGCATAATGCCACATGGGATCGACTGGTAGGTACAGAAAGCCATATAATAAGAACACTATAAAAGTCAAATTGCAATAATACAAAAATACATGTTTTGTAAATACAAATTTTACCACTCATTCTCTGAGGAATTCGCAAAGGAATTAATCGGTCAGCTTCAGTATGGAGTGACATATTAATGTTAGTGCCCCTTAACGATGCCCTCATATTCCCCTCATAATAACATCTAGGTAACTCTATGGAGGCCTGAGCAGTGGCATATCAGTACAGCGATGAGCATAACTGGAAGTGTTTCAGCCGTGTGTGTACCAGAGAGATTATATTCTGCAAAAATTGAACCCCATAATAAATTATGCAGAATATCCCAGAATGTACTATGTATGAATGCACATGGTTGAAGTTATTGTCTTGTCTCCAAAAGCACATCTTTCCTCTGACATGTAGAATTAAGTTCTCTCCCTATGTGCTCTGGGACTGTGTTGAGAGGAATGACAACACTTACGCGATCTAGCAAATGTGTCGCTCTTATTTGTGTTGCGTTTATAGAGGCTATACACCTGTACATTCTAGGGCTTGTTTCCATTCGGACATTCTGTTACACAATTTCATTCTATACAGCTTCTTTAGTTACACCAGATTCCTCAAGCGGGCAAAGACCTCTAACTCTTGAGATTGTTATGGCTTGTTGTTCTTCTAACCTGAGGAATTGAAGTGAAAGAATCATCTGTGGAGGAAAGTTGTGCTTGACTGACACTGAACTATGTACAAACCAAAGGACTATCACAATAAGATTTTGCAAGAATTCCCAACATGAAAAAACTGTTAAAACAATTAGTAATGGGCCAAAATGCTTTACATATACTTTGAAGGATTTGCATATATATTATTGCAAAATGTCATACTAAAAGCTAATAGTTGCAACTGTAACATTTGAAGTAACAAAATATGGATTAAATAATGTAACACTCACCAGATTCACTAGGGTCAGAGGTGATGTTAGTTCCACAATGTGGAGTACTGTCGCCACCATTTCACCCACCCACGATGGGACTTGCTGTTTTGGCTCATCTGTGTGTTCAATTGGAGCCTTTTTTGTTAAATTTTTTCCTCAAGCACTACACTTCATGTCATTAACACATTTTCACAGTCCTCGGGTAGTCAAAGTACTTTGGAAACGTACTTATTTTTTGTTGCAACTAGAAGATCTCATATGGTGATACTCAGTGAGTCAGAGAATACATTATTTTCTAATGATGGGAGCAATATACTATGGGCCAAATCGTGCTGAAGCGGCGCATCGCATAGCGTGCGCCGTTTGTTATACTTTTTCATGTACTCTTCATCGTGAATATAATTTGTGCCATAACTTGCTGGAAGAGCGAGCTGATAATGGTGTGGCAAGGTCAAGGAGGCATCTGGGACCTTAGTGAACGATGGGATCAACAATGTATCTCCTCAACCAACAGAATTTAAGGATTGAGAAAGAAACAGAGGAATGACGGAGGAGGATGAATTAGAGTCAAAACAGGTACAGAAAGAGAAATAAAAAGAGGGAAAGAAAGATTGGATTAAGAGAGAAAAAAGAGACAAAGGTAAAGTAAGAAAAAAATGAATTTTGAAAATTTTTTTTAATCTCGAAGCATTTACCACATACAGGAATGAGCCTGAACAGTTTAAATGGTTCCCTTTCTGGGCCAGAGAAGTTGATTGGCATTGCATTAACAATTATTAAGTCGTTAAAAGGGTACTTACGCCATTAAGTATGAGCCCTCACTTTCTGCGGCGAGTTTCATGGGCAATTAATGTGCAATTCCAGCAAGTTCTTAAAAATAATGGGGAGGTTGAGGACAAGCTGCCGTTTGTGGCGGGGGGAGGAAAACGGCAGAGTGGCGTAAATCGACCAGCAAGTTCTGAAGATTCGTAACTCACACGTATCTCTTCTTCCCCTGAACTTCCTGGCCAAATTGCGCATTAATAATGGCGTGCGTCGTGAACTCGCCGTTATTTTTCCAGGAAGATTTGTCCCAAAGTCTTATTACAAATATCAAATTCAAAATCAGAGGAAAATAGTGCTCATCGTGTATGTAGGATGAGGCCCTAGGTAAAGGGAGGAAAAACACGAAACCAACTGAAGGTCAGGGGTGCCGTAAACGTGGAGTCCGAGGCCCCTGAGAGAAGAGACATGCTCTGGAGGGGGAAAGTGCAGAGATCTGCAACATCTTGTGGATAACTATAACATTAGGTTTAAGTATTTTGGTGTGAATTGTCTTTTTTTGTGTTTTTATATTGTATATGTTATCTCTATTGGTATATCACGGTTTGGTCAGAAATCAAGGTGGATGCTGGACCAGTTTGAAACTTTTTAGCAGCTTGATTAGCTTAATTTTGTAGCTGTTTATTAAATGGAAATGGTGATTGGTTTGTTTTGTAATTGGTGCTGATTGGTAGCTATTTCTATCGTAAAGTGGATTCCACCCAATCAGCAATAACACGTCATGATTGCTTGTGCTTTTATCAGTGATTCAATTTTAACCCCCAGCAGGTTTCAGGCGGGTGGGGAGTGGAAAACATACTCGCAGACCTGTATGATGGCCAGGTTATTTTAACTCCCGAGCCTCATCTGCATGCCACCAGTCAGCTGCCTGCTGGCCAGCACCAAAGGAAGGTTCACTGGCAAACAGGTAAGTTGCAGGGAGGGGGTTTTCAGAAGGGTCTTGCAGAAGGGACGGGGGGTGGGGGGAAAGAGAGTCCAGGGCACTTGCCCCGAGTGGAGTTACATCGAGTCTGCAGCACAGAAACAGGCCATTTGGCCCAAATGGTCTATGCCGGCCTTTATGCTCCACACCAGCTTCCTCCCATCCCTCTTCATCTAACCCTATCAGCAGAACCTTCTATTCCTTTTTTCTTCGTGCTTGTCTAACTTCCCTTTAAATGCATCTATGCTATTTGCCTCAACTACTCCGTATGGTAGCGTTCCACATTCTGACTGCACTTTGGGTAAAGAAGTTTCTCCTGAATTCTCTGTGACTTCTAGTTTTGGACTCACCCACAAGTGGAAACATTTTCTCTACATCTACCCTATCGAATCCTTTCATTATTTTAAAGACCTATCAGGTCACCCCGCAACCTTCTCCTTTCTAGCAAAATGAGCCCCAGCCTGTTCAGCCTTTCCTGATAAATATATCCTCTCAGTTCTGATATTACCCTTGTGAATCTTTTTTGCACCTTCTCTGGTGCCTCGATATCCTTTATATAACATGGCGAAAATAGCAGGCTGTTCGGTCAGTTGCATCCCTGGGTGGACTCGAAGCACCAATCTTCCAGTTAACAACCGAACGCGCTGCGCCACAGACACAGACACTTTGTGCGTTAATATTCCCCAGTATGATCTTTAAGCCAATCATGTTTTTTGCCCTATATACACTTTTTACGGGATTGACAACTGTCAAGGCATGACATTCATTGTATAGGTGCGTCATCTCTGGGGCACTGTTAACAATTGATCGGTCACCTTGGCTCATTAATAGTACCACATGGGGTACAACTGACATTGCAAACTGGAATTAGTCCCCCTCAGCGTCAGATAACCCTGAAACCAATGCTGTGATTCCAGCCTGACAAACAGTAGGAAACTCAATAGTGCTCTTTATTGGTAAGCTGCATGGTTTTAGCCAACTACATTCCAGCAGTACCTCCATGTACATATAGGGATCCCCAACATTTGCTTGTTGGCAACTTCCATCTAAGCTCCATGGACTTGGATAAGTAGGGTATGCTCCTATGGGGAGAAGATGTGCAATCCATTTTGGGCAAAGAGAACCCCTACAATCTGTGTGGAATTTTCAGCAGGTTGGTTTGCAGAATAAGCACAATGATGGGCTTCCACACATCTTATGTACACAGCTAACAACAAAAATGGTTAGCCCCCAAGGATGTGCCCAGTAGCCTCAATAGGTAGGATTTTGGATTTGTGGTCAGAAATGTATTCCATAGTTTTCTAAACTGTTTCAGATGCATACTTATGTAGAGTATTCAGGTTTCTGCTGTATGTCTGCCGTGGAGACCATTTTCATCTGTTTACCATCTGTGTGAAGTGGGGAGGAGGGGAGAAGTGATTTGCACTGATCAAGTGACTTTCTTTCAAGAGCTAGGCTACTAATTGTCAATGACTGAAGCAGAATTTTGAATGGATGCCTTATTTTTTTCCCCCACTGGGAGAAAAAACTCCTTCACCAGTGGAAATGTTTGTATCATGGCAGTAGATGATGATTCAGGCTAAGAATCTTGGGTGGGACTTTAATAAATGAAAAATGCACTGAAAGTGCCTTTGTGCCCACAAGCTGAAAATTATAAATCTAAAAATTACAGACAATTCAAATGGAAACTATTAAGCAGAACTCAAACAGTATGGCCTAGAAATTGAGTGGGCTTAGCGCCCATTTTGCGGCGCTAGAGGGCATTGCGCTGGACTTACAGCCGGTTTTGAAATTGACTAGGGCCCAACATCGGCGTTACACCGGTAGCGCTGCGCCGGCACCGATGACATCATCGGTGTGCGCAGCGTCCCGGTTGCCGTGGTGACGGGCCCCAGCGCCGAAATTCAGTTGCGGCCGCCTCGCCCGTGGCAGCCGCAACTAAGACTCTGGCAACAGAGTCTTACACGACTTTGCGCCGGCGCATAAAGGTGGAGCGGCGGCCGGCCGCTTTCCCGCCGGCCGCCTGCCCGCACCTCCCTCCCCGGACTCCCCCACCAACCCCCCGCGGAACAGATGCTTCTCGGCTGCGAGCCCGGCACTTCCCCGAGGTGCCGGGCTCATTTTTGTGGCGATTTAACCGGCCAGCGGGCGGGTGCAGGCAGCTCCTCCTTAACTGAAGGAGGAGGCCTGCACTTCCCGAGCCTGCCGCACCGGGCGCCGCAGCGCCGGAATAGCACCGCAATGCGGCGCGTAGCGCCAGTTTTCAGGCGCAAACAGCCTTCAGTAGCGCCGGCAGCCGTTTGGGTGCGGCGCTACTGAATTTTTGGCGCGCACAGCGCGACTTAGCACCGGCGCTAAATTTCCGGCGTTTAGCCCCGGCGCAGCGCAAACTCAATTTCTAGGCCTATGCATCTTTAAATACACAATTTCTATATCATTTACATTTACAATCATGCAGTTACTACAAATATCAGAACGTAACACATTTGTAAGAGTTAGCAAAAGTAAAGCTCTAACTAAACAGAACGGTTAACTTTTGATTAAATCATGTCTGACCTTTGCCTTTGCCAATACCAATTGCTCCTGGCAACTTAACCTAAATCCACGCAACTGAGAATTGCTTGAGAAAAATGAGGCTGTTCTACCACATAAATGAAAATGTGATCTTACTGGTTAATAAAATGATTACCAAACTCCAGCATGTAACAGCTTTGTCAAAGAAACTGTAGATAAATATTCATGTAGCAAAAAATTCCAAATGATGCCATTTTCACTTCTCTGTTTAGAATGTATTCATGGGATTTTCTGAACACTCGCAATTGTTTTATTTACAATAAATTAAAGTTTAATAACAGGTTACACTCTATCGATTCTTACAATCTTAAGATAATTTGATATTTTAAACCCTCTCATTTTCAATAAAATGTGAGATCTATTAATTGAGTGCAGGATTACTGTAAATCCCATACAGGGCTGCAGTATTTGCTGCAGCTGTCCTAGAATAGAGGTTGTATTGATCAGAATGATTTCCCATGATACAAGAGGGAAAATAAGTCACTGCACTAACACAACTTGATGTCATTAGGCCAAAAGTTTCATTTCTGAAAACCTTCATTATTCTTCCTGCTGATGTATCTCCCTTCCCCACTCCCCCCACCCCCCGCCCCCCACACTCCCCCCGCCCCCCACTACCCCCGCCCCCCGTAAATATTTATGCAAGTCTGAGAGCACTTTGGGTTGGCTCCCTCCTGCAATGGTTCAGTGATGGATAAAAGCACAGAATAGTGCAATACTAAGCGATATAGACCAGAAAGGTCCCAGGTTTCATGCCTGCTCTGTGCATAATTAGCTAATTTCACTGTGGTGGCAGTGCAGGCGCTATAATTGGCCCCAGCATACCTGGGCTGGAAAGGAGAAAAATCACCCAAGCCTCCAACTCCTGATTTACTATCATTTGACCCTACTGAAAACTCTGTGCATATGGACATTTGGTGAAGGCAGGAAATGGCTCAGGCTTAGTTCTGATGCCACCTTACCACAGTCAAATAGCCCACACATACTTTCTATCCTGACTTACGTGTGAAGAATATGATGTGCACAGTTCTGGAGATGCATCAAATCCTGTGAAAGTGTACGCTAGCTAGAATCACCCAGCACCTTCAGTAAAGAGGCGGATGAAAGCTCAGTGGGAAATTGGTGGTTCTAAGCTTTTTTTTAAAAAACTCTTTTCCCCAATAAGGGGTCATATTGGGGAAAATACCCTTTTAAACAGTTGTAAGTATTCTACAATATTTTGTTTTTCTAAATAATTAAGTTTAATCATTTTCCAAGTTGCTGTAGTATTTATTGTTTAATTTTACAATGCTGTAAAACCAGCTCTCCAGGACAACAATTCTTAAAGCTATGGGGAGATAGGAAACTTCACATTAGTGTCTGGTAAGAGAATATAACTTTGGAAGATTATTTATTTTCTCCACTGATGCAAAATTGCACAAAACCTCAGCTTAGGAAATAAAAAAAAATAAAAGCACTGAGCTCAGAACAGCTGGCAACAAATGAACTCTGCTACAGAGTGAAGCACCAGCTCCCAAACTGCCCCAAGCGTGGTTGCTTTGCCAAGGCAGTAAACAGCTTTTATCAGCAATAATGATGGCATAATCCCAGCTAAAGAGGAAAGTAACATATGGCAGCAGCCTTCCAAATATGATCCCAACAAAGTAGGGGGCATTTTTATTACAACGTCCACTTGCAAAAAATCTGCCAGTTTTTTTAACAGGTTATCATCTTCACTGTTTGAACTGAATGCGGCACTTGGGAGTTTTTAATAATGAGTTCATTTTTTCTAAAGAGGTGAAAAGAGAATTCCCATCCCAGCAGATCTAGCCAACATAAACAGCCTTTCTCTCATCTCCCAATGAAATCCACAATAGCGTCTTTTTTGATAAGGAGTGTTATGAAGGTGATACGCGATTTCTTCACTATGTAGAAAGATTAGGGTGAAACTTGCTTAATAAACAGGGATGCCATGCTGGTAAATCACGTGTGTACAGTACAGGAAACTTTGTGCTATCCGGCACCGACGGGACCGAGCTGTTGCCGTTCCCTCAAAACTGCCGGACAAACCAGCGTTAATGTTGAAGCATACGGAGCTTTTCATCTCCGTATCTGGCAACAAACACTGTTGCTTAGCAACAGCTTCTAAACAGTCGGCCGTACCTTGGAAGCGTCTCTGTCGCTTAGCAACAGCTTCAGAGAGACTTTGCAGAGCCTGACTGTTGGGGAAAAAAAGCCACGAGAAGAAAAAAAACCTAACAAAACGGCTCCTGATTTTTGCCGGTGGCTCGAGCTTGCCTGACATTTAGCCTCCGGATAACACAAAGTTTCCTGTATTGAAGTTCAGTGTGGGCAATGCTCATAGCATCTCTGGAGCAGAGGAATTTATTATCGCTATAACACTGCGCCACTGACAATGCATTTCACTAGAGTGTCCTTGGTTGCTGTAAGAGTCCTGTGCCCTATTACTTGTGGCATTTTAAATTTATCATTCAAGCCAATAAAAAATAAGTGTGGTGGTTTCAGTATTTTTGTGAAAATACAGATCACGTAACTGTACAGTGGCTCTTCAAAGCAAGTTTAGTGCCTGCTAAATGTATCACCTCAATTTGAAATATGAGTAATGTTTAACTGTACAACCTTCTCTAAAATTCAACATATGAACAAGAAGACCACTCTTGGTTTGAATACCTTAATATGTATTCTTCATTAATATCCACTGCATAGGATACTTAATCTGCTTTTTTTTATGGCTGAGCAAACCTGTTTAACATATATATAATTAACAATATACAACTGATTCCCATTCAGAGGGTTTGGTATAAAATCAAATCTTGAATGTAATTTGAATGGTCTCTTTTCAAGGTTCAGAAACAGATGACGAACGTTTTTGGAATATAGGGTGGACATTGGGTGCCATATGACAGGACAGAGTCATCAACACAAAGGTCATGAGAAATGGCCTGCGTGCAGTTACATAATATGTTATGACGAGCTGTAATGGCCAGGGCATATTGGCTGAAAACTAGTACCTTTTTAAAGGTAATGGAATGGGTACCAGCTGGGGAAAAGTCCTCATGGAAGGTCAAAACTGAAATGGTAGGACTGTGTGTAGTCAGACCTGAATGTAAGAATGAGAACAGACAGACAACTGACAGAGGAGGGAGCACAATGGCAAGCTCTTGTGACATCTATGGCCAGCTTGATTATGATAACTGACTGATTCTCAATGAGCAAATTTTACGAGTTCATGCAAGACAGAGTCATGACCTCAATCATGGTGAAATACTCCATTTTAGAGAGAGAAGGCAACAGAAAGAAGCTCGATGTACTCGGAACCCTGCCTCCTGTAAACTGATAGAAAATGATTAATCAGAGCCGTGAAGTCATCCTGCTTTCTTGAAGAACAGGATGGAGACAAACACTGATAATATAAAACAAGAAAGAAAATAAGGGCAAGGTGTATTAATAGTTGGCATACAGAACTAAAAATGTGTAATGACTAATACATTAGCATATCACTTACAGCAACAGAAAAACTACAAGCAATAAACTGTTAAGTATTGTAAGTTTTTTCATTGTTCTGAAGGCTCAACTTGCTATTATGCCCTCGTGGGGGACCGGGGGAAAGGCAGCAAGTGCTAGACACACAACCATGAGAAAATAACCCTCATGGAAACTACAATTACAGACTGGTACTTTGTGTTGGTACTGGGTCCCAACTTAAGTATGAAAGGCAAATTTGGTAGCTTTCCCCTAAAAGCTATGAACTCTTATTAAAAATATATACATTGGCCAGGGAAAAGATTGACTGACCCACGCTAAAATCTCTCTGGTTGCAGCACACAAGTGTGGGAATGCCAGAATGACAAACTGAACTGGCTTCTGGATAGTACACAGCACTGAATAATATCCCTGGACAGAGGAATCTTGGGCTTTAGATTCAAGACCCTCATCATTTGGTGTTAAATTAACTAACTATTCTGGTGATACAGCCTTCTCTCTTCTCACTTTTTAGAGTGAGGTTTACCAAAATGCACATTTTTGTAGGAATAATTGTTCAAATAGTGGAACTCACGGGCTCTGTTAGAGAGCCTGGTCTGATAAGAGAATATAACTTGAGAAAATTATTTATTTTCGCCAGTGATACAACATTGCACAAAACCTCACTGAGTTCAGAAACATCCTGAAGCGATGTAGCTCTTGTCATTCTCCTCCATGGTTACCTGAGTGTAATCGTACTAGTATGTGGAGGACAGCTACAATGAAGAAATTCTAATCTCCCAATTTACTTAGCAACTAAATGGACTAACAGTCCTATAATAATGAAATGACCCGTTTATAGTGAAATTCTGAGCACTAATCCTCCATTGTTCAGTTCATAAAAAGCTGGGAATGTGCCTCATAGATCAATGGAAACTAGTGCCTCCATTCATAAAGCACTTGATCTCTGTCGGCACACTGATTGAATCTCTTAATTACATTCTATTAAAGCATTTATTGTAGTTTAGCTACAGGAAATTGTCAGTCTCAGCTCTGCAGCCATTTTCTGGGACACGTATAGCAAGTATACTTCAGGTAATGTTCAATGAGCAGTCTGTAGGAGCAGAGAATGCACTGTGATGCTTGGATTAATCTTTGAATCGTCATAATCAGAAATGTAAGAATTTCTGGATCAGCTCTTTAGTAGAACAAAACTCAAATTTGCTACTTCCTGTTTCAAAAAACTGTTCGTTAATTGACCTCTGATATCATAAAACGCCGGCTACGGCGATACTTTGTGGCAGACAAAATTTCCCAGGCGAGGAATCCACTTTCTTACTTTTTTAAATTCGAAACTGACAGGATTCAATATTGTTTGAACAGACTTTAAATATCAGTTCTAACATAGTATTATTGAACTTGTACAAAGTAGGTCTTCTTGGGTTTAATAAAATTATAGCCAAATGGCATTTAAGTGTTTAGCATGATGGTTTAATTTCTGCCAAATTTTGCGGTATAGTCAAAGAATGATTTTTTTTTTAATCCCACGAATTGAACAGTTTACCAGGCCTTTCACATGGCCTGCTTAATCTATCCATTGATTTTTCCAAAGCAAGGGCCATTCATTGTTTGTGACATTCAGCTGTTGGCTCTTTAACACCCTTCAACCAAATCAATTTCATATTTTTGTCAATGTTGCAATAGCAGATTGGGAAAAATGGGAAGAGTCTTAGCATGATTTAACATGTCGATTTTCTTCAATTGGTTTATCACCACTTTCAATATTTTTCTTTTTTTTTAATTTGAAAACAGAACAACAAAAATTGTAAAATTCAGATAGTTTGCCATTCTATATGTGTGCTTAGTGATACAGGTAAAAAGTAATGCTTAAAGCCAAAATATTTCTTAACCACGTTTCATTTTTTGTTGACACTTTGAACTCTTGAGCACAGTAACTGAAAATACTGTATCATTCCAATAAGTCACTTAAAATTCCTCCTTCTAAGAATAGAAAATTCCACCCAACAGTGATCTTGTAATCAGAAACTAATTGGCTTTCTTCAAACTACTGAGGTCACCATTTTTTTAAAAACTGTACATTCTTTTTAGGCATTGCTGAAATGAAAAAAAATATATAAAATCTAGCTCACTTCACATACACACCTTTGCATCATATTAAAATATACTGGTGATGTTGGCCATGATATGCTACATTCAGCCAGAATTAATTTTTCTTGAAATCACATCATAAATATCACAATATGCAGCTCTTGCAAAAAGCCACAATTTAAACCTGTTTGGTTGTGAGACATTCAAATGGAAAGCTCATGGCATTTAATTTGATCAGTTTATATTTTAGGACTGCTCACAGTCCATCTTGTCAATCACTGTGCTGCACACTGAGAATCACCACAAACATCCATTTTCGTGCTTTCATTTTTAGACTTGATACAGGTTACTCTAGGGCATTCTAGATTTCTTGTGTGGTCTCTTAGAGTAGGACTAAGTGACTATGAGGGGAATTTGAGTTGAGAATAAATACAACACAGCTGGAGACCTGTTTTTTCCCCAAATGATATGACTTTTGGAACAATTACATGGCAATTTCATGTCTTCATGCCTCCTTTAATGTTCTGTAGTGATTTCAGTAAATACAGGAAACTTTGTGCTATCTGGCACCGACGGGACTGAGCTGTTGCCGTCCCATCAAAACTGCCAGACAAACCAGCGTTAAAGTTATAACATACGGAAGCTTTTGAGCTCCGTATCTAGCAACAAACCCACAGCTTCTAAACAGTCGGCCGTAGCTTGCAAGCGTCTCTGTAGCTAAGCAACAGCTTTAGCTAGACCTTGCAGAGCCTGACTAGTGAAAAAAAAGCAACGAAAAGAAAAAAAAATTACTGAACCAACTCCTGAATTTTGCCGGTGGCTCGAGCATTCCAGACAGTTAACCTCCGGATAAACCAAAGTTTCCTGTAATTTGTAAGAAATGGAACTCAAAAGAAAAATGTTGTCATGACTTTAGTAAGGCGCAAGTAGGGCATTTAGATGATGGAAGATTTTTTGTGCTTGTATAAAAATTGAAAAATGCAGTATTTATACCTGTGTGACCACATACAAGCCTGCCTGTTTTGGATGCTGCCGGTGTTGTGTTGGCACACATAGCCTTTGTATCAGTGTGCCACCCTCAGAATTTATTCCTCTTTCTAGATAGTAGTTGGTGGACGGCTACCATTGTGGCTTAAGGGAAACGTGCCCGCTTTCATATACTCTGAGCAACTCACCTCTTGACTTCAACCTCCCTACGGCAACTAACACATACAGACAGGAGAGCTGGTAAAATTGGTTTTGAACCACATTTTTTTCTACTTAACTTATTCAAACTAAAAATTCCGTTTCATCTGCCATCTCCTCTTCCTACTGTTGGAGTTAATACCTGGCAATAACATCTTCAACTGCCTTGGCCTTCTTATATAAAAAAAAAGAAAATGAAAGCGGATAAAAAGGAAACAGCATGCAAGCCAGTCCATAGTCAGGCAAAAATCAAGGTTATTAAAAGAAGACAAATACCCTTTGAGTAGATCAATCACCCACAAGAAATTGCATACATTTTCACCATGACAAGCAAAATCACATGGAAGTATATTTAAAAAATATGAATATTCATTTTGGCTGGGCCATTACCAATAACAGAAAAATACAAAATTCTTCTACTTAGGTACCCAGACACATCAGTACCAGAGCATTCACCAGAAACTGCACTGACACCAAATGAGGGGAAAATAGGGAGAGAAGCTTTAGTTTTTGTTGAACCTCCCTCAGGGGTATTCTGACAGAATGCAGGAGACTTCACTGAAAACAGACATTGCACTGTAAGCACCTGGGCAACAATTCCCATGAGAGAACGCTGTCTGCGCCATTTTTAAAAGATGTTTTTACTTGATGACCAAAATATTGTTTTGTAGAAGGAAAGAATTCATAGGGTTTGCATAGTACATCATACATGATAACAGAAATACATCTAAACATTTCACCTTTTACAATATACAGTTTAATAAACTTATTGCAAGATATTAAAGAAAGCATTCATGAAGAATTAAAAAAAAAATGTTTTCAGAAATATCTCAAGCCAATAAATGTCAGAGTTGAAGTTTCACTTGGTGTGGCCAGATGAGGACAAACCTTGGCCTGGCACCTACATAGTGTAGCTACATGCTGGTCACTATTTCTTGTCAAGCCTGATTTATTGCCTCCATGCTGTTCAATTTCACATTTTGTCCTTGTCATATCCCCAGCTCATGATCATTCTGCACTGACCCTTGTAGGGCAGGCAGGGAATATTGATAAAACAATTATCTGCTCTGCGTTCATTTGATTTTCCATTTCAATTACGGATTGGATGAGGGGAAAGAGAAAGATTGCTGCATTGATTTTTTTTCCTCTTACAATAGGAAAGAATTTCTTAGACTCTCTAACTCATGTAATGTGCTTTTATATATATATATATATATATATATATACACACACATACAATATATTTATATTATTACTACACTGTACTGCTAATGGTATAAGTAATTTTGCTCTGTTCACTCCTTGTTGCTTGTTTGTGTTCCCACATTGTTTATCTTCACACTTCCTCTTTTAGTCAGGAGGCTGGACACACTACAAGCTATGGACTTCTCTGCAGACGGCACCAGATTTGCTTCAGGATTGACTGTTGTCGTTCCTTTATAGTTGGGAAAATGGACAGTCACATTTTCTCTCCCCCCCCCCCCCCCTTATGAATCACTCCAATAGCAAAAAACTAACTTTGGCTACAGAAACAGTCAGGCCATTCAAAGTACATATAATCAATTGGTTATGTCGAAGAAACTTAATTATGTCAAATTAATTTTGGGGGGAACATCAGTGCTAGGCTAAAATAAACACCTTCTGCTTTTTTCCCCCAAGTGTAAACTTCCATCAAGCACTTCTGACTGAAACAAGAGTGCTACCACCGAGCCAAATGTTAGTGTGGCTCACATGAAACCCAACTTGCCTCAGTCAGACGGCTGTGGTTTCAAGCCTCAATCAATGTAGGGCTTGAGTACACAATCTAAGATAATACTTAAGTGCAGTACTGAGGAAGTGCTGCATTGTCAGAGGTACTGTCTTTTGGATAAGACTTTAACAGGTCCCATCTGCCTATTCAGATGAATGTAAAAGATCCCATGACACGATTTGAAAAAGAGCATTGCGTTCTCTTGATGTCCTGGACAAGATTCCTCCCTCAGCTGATACCACCAAAACAGATTATCCGGTCATTTATCTCATTTGCTGTTTGTGGGACATGGCTGGGTGCAAACTGGCTGCCACTTTTACCTCTGTACCAACAGTGACTGCATTTCAATAGTAATTCATTGGCTGTGAGGTGCTTTGGCATACCCTAAGGATGTAACATAAGGTGCTATATAAATACAAGTTCTTTTTTCTTTCCAGGTTAGTTGTGGCAGTCAGATAAAAAGCTCCTTGTACCCCATTAATGTACCTTAGCCACAACACAAGAATATAACCTAGTCCTTCCACCTATCAATATTTTCTTTCTTGTGGCCTCTGAGTGAGAGTGCTACTGTGCAACCAATTAGACATGATGGGCAGTTTTTTTATGTGGATTCATGTGCACTATAAACTGAGCCGAGATTGAGAACTCATTTGAGCCAGCAGAGAGGAGACTTTTAGTATATTGGCCTGAACCAGACTCAAATTTCGGTCCCAGGATAAAATCTTGTAAACCACTACCCTACCCAGGTCCCAATGCACATATCTTCCTTGACCAAATTTGACATTCACAATTTATTTTCTTTTTAATTGTATCTGAAATATACACACCTGCAGAAGATAGTTTAAAAAAAGTAAAGATGCTTTTAACCATGTGTCAATCATAACTATAATAACACCTTCGAGCAAAATAATGCTGGGAATTGGTATTTGAAATAGCAACAAACTTTCACACTCCATTTGCCTGGAGACAGGTAGCAGTCCAGCTTTTACTAATGTGCTGCTTATTCATTTGCTCACATATTCATTGAAGTAAAAATAGCTTCCATTTTAAAGAATTGCGTGAGACTCCACAGAGGGATAGAATTCAGGCTAACAACTATGATTCCAGGTGTATGTTACTGATTTCAACCTGACCATCAAGGCAATTGGCAATGGTCAAATAGCAAAACAAATAATCTGAAGGCAAGCAAAGCCAGAACATTATCACAATTTCTAATGATCAGCACTGGCCAAAGCCTAGGAGCAGATCACCTGTCCCATCCCATCTTGGTCACCGAATGGTACATGGAGAGGGAGAATAAATAATCACTGTTCTCTAAATAAATGTAATTCTAGAGTGGCCATAGTGGATGTGCAGCATGAGCCCTGCTTTGCTGTCATACTGTCTGCAGCAATATTGAGTTGGTTTTTAATCAGCTTCGCCATTATCCTGCCAAATGTGGACGTTGGTGAATTCACACAATGCCATCAAACTTCTGTTCAGTCTGCATCAGAAACACCAAGTCCATAACAAGGCTTATTTTGTGATTGCACATGACATCTTTTGGTATCTATTCAGACCATCAGCATAATTTCCTAATCTTCTGTAGATGTTGGGGGTCAAAATTGGTATGCGTTGCGTTTTTCGGACAGGCGCCTAAAAGAAATGGCCCCTGAAATATGTAAATTCGAAGCCTAACGCCTGTTGAAGGACCCCATCCAGAAATGAGTCAGCAATGAGCAGAGCAGGAGTGGGAGGATTCTTCAGCAGGCCCCATGGCCGCTGCTAAAAGGTACATTTTAAAAAAATCTTTTTTTTTTAAAAACGTTCCTGTGGAGCCCGGAGGAGCAGGAGTCGCAATCACCCCCACCCTCCACCGTAACCCACTCCAATTCCCCCTCCCGGGACTTACCCGAGAGCCGCTACCGGTTAAGCCAGGCAGCCCGATGCTGAGCTCTTCACACAGGCGAGGTGCCTGTGGAGGCGCTGAGTATGCTGATGAGGCCCGAGGACCAAGTTACATCTGTATTCGGGCCCCGGTTTGGACTAATAGTGCAGCGTCGAGTTTGAGCCCGAACACAGGCCCAGACCAAAATCTACCCCTTTGTCTTTATGGTGCATGACTGGTAATTTCAGTCATAAGTATATTTGAAATAAAAATGAGCTTGATTCAATATTAAATGTATTCATGTTTTAAGATTTCTTTAATTGTGATGTTTAAATACACCACCTTAGAGATGATGTTGTGCTGCACAAAGAACCCTCAGATAAAATAACACAATTAATGCAGAAATGGTTTCCCAATGCTATCACTTCTAACCTATTGAGAAGAGCTTTTGTTGTTTTATCATTATTCTTTTTTTATTCTGGACACTAAACATTTTATACCACTACAAAACTATGATTTTCAATACAAAAAAAATTTGCTCTTGGCATATCATGGCTCTTGGCATAAATAGGTCAACATTTGGCTAAATGCAAAGGAAAGCAGGCACTCCCAAGGCTGAGTTCACAACAGGATGCCATAAAAAGTCAGCATACTTTCTACTGTTTTGTATGATCACTATAAAGGTTTAAGCAAGAGAGTTTTCTTTTTTTACTATAGAAAACTTTGTATCTTAAGTCAGGGGCTAAAATGTACCTGACAGCCAATCCTTCTGTAATTAGTAGTTTCACTTATCATGAAGATATGTTATGTCACTACACTCCTGATAATCATGGAAAAAATTTAAAATACTTAAAGCCTGCTAATATACTATTTCTACTCAATGATTTGGCACAGCCACAGTCGAGCAGAAAGAGTGCTGTACCTGCGATTTTTCATTATGGTTCAGTGCACGTTACTGCTCACTGGGATTTTCACACGGCCGACCTTAAGGAAATTCAGGCTTTGATCAACATTTAGTGTTCCTGTAGTTGTGTTTCGGGAAACGGTCTCAAATCTCTGAGCCATAAGGTGCCAATGCCGATCCTTCTAAAACCCCAGTGTTTTTCCAAGGCCTGGATTACATTCTGCTACAACCCAGCAATTAAGGTAATGAACTAGCTGAGGTAACGAACCATAATGATCTTTCTCAGTGTCATTTGTCTCCTGCATTCCATTTATGAACTCCTTGCTCATTCACAGCCATCCCTTTAAAACTTGGCCTTAAAACACTGTTTAAAATTTAGCTCATAAAAACAAGCCATTATATAGCACAATTTCACACTCTCCTGTTTAGTGTAAAAAGGACATTTAATTTGCATGAAAAATTCACTGCTTCACAAAAAAGTAAATTAGTTCTTTACAAGTCAGACATTTAAAGATTTTTCTGTTTTTTTAATAGTAACTTTCCTTTATTCCAAACAATGAAGCCCTTTCATATTAATGAAAATTCAATTTCCTTCCATGTACTGCATCAAGACTGAAATGATAATTGGTAGTTTTTCCTTCAAACAAATTCACAATGAGGAGCAATCTTACTGAAGCCCTGTGTTTCTCTCTACTGCTGAATTCGCTGCACTTGATCTTCCATCTCAAGCACTTCAAGCCCAAAATTTCACTTCAATCTCACCTCATCTCTCCATACTACATTAACCCATGGCAATTGCCTTCCAAATGACCCCATTAAGCTGTAATTGCCTCAGCAGGCCTGCACTCTCGCTTGTAATTCTGTACCTCTCATCTCCCAGACGTATCTCAGCATCATCTGATCTTCTGATTCTCTTCACTGAGCTCAGCTTATGACCCCTGTACCACGACCGAATTGGCTACCAAAAGCCCAGCCCTGTCAGTATTTTTCCCCATTCTTCAGAACATCAAGACATAACACACACTTAGAAACAGAAAAATTTATAATCATTATTAAACATTCTTTAGAATAGCTAAATACAATTTTGTAAAATTCTGTAGTTCAATATATGCAGTATTTACAAGTTCTGCTAATAAGCAATTGCAACTCTGACATATGCATTGATTCTTAAGGTTTCATTCTTTCCAGCTTCTAATTTTTTGCCTCAGTCACTTAATTTACACGATGTAGTAGCAAACAAAAAATGGAAGCAACTAATAATTCTGGAGCTGCTCGGGCTGAGAGGGCAGCCGATCAGGTCAGGAGGGGTGGCGATCAGGTTGGAAGTGTCGGGGGGCGGGGGGGGACGGTGGCTGGCAGCAGCCGGTGTTATTTGCATGTGGGGTCGGGAGGAGAACTCCTTAGCGGCCAAAAAACAGGTGCTGCAGGGCTGAATTTCTAGGCCTAAGTTGTAAAAGTCGAAGGTAGAAGAATGCACGAGTGATGCCACTGATTTTGCAAATTTGTAATTTTTGTTAATTTAATTTGATATGGAGGAGAGGGTTTAAGCTAGAGATATGCTTAACTGGGTTAGTATGGGAAATGAGGGGTGAAGTGCAGGCGAGAGGGCTCAAAGTCGATCTTGAAGTTGTTTCATGCTGCAGCTGCTGGTGTTTTGTGGGGTGGAGCAACTCCACAAAACAAATTATGTCAAACCGCTCCCAAGACCCAAACAATATACAAATACTGAGCATGCAAAGTGCTAGTAATCTACTGAGGAATAAAACTTGTTAATACTCTTATTAACATCACATGGCGTTCATAGCCCATTAGAGAAAGTGGAGGTCGCACAGAAATCCCTAATATCAGCATTCAGAAATCATGCTTCTGGTTTATGATGTTATTGGTACTCTGAAATTACATTAGTGCCTTGTAGCGCCTCCCATCTATTTTTAGCACAGGCAATGGTAAAGATACGTTATTTTTTTCCAACTTTGTCAACACAATACACGTGCACATCAAGCAAGGGTCATCGTGTAGGGACCAAGAGCAGGTAACCTGACCAATTTTTCTTGGCAGAAGCTAATAGGACATCTACCATGGCCCTGTGAGATCAGCACAGACAAGGAGTCAAACCTGAGACCGACCTGATGTGTATAGCTCAAAGAAGGAGACTTCACCTCTGAAGCATTGGAAGACCTCTGCGATGCAATTTTTTAAGGAAGAGTATTTGAATATCACATCTTCAACAATGTGTATCAATTTTATGATATCACATAAACTCTTCTCATAACATAGCAGTTTTTTTCTGACAGAAAGCAGCATAACTAGTAAATGTTCAAACAAACTTTGTCAACCATTTTTTTTTAAATTGTTCTTTTGGCCAGTGTTGCAAAGGTGGAAGCCCATCAGCATGCTGAAGTGCCTCCAAACCAAGCCACTGAGAAATCGACAGCAGTAGAGTTTCAGTTAGCCTAACAGAGTGCACATTCTCTGTCCATAGGGGTATATTGCACTGTGCTCGCTGACCTACATTGGCTCTCGGTCAGGCAACGCCTCAATTTTAAAATTCTCATCCTTGTTTTTAAATCCCTCCATGGCCTCGCCCCTCCCTAACTCTGTAACTTCCTCCAGCCCTACAACTCTCTGAGATCTCTGCGCACCTCCAATTCTGGCCTCTTGCGCATCCCTGATTTTATTCGCTCCACCATTGGTGGCCGTGTCTTCAGCTCCCTGACCCTAAGCTCTGGAATTCCTTCCCTAAACACCTCTGCCTCTCTACTGCCCTCGCCTTCTTTAAGACACTCCTTAAAATCTACCTCTTTGACTAAGCTTTTGGTCACTTGTCCTAAAATGTCCTCAAGGCTCGGTGTCAAATTTTGTTTGATAACGCTCCTGTGAAGAGCTTTGGGACTACTTTAAAGGCACTATATAATTGCAAGTTGTTGTTGCTGTTACCCAAGTCCAGAAAGCTCAGGTGCAGATTAGTAATAGCCAAGTAGTGAGTACCTCCGAGCTGCGTGCCTATCCTACCTCGGGACACAGTCTTGCAAAGAAAAAGCATTGGCTTCAGAAAGAAAAGAAGGGGTTGTGTGTTTTCTATTACTAACAGACTTTCGGTGGCATTACTTTTGGGTGAGACAGCTTGGTTACAGCCAAACCATGGGAACCAACACAGCACTGGTAAGCTTCTTGCCACGTGTCCACTCAACCTTAGGGCACTGGTCTGCAAAGTAAAAGCACTGGCTTTAAAGCAGGTTATATGTCTACAGTTTTTGTCTGTTATCGCTGAATCGCAAATAGCTTTCCTCATGGGGAAAGGCACAGAGAAAATGGATAGGATATAGGCTCGGGCTTAAGGCTGACCCAATGCACAAAATACAGGGGTGGGAAGCGGGGTGGGTTGTGGCAGGTAGAATTGTGTGCCAGTCATTCACAGAGCTGGTAGGTGAGCCATTGTATAGCGAGCGCACTCACCTATTTTATTACGTTTCTCAGGTCGGCAGCAGGGAACTCTCATGTCTGCTTCCCACTTTTGGTTTTTGAATCTGATTGGACTCTGTTAACCCCAACAACGATGATACCAAATGGTTATCACAGTCCAATTATGTGGGAAAGAGATACTCAACAATGCTACACTCCTACATCCTTTCATAAATACAGACACAAAATTGTATAACAGTAATATATACAGAAAATACATGATACTTAGAAGTGATAAGGAGGCTTTAAATGGTAAAGAGAATAAATTACAACTGAGGAGTGGCAATAATCTCATTGAGAGGTTGCCATCATAAACCACAAGAGCAAAGCCTGAGTGGTGCATAACATTTATCTGAACTCTGCAATTCACTCCTAATTATCCATTATTTTTATAAAATATACTGTGGAGTTTGTGGGGGGATTTTATTTCATTTTAGCGCCATGTTTTTGTTTCCTGTGGCATATGATACCATTGATCATGTCCACTCTAAAAGATTAACAACGGCAATGTAATCAGTGCAAGTTAATTGAGCGACAATCTACGGTTTTCAGAGATAATAGGAGACCAAAGGGAGTTAGGTGCGTCTGCACATTTAAAAAAATGTTCAGAGCATAGTTCTCTTACTCTTAAGATCAGCTGGCGTTCCAGCAGCTGGTGGATTAGCTAACCTGCCAGTTTATAGTTCCTCACATGTCACCTAGCAGACACATATGCAAGAGATCCCAATGCCAACCACAGTTCGTGAGCTCCAGGAGGTGAGCGATAACGGTAATGTGTACTCACCTCCAGCAATCCCATTGGCAGCATCCACAACACTGATGTCCGCAGAGCCGCCAACTTCAAAATGAATGCAGACCCTGTTCGACAACTTTCTCTGGTCTGTGGGCCCAGAGGCTAGACCTGCAGACAGTTGCATGGTGAGCAGTGAGCTGGAAGATCAGCTGACTGATCAGCTGTGCAGCAGCAACTAATCTTAGCTGAAGTATTGAAGGTGATTGCTGCTTGAGAGGGCTGAGGTGGGCAGGTGGAGAGAGGCAGGAGTCGGCTGTGTACAGTAATTTGGGGACTTGATTATCTGCCATTTTCTATTATCTGCTGGGAGTGGGCCCCTCATTATAATGGATATTGAGGTTCCACTATAACTCAATTATGCATTATAACAGAACACATAATGATAATGAGTAGCATAACCAGTTTATTAAATGAATGCAGAAGACCTCATAGCTTATGCGCAAGTCTCTTAAATTACAGGATCTTCTTTTAAGCGAAGAATGAAAAGGGTATTCCATATTTCCTTATTGTACATCCTCGATGCATACTTCATTGAACTTCAGACTGATAGTTTCGGCTTCTCTACAGCCTCCACCCACAAAACAAGACAAGTCCCTGATCCTAGACCAACGAAATCTCCAACCTCCAAGTCAGCAAGCCAAACTGATGACAATGGTGTATGATAAAAGAATAAAATTACAAGTATGATAACAATTTACACAGAAAATGGAATCTAATGGAGAAGTTATAGTAAATTTTCCAAGTTCATTCAACAACTCAAAAGTATAACTTTATCAGCAAATCTTTTCTTATCAGAAAAAGTGAAGAAAAAAGTGATATTTATATTGTTTGAAATGATTAGGTCACTGGAATTTATGTTCCAGTATCAGCGTGTAGAACCACTTTGTTTAAGAAAGGAAAGGGTAAATTGCTTCAACATCTTGCAAATATCACAGTAGTAACCATATGCTTGGGTTATAATCCATATTGATGTTTGCAGGATGTCAGTACCTTTCCCATTACTACAAGTGACAGCACCTCCACCAAAAATCTGTTTCTAAGCATGTGCAAATTATTCCTACATTGTGCAGAACAGCTGTAGCACCAGTGCATCGTTCAAAAGAAAATCTGAATCCCTGCAAAAAATGTGCAGAACGGAATTACAGTATGTATTCGCTCACCAGTTACTTGGAGTAATATTAACTCAATGTCTTAACATTTTACATGTAATATTGTACAGAACCTGCAACTGTCGATCTTCAATTACTATAATCTTCTCCATCACAACTAACATAAAGGCAAAAATCAATCCGCATGAATGAAATGGATACCTACACTTGTGTTATTTGAATATAATTTCCATAGAACTTTATTAATGTAAATACACAATTTGTGAATGTATATTTTTGTTTTTAGGTTTTTTTAAATCAATTTTATAAAGTAAAATATTGTGACTGATGCTATATGAAAAACAATGAGCTTTTTTATGCTTTCCAATGTACATCGCTAACATATTCGGAGTGTCCATGGCAAATGTAGCATTAACTCTAATTCTACCTTTTATATGTTAAAAAAATTATGTGAAATGCTAACAGTAAATCCATTCCTTTTAAAGTGGAGAGCTAACAGTAATAAATTTTTGCTTTCAGTTTGCTTTCAGTTTTAATCAGGTTTCATGTCTTAAACGTGCACTAGTCAGTGACGCTAGACACTATGCCTCCCAACTTTGGTTCACCTTTGGAATTCCACAAGGGACACTGTGTCAAGACTGTTCAGGTTTTTTGATGACTGCTGCATGGGTAACTAACGTGTAAATGCAGATATGTATGGAAAGCGATTCTGACAGTGATGTATTGCAACTGGTACCAGATGTCGACAAGGGACGCTCGGCCAGGCACAGGGGGTTACACCGCAACAGAGCACTAGCTCCCAACCAGTCTACTATATGATCAGGAGCCACTCATCCTCCTATCATAGTCTCATTACATCAATCAGCACCCGTTTACCCCACACATTCACTTAATGCTATCTCTTTTTTGCTTCAATATTATGGGAAGTAGTAGCAGTTTCAAGCATTCCAATTGCTGCTCCGATGGGAATTTCCATTTCACATACCCAGCCTTTCTCCTTCCACTTACAACACAAAGCTTCACACCAATCTAAAAAGCCTTGCGGGATTACCTACAGCTATCACTTAGAGCCAAAGCAACACTATCTGTATGCCTGTTGATTGGGCTGTTTAAAGAATATGTTTTCTAAAATTACAAAAGAACCAAAAAATTGAATGTGAGCAGAGTTTCACTGGAGAGAGAAAAAGTCGAAACAGCTTAAAACTAAACCCAACACACACATATAGTTTTACAAATGAGGCAAAATGCTTTGTTACTGTTGTTCCTTTTCTTCTACAGGAACGACCAGACTAAAATCATATTTACATTAACACTATTCAGAACGCCACAAAACAATTTTGCCAGAGTAGTTCAAACAGAGACAGTACATTGGAGTTGGGGTATATTCACAGGCAATTATATAAACACAACAAAAAACTACAGAAATATGTGAGATTACTAAGCAAGCAATCTATTGAATTAGGACATGAAGGTAACTCAGAATGTCACAGTTTTCAAGTAATACAACAGATTAAATGCTTCAGAAAAGTCTGCACTGTCCATTGATTTAGACTGAATCTGTAGCCCTAAGATTAACACGTTTAATGGGACAAGCTTCCCTAAAAACACACAATTAAGTTTTTCTAAATTTAATGCTAATTGGTTATTGACTAAACAGGTTGTGCAAGCCTCTTGAATTCCAAATGTCACACACCAGTAAGTTAATTTAAACTCCAAACCAAATTTGTTTTAAACATCAAATTCATATTGGTTGGTAAATAGCAGAAATACTTGTCAAACTGCTAGCTTGACCAATAAATGCACAGCAGAAAACAACTTGTGCTTAAATTAATTGAAAGAGATAAGCTAGTTTTCTGAATAATAATAGCATTTTTATGTCATTTTTTTAAAAGAAATTCTGTCTAGTTCTTTGTGGCACATTTTCAAAATAACTACAGTATTAATGCATGGCCCTTATTTAATCACTGGCTAATTTACTCCTGACAGAAAGTAAATTCCACTATTTTCTGCGAGGCTTTATGAAATTGCCATCATTTTTAATTAATTCTTAATTAAAATATATTACACCACAGCTTCTACCCATCTCTCTTGATATTCTAACATAATCAATTCAGGACCATTTACATATCATTAATTAAAAGCCTTCCTCTCTCATCCTTAAAATCATAATGAGGCTCTATTTCTCATTAACTGCCTTTAAGGGATAAAATAACAATACGGCCGAGAATGAATAGCAATTTCAAAAAGGAACCCTCTTTCAGAATCCAGACAGCTACCCAATAATCTCTTCTACCTAAAACTTTATCACACATTGTTATTTTACTCTTATTAAATAAGAAAGACTTGTTGAAGAAATATCCAATCTGCTGTACACTTTGCATTTCTCCAATCAAGAGGCACCACATTTTTCCCCAAATACCAATAAAGTCCAACCTAGAGTTGCTCCATAGCGCACTAAACACATTTTTGGATCAGTAAGGCTGGTGCAGGCTAATAACCAATTTCTTTTACAAGACCACACACGGTCTGGAATGAGTTGCTACATAACAGAAAACAGACGTGGAGATTTATGTTTAAACTTAGCAAAAGCAATTCAGGCAGCTCAAAACTGAAGATAGAAGCTGTCCAATGATAGCTTCTTGTGCTAATCCTTGGTCCTGTCTCTCTATTTGATTACCAATTCAACATCCATTTTTTCCCACTAGACCAGACCTGGTTTGAGTGGTCCAGCATTGATCAAATATCCTGCATTCATTCAAAATTTATAATTTTGCAGGTCGTTTGTGTGATCGCACTGTATATGATCAAAATGGACTAAAATACAAGTTCTTTCTTCTCTCTCTTAGATCAGATAAATCATATTCTTATCACTGTACCCAATCATTTGCAGGTGCACCACCACAACTTGTCAAGACAGCCTGTCTAAGCCTTCACATGTCAGGCAAAATCGCTGCAGTTGTGTTTTGGCCTGTTGACAGCAATTTATTTTGATGCGCTGTCACAATACCAGCATCCTAGACGCTTTACGCTAAGGTGCCAACAAGTTCTGCAATACTTTTGTGCTGCCAGATGCCACAGGTTGGGAGTGAGAACACTGACACGTTTTAATGATTTTTCGGTGTGTGTTCCACAGATGTTGCAGTATGACTATGTCTCCCTAACCATGGCATGCTGACAACTAAAGTCCTGCAGCACGATGGATTTCCGTCAGCAAAGGACATTGACACAGTTTGCCAGTGTCAAAATGCCAACACAAGGCATGTCTCTCAAATAAAATATCGTCTTCATATCACATTTTACAATACATGCGATAATCTATTCTTCACAATGGCAACTGTAAAATGAAACGTTTAATTGTTTTGCCCCCCCCCCCATAAACTTACAAAATTATATGCTTAAAAAATTCTGCTTGTAACTTTACCTTTTAAAATACAGAACCTTCATGTTTCATCTACAAACTAGTGCATAAAATGTTTGAATTTTGTAAATGCAGCTCTGGAGAAAAAAAAAACCCAAAAGACAACATATTAAATTTTAAACAGTGGTTACACAAGTCACATGAACTCCAAGACTAGGGTACTTCCTTTAAATACATCGAATACCATTTCAAACCCAACAGGTGGTCCGATGACCTGCTTACAAAGCTTCAGCAAAATGCCTCTCTCAGGCCAGAAGCTGAAGTGTGGAAAAGCTGTGCACACTGAATCATCGGCCGATTATTCCACCCTCCCTTGCAAGGAATGTCTTGCCTTCACTCAATGCCTCCTCCTACTGAAAGTACAAAATCTGGAAGTTGTTATATGGAGAATCCCATCTGTGAACCTGCCTCCCAGCACTGTGTACAAGCTGCTAACTCACCGTTCAACCTGAACAACTATATAAAAAAAATAGAATGCGGATTACTTCTACAACACAACTGAGAAGTTCTGATTAGGTGTTAAACTACACGTGCACAGTTATCCAAACCATACGGTTTACACTTCAAGCTATTCAGTTTATGTTCCCCCAATGACATAGTGGTTAAAATACATTACATACTGTCATATTCTGCCATATACAAACCACGAATGAGGATCACCTGGTTTAATCCTAGTTCTGGATTATAATCGCTGATCTCAACTGGGGTGAGAAGAAGCATGGGACACTCCAACTGGCCAGTATCACTAGGGTTGGGTTAAATGGCCTGTTTCTGTGCTGTATATTATATGTAATTCCCACTCCTGTTCGCTAACCAAAGCCCCTACTGAAAGGGCACATCTGCAAACATCAGGTGACGAAAGGACTGGGATCAGTCAAAGCTACAGAGGTGTAGCCCAGCATGAGTCACTGGGATAGAAATTGATAGCCTTGCGCCTATTGAAGGGCCCCTTGCTGAAATCAGTTTAGGATGAGCGGAGCAAGGACGAGCAGGAATGCTCCCCGACTCCACAGTCATCACGATCATGATAAGCCCAGACAAAAATCTAGCTTGCTATGTTCATGAAAGGAGAGAAAGAGCATTATTTCATTAATTTTGTTATATTTTAGATATGTACACATATACACAATACAATTCCAGTCCCTGTAAAAACAAGCATTGTTAAGCTCCACCTGAACGATTGTGGTTCTCCATTTTCTTTTATATTTCCTCTGCCTTTTATTCCCCTACCTTTGCATTATACACATTTCAATTTAACTTCAACCAGGAGATGTGCGAGATTTACTCAGGCTGGCTCACTCTCTGACTTTCTCTAATGAAGAACCTGGCCTCTGCGCTCCACCCCTCCCCGGCAGTAAGGCTGAAATAAAGAATGTGTTATCTGGAGAAAATCACAACACACATCTATGTGGCACAGCATATAGAGAACCAAGGTTCTGCAGTGTCCTGCAAATGGGAGGTTATTAGAAGGCTGTTTCATAAACTAAGATTGTGCTTCTGTTCATCACTTTCAAATGTAGTCTGTATTAGTATAAATACCTCACTGATTCATTGGCCTAGAAATTGAGGTTGCGCTGCGCCGGGGCTTAACGCCGGAAATTTAGCGCCGGTGCTAAGTCGCGCTGTGCGCGCCAAAAATTCAGTAGCGCCGCGCCCAAACGGCTGCCGGCGCTACTGAAGGCTGTTTGCGCCTGAAAACTGGCGCTACGCGCCGCATTGCGGCGCTATTCCGGCGCTGCGGCGCCCGATGCGGTGCGGCAGGCTCGGGAAGTGCAGGCCTCCTCCTTCAGTTAAGGAGGAGCTGCCTGCACCCGCCCGCTGGCCGGTAAAATCTTCACAAAAATGAGCCCGGCACCTCGGGGAAGTGCCGGGCTCGCAGCCGAGAAGCATCTGTTCCGCGGGGGGGGGGGGGGGGGGAGTCCGGGAAGGGAGGTGCGGGCAGGCAGCCGGCGGGAAAGCGGCCGGCCGCCGCTCCACCTTTATGCGCCGGCGCAAAGTCGTGCAAGACTCTGTTGCCAGAGTCTTAGTTGCGGCTGCCACGGGCGAGGCGGCCGCAACTGAATTTCGGCGCTGGGGCCCGTCACCACGGCAACCGGGACGCTGCGCACACCGATGACGTCATCGGTGCCGGCGCAGCGCTACCGGTGTAACGCCGATGTTGGGCCCTGGTCAATTTCAAAACCAGCTGTAAGTCCAGCGCAATGCCCTCTAGCGCCGCAAAATGGGCGCTAAGCCCACTCAATTTCTAGGCCATTGAGTTTCCTAAAATGTAATTGTTGGGCAGCCATTAGTTCCAATGCTACAGTGCAGGACTCGCAAGCAGAACTCAAATTCCAATCTCGTTGGAGGAAGCCCAGATGTGAATATCTAAAGAACAATCTTGCTTAGAACTTGGGTAGAGGGGAACCCGTTTGAATCTGTTACTGATATTAGGTTAATGGACTTATAGTTGCTTTGGTCAGATTTGCCAGCCTTTATAAATATTTGTTGATTTCCCGTGGCACTGCTCATGAAGAAAAATGACAAATGCATTGGCTTGAATTAGTTTGCTGTATTTACATTTCAATTTTACAGCCAGGATATATGGCACCCTGTCCCAGGGTTGAACCCGCTAACTTATCAAGTTCCTCCACCATGCGGACTTCAAAGTCCTCTAGGATAGTGGGTACACTACAGAAACAGATAGCAAGTTAATGTAAATTCTATGTAGTAAATACTTCTAGAAAATATAAATTTTAAGTGTTACAGTACCTTCTCTATGCATGCTAGCCTCATCACTTGTAAAAATCAGGTCCAGATGAGAGTTGCCCCGAGTGAGGTCCCTAACACATTGGGTCAAAAAGCAATCTTGTACCTCATCAGTCCAATTCTGTTCCCTCACTGCCATTAAGGAATTCCTAGTTTGTTTGAAGTCACCCATTCTGACAAGAATCCTGTCTTTATATACCCTTCTTGTCTCATTACTTAATATGTCGTCATCGTCCTATTCTGCCCAGGAGGTCTACAGCAGGTTGTGATATAGTCCATTTCTCCTCTATCAACTTGGTTTACCCCAAAAACAGTGCTCATTGTCTATCAGTCCAGTATCACTTGATCAGCACCACTGGCTTCTCAATCATTTGTCCCAAAATTCTATTTGTGAACTCTCTACCTGTTCCTAAGAACGGGAATAACCAGATGTTACTAATTTCAAGTCTGCGCTAGTCATTCACTGAGATTCAGCATCAAACTTTCTTTGTTGCAGTTCCCACATCCTTTACGATCGGGAGTTTACCTTTACTGCCCAATATCTAGTCTTCGATAGGGTGACTCAGGGGCCGTATCAAATCCCTTGTTATGTGAAATGAATATTTGTAATCCCGCACATGCTGCCGTGTACGCTTCTCTAATCTTCCAAAAGGCAAACGGATTGATATATACTTGGCCTCATCTCACTAAAGTGTTAATCACTGAAGTATTAATGAACTGGTTTATTTTATAACCAAATAAGCAGACAGAGTAACACTTAAAAGTACATCTCATCTTACTTTAACTTAATTCCATAACACTCCTCGTAACAAAGATTATAACATACACCACACCATCCCTGGTAGCGGGCTAAATGAAACTTTCCTAACCAATGAGTCATGTGAACCTGGCCGGTACTACTTTATGAAGATCACGCTACTGTCTCTCTCCCTTACCAGCTCTTCCAAACTGACCGTCTCTTGAGGTCATGGGCTGGATCTTCTCAGCCTCGAGGAGACAGGTACGGAGGCAGGACTGCCGGTAAAGTTGCAGAATTTGGGGGCGGGTGGCAAACAGGTAGTTAACAGGCAGAAAATAGGATTATCCCCATTTTTCATTCCGCAGTGCGGGCTTCCCGACCTGGGGGAACCCCGCCAGGGTGTAGGAGCCGAGTAGGAGGTCTGCGGGGGTCGGAGGGGTCTGAAAGTGCAATGTAGAGGTGAGTGATGAGTTCAAGTGCGGAGTGGTAAGTGTGTGAGGTGAGTGTAAAGTGTTAGAAAATGTTAACTTACCTTTGTTTCTTCCTGCAGCCTTCAGCCGCTGTGGAGCCAGAGTCCCGACATTTCCATTGTAGAGATCACAGACTGGCTGTTGGATCCTCCGATCCAACAGTCATCTGATTTCTACAAAGTAGAAAGGTTTAATGAGTCCTGAACATAAGGAGTGTGTGACAGCTTCACAGAGCTGTCAAGCAATGACATTTCTTCTTTCAAAAATTCTTGACAGATGACACGTCATACGTTGACGTGCTCTGTCACTGACTTCCCCCTAATTGGCCTGCTGAGCCCGCTGGGCGGGCTTAACAAGGTCAATCGGGAAAATCCCGCTGGTTGGCCAAAGGCTGATGGAGGCGGGACTGAAACCAGGCAAGCAGCAGTCCCGCCTCCATTCATAAAATCCAGCCCCATGTGTTTTTTCCCCTAGCAGGACAGGAAGCCATGGGCTTGACCTCTGAGTACTGCCAATTAAACTAGTTACATCTAATCCACATCACCCAGCACTTTTACGATAGCAAAATACTGCAGATGTTGGAAATCCGAAATAACAACAGAAAATGCTGGAAAAACTCAGCAAGTCAGGCAACATCCGTGGAGAGAAATTTGAGTTGACGTTTCGGGTTTGACCCTTCTTCAAAACTGGAGAGAAAAGGAACTAGATCGAAGGCAGGGCTGCGATTGGACAAAAGAATTAAAGAACCAAAAGAAGTAAAAGAGACTAGAAGCTAGACGAGATGGTAATAGGCTGTGATTAGGTGTAAAGTGTACTGGCAGGGCAAAAGATAGCTGCCAGGTGTGAGAGAGAAACAAAAGGAAAGGGGGGGGGGGGGAAAGGAAAGGAGTGGAAAAATATAAGTGAAAATGAAATAGGGGCCGAGGTTATGATCTGAAATTGTTGAACTCGATATTGAGACCGGAAGGCTGCAGACTGCCTAATCGGAAGATGAGGTGCTGTTCCTCGAGTTTACGTTGAGCTTCCGTGGAACAGTACAAGAGGCCAAGGACGGTGAGGTCCGAGTGGGAATGGAGCGGTGAATTGAAATGACAGGCGACCGGAAGCTCGGGGTCACCCTTACGGACTGAACGGAGGTGTTCCGCAAAGCGGTCACCCAATCTGCGTTTGGTCTCCCCAATGTAGAGGAGACCGCATCGTGAGCAGCGAATACAGTATACTAGATTGCGAGAAGTACAAGTAAATCGCTGTTTCACCTGGAAGGGGTGTTTGGGGCCCTGGACAGTGGGGAGGGGGGAGGTATAGGGGCAGGTGTTACATCTCCTTCCCGTGCAAGCGGAGGAGATGTAACACCTGCCCCTATACCTCCCCCCTCCCCACTGTCCAGGGCCCCAAACACCCCTTCCAGGTGAAACAGCGATTTACTTGTACTTCTCGCAATCTAGTATACTGTATTCGCTGCTCACGATGCGGTCTCCTCTACATTGGGGAGACCAAACGCAGATTGGGTGACCGCTTTGCGGAACACCTCCGTTCAGTCCGTAAGGGTGACCCCGAGCTTCCGGTCGCCTGTCATTTCAATTCACCGCTCCATTCCCACTCGGACCTCACCGTCCTTGGCCTCTTGTACTGTTCCACGGAAGCTCAACGTAAACTCGAGGAACAGCACCTCATCTTCCGATTAGGCAGTCTGCAGCCTTCCGGTCTCAATATCGAGTTCAACAATTTCAGATCATAACCTCGGCCCCTATTTCATTTTTACTTATATTTTTCCACTCCTTTCCTTTCCCCCCCCCCCTTTCCTTTTGTTTCTCTCTCACACCTGGCAGCTATCTTTTGCCCTGCCAGTACACTTTACACCTAATCACAGCCTATTACCATCTCGTCTAGCTTCTAATCTCTTTTACTTCTTTTGGTTCTTTAATTCTTTTGTCCAATCGCAGCCCTGCCTTCGATCTAGTTCCTTTTCTCTCCAGTTTTGAAGAAGGGTCAAACCCGAAACGTCAACTCAAATTTCTCTCCACGGATGTTGCCTGACTTGCTGAGTTTTTCCAGCATTTTCTGTTGTTATTTCACCCAGCACTTTGTTGTTCTGTGGATTTTATCCCTTGTAAGCTGCATATCACCATTTCAATGTAAATTACATTGTATTGTTTTCATGGGCAAATATTCAGAAATTCTAAAAGGTAACATCAGAGAATACAGCTTTGTAGCCTCTCTGTTTCAATTTCCAGGCAATATGCTTAGACCCACTTTTGATACCTCTGTTTGCTGATCCGCAAGTTCTCCCCACTCACTGCACTGGCCCACCGATCCTCTCATCAATATCTGCAACTTTAACCAACAAGAAGCTGTTTACTAGCCTGACCATCCAAATCAAAGAAGATAATGACAATATACGTTGAGGGGAGGGAGAAAATTCACGGAAGTGGAGAAAATCTACAAAAATTGTGAGTTATTAAGGAGCATATTTAAAAAATCTGCTCACATGCTGTACAATTGCAGAGTTAGCTAAGCTTTCTCCAAGCCACATCCTTTTAAACACAAGGGAATTTGAAAAAATACAAGTAGTTTTCTGAATCATAACTTTAAAAAAAAATAGAATACAGTTTCTACCTCCCTCCCAGCAGGTATAAAATAATAAACAAAGTCAGTAAAGCATAAGGACTGGAGGAAAAAGACCATTTTAAATCTGTAGCCATTAAGACAGTATCTGTGAGTTACTTGGCATCAGAACGTACATAGGAACAGGAGTAGGCCATTTAGCCCCTTGAGCCTGTTCCACCATTCAATGAGATCATGGCTGATCTGCGACCAAACTCCATATATTCACCACTGCCCCATATCCCTTAATACCTTTGGTTAACAAAAATCTATCAATCTCAAATTTAAAGTTAACATTTGACCTAGCCTCAATTGTCATTTGCGGAAGAGAGTTCGAAACTTCTACCACCTTTTGCGTGTAGAAGTGTTTCCTAACTTCACTCCTGAAAGGTCTGGCTCTAATTTTTAGACTATGCTCCCTAGTCCTAGAATCCCCAAACAGCAGAAATAGTTTCTCTCTATCTACCCTATCAGTTCCCCTTAATATCTTGAAAACTTCGATCGAATCACCCCTTAACCTTCTAAATTCCAGGGAATACAACCCTAATTTGTGTAATTTCTCCTTGTAATTTAACCCTTGGAGTCCAGGTATCATTCTGGTAAATCTATGCTGCACTCCTTCCAATATATCCTTCCTAAGGTGTGGTGCCCAGAATTGCTCACAGTACTCCAAGGTGTGGTCTAACCAGTGTTTTGTATAGCTGCAGCATAACTTCTACTCTTGTAGTCTAGTCCTCTAGATATAAAGGCCAGCATTCCATTAGCCTTTCTGATTAATATCTGTACCTGTTCATGACATTTTAATGATCTATGTACATGGACCCCCAAGTCTCTTTGGACCTCCATTGTTTCTAGCCTTTCACCATTTAGAAAGTACTTTGTTCTACCCTTTTAAGGTCCCAAGTGGATGACCTCACATTTGCCTACATTGAAATCCATTTACCACAGTTTTGCCCTTTCGTTTAATCTATCAATATCTCCCATTATCCCTACACTCTGTCTCCTGCCGCTCAGCCATTTTCCTAACCAGGTCAATAATTTGCCTTCAGTTCTATGAGCTTCATCTTTAGCTAACAGTCTCTTTTGAGGGACTTTATCAAATGCCTTCTGGAAGTCCATGGGGGAGAAATTCCCCATCTTTGCGCCTCACATGGGGGGCGCTAATGGGGCACAAAGGCCTTTTTGCCCGGGCGCGGTGCTGACCGCGCCTCCCACCAAATTCCATGGGAGGTTAGCGGCGGCACTACCAGGTTGCGCTCCGATCTCCTGCACCCGTAGATAGTGATGTCATCACTGGGTGCATCGCCCCAGCACAAAAATTCCCCTTCGCCCCCTGCAGCAACGCCGGGCAATGGCAACGACTGCTGCAGGGGACACGAGCAGGGCAGCCGGCCGCTAGCGGGGCGGAAGTTAAAGGTGAGGTGGCCGGCTGCCCTGAAAAAAAGTCGGGTTTTTAAAAACTTCTTTTTGCGCCTCCAGACGTGGGGTCCGTGCCGCAATCAGTCAGCCCGGCACTCTGCTTGAGTGCTGGGTTGATCGCGCGGCAGCCAGCTCCCCGGTGGTCCAGGTAAGTTTTTAAAAAACTGAAGAGTTCGCAGCGTGGGGCCCTTCCCTTTAATTCAGGGAAGAGCCCCTGAAACGCGGCAGCGCCACGCTTGGCCACTCGTGGCGCAGCTAAGCACATCGCCCCGGGTCATGAACTTCCCCTCCTCTTGCACTCCAAGAAGGAAGTGGAGCACTTGATGTAGTGCTCCACTTCCCTCTTGGAGCAAAAAAATGGGAATTTCAGAGAGGCTGGAAGTTAGCGCCTGGCGCCAACTTTTCCAGCTTTTCTGATTTAGTGCCCCAAACGGGGCTCATGGGGATTTTCTCCCCCCATATAAATAACATCCATAGACATTCCACTACTTTAGTCACCTCTTCAAAAAATTCCATAAGGTTAGTCAGGCATGACCTACCCTTCACAAATCAATGCTGGCTCTCTCTGATCAGCTGAAAATTTTCAAGGTGTTCAGTCACTCTATCCTTAATTATAGACTCTAATCATTTCCCCGACAACTGATGTTAGGCTAACTGGTCTATAATTCCCTGGTTTCCCTCGCTCACCTTTCTTAAATAGCGGAGTGACATCCGCAATTTTCCAATCCAAAGGAAAGGTTCCCGAATGGAGAGAACGTTGGAAGATTATAGTTAGGGCATCTGCAATGTTCCCACCTACTACTTTTAAAATGCTGGGATAGAAACCATCTGGTCCTGGGGATTTTTCACTCTTTCGTGCCATTATTTTCTTCATTACTGTTATTTTGCTTACATTAATTTTGGTGAGTCCTCGTCCCTGATTCAATATTAGTTTCTTTGGAATGTCCGTAATGCTTTCCTCTTACTCTACCGTAAATACTGATGCAAAGTAATTATTCAACATGTCCACCACTTCCTTATTTTTATTTATACAATATCACCATTATCAGTTTTCAAGGGTCCCACACATTGCTCCTGACCACCCTCTTTTTTCCAATATAACTGTAAAACATTGTGTGTTGATTTTGATATCCCTTGCAAGTTTCTTTTCAAACTCCTTTTTGTAGCTCTTTCTATCTGTTTTGTCACCTTTTGTATCTCTCCCAGTTGCCAGGATCTGTACTAGGTTTGGCGCTTTTTGTACGGTTTTTCTTTCAGTGTTATGCTGGCCTTTACCTCTTTAGTCGTCCATGGCTGTTTCTTTTGGCAAGTAGGGCTCTTGCCCCATAGGGGTATAAACTGGTTCTGTATCACATTAAATTCTTGTTTGAATACCACCCACTGACCTTCTGTCGTTTTACCCATTAACAGATTTGCCCAGTTTACTGTGGACAGTCTCCGTCTCATCGTATTGAAGTCAACCTTACCTAAATCTAGAATCTTAGTAGCTGTTTTGCGTTTCTCCCTTTCAAACACTACGTTGAACTCAATCATATTATGATCGCGATTAGATAAATGTTCACACACTGTTACGCTGTTAACTAAATCTGGCTCATTACTCACGACTCAATCGAATATGGCCTGCCCCCTTGTTGGTTCTAGGACATACTGTTGCAGTAAACTATCCTGAACACATTAAAGAAATGCAATACCTTTCTGACATGAGCTAGTCTGCTTCTCCAAATCTGTATGAAAGTTAAAATTCCCCATTAAAACCACTCTGCCTTTGCGACATACTTGTCTAATCTCTGCATTTATACATTCTACCACTTCACAGCTGCTACCACTACAGTCTTGAATCCTTTTCTATTTCTTAATTCTACCCATAAAGTCGCCACTGCCTGCTTACCCCTCGTTCTATCCTCTCTTATCATTTAAGTGATTTCATCCTTAATCACTAAGCTGCTCCTCCCCTCTACCGTTTCCCCTATTTTTCCTGTAGACCTTATAACCTGGTATTTAGATCCCAGTCCTGACCGTTTTGCAGCCATGTCTCAGTAATGGCTACCATGTCATACCCTCCAAGTTGAATTTGTGCCTGCAGTTCATTCAATTTATTCCTTATACTCCGTGCGTTTGTATAAAGAACGCTTATTTGGGCCACACCCCCTCACCTGTCCTTCAGCTCTAATGTTTTACTCACACATTTCTTATTTATCTCTCCTGGTTTAATTACTTTACATCTGTTAGTTTTCCCTTTACCTGTAGTGCCTAAAGCACAATTTCTGACTATTACTCTACTCTCTTCCCCTTCATTGGTTTTATAACTATTATTTATACTACCTTTTCCACCTGAGCCCTCCCACCCGCCTGTTTTTTTTTAAATTTTGTTTATGGGATCAGGGCGTCGCTGGCAATGCCAGCATATATTGTCCATCCCCAGTTGCCCTTGAGAAGGTGGTGGTGAGCCGCCTTCTTCAACCGCTGCAGTCCATGTGGTGAAGGTACTCCCACACTGCTGTTAGGGAGGGAGTTCCAGGATTTTGACCCGGCGACGATGAAGGATCGGCAATATACTGTATTTCTAAGTCAGGATGGAGTGTGATTTGGAGGGAAACTTGTCCTTCTAGGTGGAAGAGGTCGCGGGTTTGGGAGGTACTGCCAAAGAAGCCTTGGCGAGTTGCTGCAGTGCATCTTGTAGATGGTACACACTGCAGCCACGGTACGCCGGTGATGGAGGGAGTGAATGTTTAAGGTGGTGGATGGGGTGCCAATCAAGCAGGCTGCTTTGTCCTGGATGGTGTTGAGCTTCTTGAGTGTTGTTGGAGCTGCACTCATCCAGGCAAGTGGAGAGTATTCCATCACACTCCTGACTTGTGCCTTGTAGATGGTGGGAAGGCTTTGGGATGTCAGGAGGTGAGACACTCACTGCAGAATACCCAGCCTCTGACCTGCTCTTGTTGCCACAGTATTTGTGTGGCTGGTCCAGTTAAGTTTCTGGTTAATGGTGACCCCCCAGGATATTGATGGTGGGGGATTCGACGATGGTAATGCCATTGAATGTCATGGGGAGGTGATTAGACTCGCTTGTTGGAGATAGTCATTGCCTGGCACTTCTGTGGCGCGAATGTTACCTGCCACTTATCAGCCCAAGCCTGAACGTCATTTACTAGTTTAAAGTCCTCATGACCGCCCTATTTATCCTTTCCGCTAGGACCCTGGTCCCAGCCCGGTTCAGGTGGAGCCCATCCCAACGGTACAGTTCCTTCCTGTCCCAGTACTGGTGCCAGTGTCCCATTAAATGGAACCCCTCTTACCCACACCACTCCTTCAGCCACGTGTTTACCTCCCTAATTTGCTTATCCCTACGTCAATTTGCACGTAAAAATGCAGAGATTATAACCCTTGAGGTCCTGTTCTTTAATTTAGCGCCTAGTACTCTCCAACAGGACCTCTTGCCTACTCTTTCTAATGCTGTTGGTCCCAACATGGACCACAATGACTGGATCCTCCCCCTCCCTCTCCCTCTCCAATATCCTTTCAAGTCGGTTCGAGATGTCTCTCACCCTGGCACCAGGTAGGCAACGTACCATGTGGACTCTCAGTCCTGCTTCAAAAGGACGCTATCCTTCCCCCCAATTATTGAATCCCCAACTACTACCACATTACGCTTCCCCTCCTCCTCTTCCTCCCCCCTTTGGACAGACTCCTGCTCCAAGCATTCTGGCTGTCCTTCCGACAGTCTTTATCCTTATCCTCACACAAGTACATTGTGCCTGTTGGATAACATCAGTTTCTGCAGATCCTCGTTCTCTATCTCACCTGACTTCCCCATACTCTGTACACTATTGGTCACACCAACCCCATTCTGATCTTGCACCTCTCTACGAGGTGTGACCGAGGTCTGGAGCAAACTGTCCAGATACTCCTCCCCCTCTCTTATGTGTCGGAGTGTCTCCAACTCGCACTTTGCTCAATGACTCTGAGCTGGAGAGATTCAAGACGGAGACATCTACTGCAGACGTGTTCGCTTGGGACATTCTCACTGTCCATAAACTCTCATATACTGCAATCCAGACATACAGCCTGCTCTTCCATATCTTAGTCTATATTACTTATATCTCTTTTAATCTGTTGTGAGTTTTTTTTTTACACACTAACTTGCACTAAGCACTAAAACACTGGACAAAATTTTAAATACTTACTGCAAGCTTACACGAACCACTACCAGTATTGGAGGCAAAAAGCAGCACCTCCTTCACCCTCTGCACTGAATTCCCACTCTCACCAAATGCCCAACTTTACACTCTGTTTACAATGCATGCTGTTTATGACAACTCTGTGCAACCACCCTGTGCGTAAAACCAACATTGAGGCGATTCATTTAATTTGCATACAAGTGTCTTGGCAATTAAAGACCTGTAGTTTAAACTGGCAACCAACAAATCAGATCGGTCAGCAATGATGTTGTAAAAGCTTAAAATACATCACTAGGTCCTGGCTGCTGTTACGTCTGTAGTTTATATTCTTACCTTTGTATTTTAATTCCAGTAGATTAGATATATATTTTACATCATAGGCTGAATTTGAGAAATTGTTTTTGAGTCATAATCTCTAGACAACACTAAACAGCCAATGAATTAATGGCCTCACTTAAGTGTTCTCTCCAACCTCAATCACTGCATCACAATAGTTGGCAAGTAAAAAAATTGCTGGTTCCAAAATTTTCCAAAGATATAGTTAAAAATATATTCATGGGGCCCAAGTGCGAAAGTGTGCTAGCACATCCTCCATTCACCTATGTGACTGTGGCTTGAATCCACTCCACAATGAGGTGAAAATCTTTGGGCTAGAAATTCATTATAGCCCAGGGATGGGCGGTAAAATTAGAAAAGCTGGAGAATTCGTGCCAGGCGCGAATGCTTTCAACTGCACGCAACATTAAGTCTCACTGCTCAAAGAAATGATTTTGGCGCTAATTCAAGTCTTAAAGCCCAAGCTCATTGGCGTTACACGCAAAGGGTGAACCAATATCAGGTGCAGTCTAATCGCTCGTCATCATTGCCACAAGCTTTTCCCCGTTCTTAAAGGAGAGGTTCATTGATGCTGCAGAACCTCATTCTCAGCACTGCTGACTGTGCAGCTGCCTCAGCAAGTAGCAACAGGTCAAGTAGAAGGAGCTGGACGACTCAAGCAGCTGTACTGATGGCAGATCCATGCCCCAGGGAGAACATAAGAAATAGGAGCAGGAGTAGGCCAATCGGCCCCTCGAGCCTGCTCCGCCATTCATGGTTGATCTGATCCTAACCGCCAATCCACTATCACAGAACCATCTCCTGAATCTAACAGAATTAGACACATGAAATAGGAGCAGGATCAGGCTACACGGCCCCTGGGCCCGCTCCGCTACCCACAGGGCCATGACCGATCCGAACCTAGACTCATGTCCAAATTCCTGCCCGCTCCCCGTAACCCTTAATTCCCTTTACTTCTAGGAAACTGTCTATTTCTGTTTTAAATTTATGTAATGATGTAGCTTCTACAGCTTTTGGGGGCAGCATATTCCATGGACCTACCACCCTCTGAGTGAAGTAGTTCCTCCTCATCTCAGTTTTCAAAGAGCAGCCCCTTATTCTAAGACTATGCCCCCTAGTTCTAGTTTCACCCATCATCGGGAACACCCTCCCCGCATCCACCCGATCCAACCCCTTCACAATCTTATATGTTTCAATAAGATCGCCTCTCATTCTTCTGAACTCCAATGAGTAGAGTCCCAATCTACTCAACCTCTCCTCATATGTCCATCCCCTCATCCCCGGGATTAGCCGAGTGAACCTTCTTTGTACTGACTCGAGAGCAAGTATGTCCTTTCTTAAGTATGGACACCAAAACTGTACGCAGTATTCCAGGTGCGGTCTCACCAATACCTTGTACAACTGAAGCAATACCTCCCTATTTTTATATTCTATCCCCCTAGCAATGAAAGCCAACATTCCATTGGCCTTCTTAATCACTTGCTGCACCTGCATACTAACCTTTTGAGTTTCGTGCACCAGGACCCCCAGATCCCTTTGTACTTCAGTACTTTCCAGTTTCTTGCCATTAAGATAATAACTTGCTCTACGATTTTTCCTGCCAAAGTGCATAACCTCACACTTTCCAGTATTGTACTCCATCTGCCAAATCTCTGCCCACTTACTTAGCCTGTCTATGTCCCCTTGCAGGTTTTTTATGTCCTCCTCACTCACTACTTTCCCTCCCATCTTAGTATCATCTGCAAACTTTGATATGTTACACTCGGTCCCCTCCTCCAAATTGTTAATATAGATTGTAAAGAGTTGGGGACCCAGCACTGACCCCTGCGGAACACCACTAGTTACTGATTGCCAGTCTGAGAATGAACCATTTATCCCAACTCTCTGCCTTCTGTTAGATAGCCAATCCTCTATCCATGCCAGAATATTACCCCCAATCCCGTGATTTTTTATCTTAAGCAATAATCTTTTGTGTGGCACCTTGTCAAATGCCTTTTGGAAGTCTAAATACACTACGTCCACTGGTTCCCCTTTATCCACCCTATATGTTACTTCCTCAAAGAACTCCAGCAAATTTGTCAAACATGACTTCCCCTTCATAAAACCATGCTGACTTTGTCCTATTAAATTATGATTATCCAAATGTCCTGTTACTATCTCCTTAATAATGGACTCCAAAATTTTACCTACCACAAATGTTAGGCTAACCGGTCTATAGTTTCCAGCCTTCTGTCTACTGCTCTTTTTAAATAAGGGTGTTACATTAGCAGTTTTCCAGTCTGCCGGGGCCATTGCCGAGTCCAGTGAGTTTTGGAAAATTATTACCAATGCATCCACAATCCCTACCGCCACTTCCCTCAAGACCCTAGGATGTAAGCCATCAGGTCCAGGTGATTTATCCGCCTTGAGTCCCATTATTTTACCGAGTACCACTTCCTTAGTGATTTTGATCGTGTTTAGCTCCTCCCCCCCTATAGCCCCCTGTTTGTCCAGTGTTGGGATATTCTTAGTGTCCTCTACTGTAAAGACTGATACAAAATATTCATTCAGTGTTTTTGCCATCTCCATATTTCCCACCATTAATTTCCCGGTCTCATCCTCTAAGGGACCAACATTTACTTTAGCCACCCTTTTTCTTTTTATATAACTATAAAAACTACTATCTGTTTTTATATTTTTTGCTAATTTACTTTCATAATCTATCTTCCCTTTCTTAATCACTCTTTTTGTTATTTTTTGCTGTCTTTTTAAGTTTTCCCAATCCTCTATCCTCCCACTAGATTTGGCTACCTTATATGCCCTTGTTTTTAGTCGAGTACTATCCTTAATTTCTTTACTTAGCCACGGATGGCTGTCTTTTCTTTTACACCCTTTTCTTCTCAGTGGAATATATATTTTTTGGAAGTTGTAAAATAACTCCTTAAATGTACACCACTGATCATGTATCGTCTTATCCTTTAATCTATTTTCCCAATCCACTCTACTCAATTCCGCTCTCATGCCTTCATAGTCTCCTTTATTCAAGCTTAGCACGCTTGTTTGAGATCCAACCTTCTCACCCTCTAATTGAATATGGAATTCAACCATGTTATGGTCACTCATTCCAAGGGGATCCTTTACTAGGACATTTTTAATTAATCCCGTCTCGTTACACAGGACCAGATCTAAGGTTGCTTGCCCCCTGGTCGGTTCAGTTACATACTGCTCAAGAAACCCATCCCTAATACACTCAATGAACTCATCCTCAAGGCAGCCCTGCCCAATTTGATTTGTCCAATTAATATGATAGTTAAAATCCCCCATAATTATAGATGTTCCCTTATTACAAGCCTCAACTATTTCCTGATTGATACTCCGTCCAACAGAGTTGCCACTGTTCGGAGGCCTATAGACTACGCCCACTAGTGTTTTTTTCCCCTTATTATTCCTTACCTCCACCCACAGATTCTGCAATAAAGCATTGGAAGCGTTGGTCTTCACTGTGGAGAGACGGAGGGCGGTGCTCTACCCAGCAAGTGGCAGGAGGCCCTCGCCGCAAGTCTTCTGCACCATGTGGAGGGAGATAGCCCAGCACGTCTCAGGCAGCACTGTGGTCCCTAGGACCCACACACAGTGGAAGAAATTTAACGACCTTCACTCGGGTGGTCAGGGTGAGTCAATGCTTCAACAAATGCTACATACCACCATCTCAACCACAGCCTGCACACACTGCCCAAAGCACCACACCCCCAGCACTCACCCACCAACAATCTTTACCTACCAACACTCACACCTTGCACACAATGACAGCTATTCAACTATTACAGGCACATCACCCAAACACATTGCTCCACACTTACTCACACACTTTCCTTTCTCTTGCAGGCCCAGGTGGCTCACAACAGGAGGGAGCAGGAGCGCACAGGCAGGGGACAAGCCGACACCCAACCACTGTTTGCGCTGGAGGAAAGAGTGCTGCAGATTATTGGGCGGCAGGTGGTGGACGCCGTGGCCACCGGCGATGTTGACCCCCTTGAGAACGACAACGGTATGTTCATCCCTATTCCTTCTTCTCACATCCCACTTCCCCCTCACCCCACAAGCATTTCGCACAGCATGCATTTCCCCCTTCCTGCCCCTTCCCCATACAACCCGACTCTTGTGCCTTTTTGTTTTCAGATAATGAGCAAGCACCTGAGCAGCCGGTCCCTGAGGGCACCGTAGAGAGCAAGGCGGGAAAAGAGGATGAGGAAGAACATACCACGTCACTGTATGTCTCACCCGCAGGCACCAGCTCAGATACTGGCATTACGCGTTCTTTAGCTGCTAGTTTAGTAGCGGAATCTGCACAGGGGGAGGCACCGGGGACGAGTGGACTGCAGCAAAGCCGGGGGAAAGAGTAGCTCGGAGCCATCTCCCCGGAGGGAGAGTTCACGCACGAGTTCTGCTGCACAGAACTCAGATGAGGACTTCGATGGGGAGGCGTTTAGAAGAAGGGTGATGGGCATGCACACGGAGATGATGGGTGCAATGGCAAAGGTGTCCGAGAGCCTCTCGGCAATGATAAGGAGCGTGGAGGAGTCCGCCTCCAACATTGCACAATGCTTTGCGCACACCATGGAGCCCATCAATTTCAGTCAGCAAAGGATGGTAGACTCCCAGAAAGACGGTGGCGACCCAGATCTGATGCCGTGTGTGATGGGCGATCTGGCAGCTTCCATTGTAGCAGAGGCGGAAGCGACACAACGTCGTCATGTGGTAATGCAGTCTATGCTTGGTGGCATCCAATCTCAGACTGCTCTCGTGCTGCCTCAACTTGATGCAACACAAGATCTGACTGCTGTCATCGTGGCTGGGTCTACCACCGTCGACCGGGGCTTTCATGGTGCCGCAGCAGGCCAGCAATCTGTGCTCCAACAGATTGCTAGGGATGCTGAGGTGATGCCCCGGGGGAGTGGCAGTGGGTCAGGAATCTCCTGTCCTCTCAGGATGATAGCATTCCTGCTCCCACCACTGCCACTCCGCCATTGCCCTTGTCACTGCCTGTCATCCAGCCAGCCCAGACTGTGCCGCCCATGCTGAGGTGGTGCAGTCTACAGCCGGGCCTTCCAGGCACAGAGCTGGTCGAGGGCGTCCTACAAGGCCATCTGAAGTCTCCCGCACGTGCACTCAGCAGCCTTCCACCAGCCACTGGGCCAACACTTCGTAGGAGCACTAGAGCAGGCAAAGGCACAGTAATGAGAGGTATTAAGGGATTGCACAAGGGTGAATAGTTCATATTGTTGCTGTAAATATGTGTGCACTGATTATTGATAAATGTATTAATTCAGTTTGAATTCTTTTGTGGTTTCTCTCATTTCAGCTGTGCGCTGTGATATGGTCTGCGACAGAGGTGGAATGATGGGGATGTGGTGGGCAACGGGGATCTGGGGTTTAATTTATTCGAACCGCAGTCTGATGAGGCGATCACGGAACGCCCTTCCGGAAGGCCGATTGAGTGGCTGCCTCCTCCCTCGCTCCTGTTCCTCCTCTTCCTCCTCCTGAGGTGGTCCTGCAATACCTGGTGGCAAGGACTGGGCCCTCATCATGGCCAAGTTGTGGAGCATGCAGCAGACCACCACGAAATGGGACGCCCGCTCAGCTGAGTACTAGAGGGTTCCTCCCGAGCAGTCAAAGTAGTGGAACCGTTGCTTGAGCACCCTGATGGTCAATGATGTTCCTGGTGGTGGCATGGCTGTCATAAGAACATAAGAAATAGGAGCAGGAGTAGGCCATTCGGCCCATCGAGCCTGCTCCGCCATTCAATAAGATCATGGCTGATCATCTACTCAACTCCACTTTCCTGCACTATCCCTATATCCCTTGATTCCCTTAATATCCAAAAATCTATCGATCTCGGTCTTGAATATACTCAACGACTGAGCCTCCACAGCCCTCTGGGGTAGAGAATTACAAAGATTCACCACCCTCAGTGAAGAAATTTCTCCTCATCTCAGTCCTAAATGGCCGACCCCTTATTCTGAGACTGTGATCTCTGGTTCTAGACTCCCCAGCCAGGGGAAACATCCTCCCTGTATCTACCCTGTCAAGCCCTGTAAGAATTTTGTATGTTTCAATGAGATCATCTCTCATTCTTCTAAACTCCAGAGAATATAGGCCTAGTCTACTCAATCTCTCCTCATAGGACAATCCCCCCCATCCCAGGAATCAGTCTGGTGAACCTTCGTTGCACTCCCTCTATGGCAAGTATATCCTTCCTTAGGTAAGGAGACCAAAACTGTACACAATACTCCAGGTGTGGTCTCACCAGGGCCCTATATTATTGCAGGAAGACGTCTTTACTATTATACTCAAATCCTCTTGTAATAAAGGCCAACATACCATTTGCTTTCCTAATTGCTTGCTGTGCCTGCATGTTAACTTTCAGTGATTTGTGTACAAGGACACCCAGGTCCCTCTGAACACCAACATTTCCCAATCTCTCACCATTTAAAAAATACTCTGCTTTTCTATTTTTCCTACTAAAGTGGATAACTTCACATTTCTCCACATTATATTCCATTTGCCATGTTCTTGCCCACTCACTTAGCCTGTCTATATCCCCTTGAACCTCTTTGCATCCTCCTCACAACTTACATTCCCACCTAGCTTTGTATCATCAGCAAACTTGGATACATTACATTTGGTCCCCTCATCCAAATCATTGATATAGACTGTGAATAGCTGAGGCCCACAACTGATCCTTGCGGTACTCCACTAGTTACAGCCTGCCAACCCGAAAAATTACCCGTTTATTCCTACTCTCTGTTTTCTGTCCGTTAACCAATCCTCAATCCATGCTAGTACATTATCCCCAATCTCATGAGCCCTAATTTTGTATAATAACCTCTTCTTTGGCACCTTATCGAATGCCTTCTGAAAATCCAAATACACCACATCCACTGGTTCCCCCTTATCTATTCTGCTCGTTACAACCTCAAAAAACTCGAACAGATTCATCAAACATGATTTCCCTTTCATAAATCTGTGTTGATTCTGCCAATTCCTATTATTATTTTCTAAGTGCCCTGTTACCACGTCCTTAATAATAGATTCTAGCATTTTCCCTACTACTGATGTCAGGCTAACTGGTCTGTAGTTTTCTGTTTTCTCTCTCCCTCTTTTCTTAAATAGTGAGGTTACGTTTGCAACCTTCCAATCCGCGGGAACCATTCTAGAATCTATGGAATTTTGGAAGATGACAACCAATGCATCAACTATCTCTATAGCCACCTCTTTCAAAACCCTAGGGTGTAGGCCATCAGGCCCAGGGGATTTATCGTCTTTCAGTCCCATTAATTTCTCTAGTACTTTTTTTTTACTAATACTAATTTCTTTCAGTTCCTCATTCTCGCCAGACCCTTGGTTCTCCACTATTTCTGGGAGGTTTTTTGCGTCTTCTTCCGTGAAGACAGACACAAAGTATTTGTTTAATTTCTCTGCCATTTCCTTATTCCCCATTATAATTTCTCCTGTCTCAGCCTGTAAGGGACCCACATTTACTTTCGCTAATCTTTCCCTTTTTACATACCTATAGAAGCTTTTAGTCTGTTTTTATGTCTCTCGCTAGTTTACTCTCATATTCTATTTTCCCTTTCTTTATCAATTTCTTGGTCCTTCCTTGCTGAATTCTAAAATCCTCCCAATCCTCAGGCTTACTGCACTTTTTGGAACATTATAAGCCTCTTCCTTTGATCTAATACTATCTTTAACTTTTCTTGTTAGCCACGGTTGGACCACTTTTCCTGTGGGGCTTTTGTGCCTTAAAGGAATGTATATTTGTTGTAAATGATGTATTAATTCTTTAAATGCTAGCCAATGTTTGTTTACCATCATACCGTTTATTGTAGTTTCCCAATCTACCTTAGCCAACTCACCCCTCATACCTATGTAGTTTGCTTTGATTAGATTTAAGACCCTAGTTTCGGATTTAACTAAATCATTTTCGAACTTAATATAAAATTCTATCATATTATGGTCACTCTTCCCTAAAGACCCCTTTACTACAAGGTTATTAATTAACCCTTCCTCATTGCACAATACTAGATCTAAAATAGCCTGTTCCCTAGTTAGTTTTCTAGGTCACTATGTTGAGGAACCATCTTGTATACATTCCATGAATTCGTCCTCCATACTATTACTGCAAATTTGGTTTGCCCAGTCTATATGTAGATTAAAGTCCCCCATGATTACTGTATTACCCTTGTTACATGCGTCTCTAATTTCCTGATTTATACTCTGCCCTACATTATAACTACTGTTTGGGGGCCTATAAACAACTCCCACCAATGTTTTCTGCCCCTTGTTGTTTCTTAGATCCACCCAAACTGATTCTACTGCTTGATTTTCGGAGCTAAGATCCTTTCTCTCTACTGTCTTTGTCCCATCCTTTATTATCAGGGCCATCCCTCCTCCTTTTCCATTTTGCCTATCTTTTATAAAAATTAAGTATGCTGGAATATTTAGTTCCCAACCTTGGTCACTTTGCAACCACATCACTGTAATGGCTATTAGATCAAACCTATTCATTTCTATCTCCGCTATTAATTCATCTATTTTGTTGTGAATGCTTTGCACATTCAGATATAATGCCTTTATCTTTGACTTTTTTCTATTTTCCCCTGAAGTCACCTTAGTCACTGATGCCCTATTACCTTTGTTACTCTCTCTGTCCCTTCCTGACCCACTCTGCTTATTTTTACCTGTCATTATATGAGTGCTGGGCAGGAGTGTTGGTGTTGCAGAGGGGAGTCATGAGCCAGGTGGAGAGCAGATAGCCTTTGTCTCCGTGCAGCCAGCCGCGAGCTTGACATGGTGGCTGGAAGAGTGCTGGCACACCGTTCTGGCGCAGGATGAAGGCATCGTGGCTGCTGCCAGGATAGTAGGCATTCACATTGAGGAATCGCTGTTATTGGTCGCACACCAACTGCACATTAAGTGAGTGGTAGCCTTTGCGGTTATGGAAGATATCAGGATTGTTATGCAGTGCCCGCAAAGTCAAGTGGGTACAATTAATGGCGCCCTGCACCATGGGGAATGCCGCTATCCTAGCAAAGCCACATGTACACTCGTCCTGCTTCTCTCTGGTGATGGGGAAGGAAATATAGTCCCTTCTCCTATTGCAGAGAGCCTCTGTGACCTCCCAGACAGTGATGGATGGCAAACTGCGAAATGTTAGCTATGTCTCCTGTTGCAGACTGGAAGGATCCACTGGTGAAGAAATTGAGGGCGACGGTGACCTTGACTGCCACTGAGAGGGCCGTGATCGCCCTGATCTGAGGCTGGAGGTCTGGTTGCAGGAGGTGGCAGAGTTCTGTGACCACGTCCTTGGTGAAGCGGAGCCTCCTAATACACTGCTCCTCGCTTAATTGGAGGTAGGAGAAGTGCTCTCGGAATACCCTCGGAGGGTAAGGCCCCCTGTTGAGCCCTGATGGCCCTCCTCCTCCCTCTGGCCACATGTTCCAGTCTTTCTCACTGCCTCTGCTCTCTCCGCCGTAGATCCTGGAGGGCGAGGTCGTCTGCCAGCACAGCACCCATTAATGTAAGCCAAGTGTTGCACTTTGATATTTTTTAAAAATAACTGTAACTACTTTTTAGTTACCACAACACTCCTGATACAAAAGAACCTTTAAATTCCTGAATTAAATTGTTGTACAATGTCAAACTGACAAGAAAGCACTGAAACTCCAGCAACCTGACATCTGTGACTTATTTCTAAAGATCCATTTAAAATTCAGTTGGTTAGCGCCTCCCGGCTAACCAACTGAATTTTTCCCCTACATCTTTTCTGGTTATCAGAGTCCCAAGAAAAATAACATTTGGCTGTCTCAACCAAGTTCAGGGCCACAACACAAAACTGTACAAAATTCGGCACAAATAGGCACTAAAATGGACACATTACTCATTAAGTAATTATATTGCAGAAACTCTTCAAGAATTGTCCCAGTGTTATGGAATCCGTTCCATTTATCTTCTAGGGCAGATTCTACAGTCTTAAAGTACCAGAAAAACAACTGCACATGTCCAGGCACAGCTGTTTCTTGTTACTTTTGGAATTTTCAATTGCAAAGCAATAGCTACAGTATGCAAGAAAAGAAATGAAGCAGTAATATAAAGAAAGAAAAGAACAAAATCACAGTATATGTATGTTAGATTAGAACAAACATCTACGGAAAAATTAACCCAATCATCAGTAATATTAAAAAATTGTTTTTGTTAAATGGTACTATGGCGAGAGTGTAAACTGAAGAGAACCTTAAAAGGCCTATCCATCAGAAATTGACATGGGTAATTCGCACCAGGACTGTAGGTCACTGAGTTTATACGAAGGTCTTGGGTATCATTTTCAGGGCTCTAATGGATCAGCCAACATAAGGAATAAAATATTTAGGGCAGATAACTAGACATCATGCCTGCCGGAGATTAAAATCAGAGGGAAATAAGCATGCAATAACAGAGTGGGGAAGGCAGGTGCAGCGAGGACAATACTTGAAACAAGCCCCAACCCCCAGTACAATGAGACAGAGTGGGGGGGGGGGGGCGGTGTTTGGGGAGAGAAATACAGTTGTGAACAGCAGATCAGGTGATGTTTTCCAAGATTGATCCTGCTGCTTCCTCATTTTATTATTAGAAGCGCAGAATCAATGCTTGGGAAACCGTTCAGATACGAGTGAATCTCTGCACCCACTTAAGTCCTCCATTCCTACTCACCAGCTGTATCAAGAAGTCACACTAAAATATCATTCTTCACATCAGAAAGAAATCTCCGAATGGGGAAAAAAATGAGTACACCCCAAAAGATGGAAGATTAAGTAGAATGGAATTATGGTAAACTGCAGGTGGAAAGAAAAGTCTGAAAGGAGGAGTAAGGGAAATATATAATACAGTAGTGGGAAAAGTATGAATGAAACCAGGAGATGGTAAGTGCCACTAAAGTTGACTGCCAAAAAGACATTGGAGCATAAAATAAACAACGATGTCAAATGCAATGAAGAAGTTGAGGTGGATAAGGAGGGACAATGTCCTGCATTCATACTCACGGAAGTCATTAGTGACTATGACCAGAACTGTCTTTGTGCTAATGAACAGGCCATAAACCAGATTGGAAGGTCTCAAACAGCAAGTAATTTAAGAGGTGGGCATGAAGATGTAAGGCAACAATGTATTTCAGGACTTTAGAGAAAGGACGATTTGAGATAGGGCATTAATTCCAAAGGGTGCAGGGGTTTAAAACCGCATTCTGCCGTACCCTCATCTCAGATCCCAACAATGTACCCCTGGCAGCTGAGAGAACGTATGGCAAGTCGGAAAAGCCAAAGAATTGGGGAGGCGTGTGTCTCTCCATGCCCAAGATGGTCCGAGTGCAGGAAATAGAAATCTCACACAAATGCAGTATGGGGCACTTCTGAAGTTGGAGTTAAGACACACTGGGGAAGGAATTATTCAGTTTCTGTTTAGCACTATCGCAAATACACTCATGAAGATTTTTTCTGGTTGGTACTTCTAGGGAAAATGCCAACACATTTGTTTTAAATGACCAGAGCAAATCTTCATGAATGTATTTACAAACTCACTACATGCAGTGCCCAGAGCAATTCTTCTTCCCTTACTAGGGTTAAGTAGAAGGAACTTCATTCTGCATCTGGCCATGCTAAACTGACCTGGGGGTGCTTAATGCTGACAGTCAGTGATTGAAGTGGAAAGTGTTCTATTCACCAGTATTTGATATCTCTTACCCTGATGATCACAAAAATATTCCACAGGGAAAAAAATGACTAAACCATTAATTATTTTCTCCCCTTTTCACACTGCCATCAGTTATTCTGTAAGCTTGGAGGATGGGACAGTGCAGGGTACAAAGTACTCTAATGCTCCTCCACAAATGGCTAATGGAGGCATGTTTCTACAGGAATGGATTGGTGTGGACAATCCACCCCAGTGATTTACAAAATGTCATTGTTAGAACGCTGTAGTTTGAGTACAAATTCCCCCACTCCAGAGAAGAACTGTGTCCCAGTTGAAGGAGAATTAGTGAATCTCATACAATGACAGCAATAATATCAGAATGTATGTCAAGGCAGAAATTCAAATTCCCAATCCTCTCAATTATCTAGTGTATACAGTGCACACAGAATAACAGAGTGTAAGCTATAAGGCATGAAACTCATTATTGAGATTCTCAGGAATTACAGTCCTCAACTCCCTCCTTGCTTTTGTTACAATAAACCTGATGAAAATGACAATTTTCTTTCCATTTGCTTAAATGGTGGGCACACAGCATAGTTGTGCACTGTACATGTTCTGAAGATATACAGCATCATGGGATAGATGTAGTATTCCAAGGGCTTTCATCAACAGTGGTTTATCAGCTTTTGTACAATTCAGTATAGATTAGGGTTCCACTTCTCTCCTTGTGTGTATTTCAAACCCATCATTGGGCTACTCAATTTTCAAACAAGTTCATGTTTTGCATGTATCATAGAATCACAGAAAATTACAGCACAAAAGGAGGCCATTCGGCCCATCGTGCCCATGCTGGCTCTTTGAAAGAGCCGTCATGCTTAGTCCCACATCCCCGCTTTTGTCCATAACTCTGTCAGTTCCTCATCCTCCAGTATCTGTCCCACTCCCTTTTTTAATTATTTATAGAATCAGCTTCCACCACCTTTTCATGTAGAGCGTTCCAGATCCCGACAACTCTCTGGGAGAAAACATTTCTCCTCATCTCCCCTCTAGATCGTTTGTTAATTATTTTAAATCTATGACCTCTGGTTCTTGACTCACTCACCAGAGAGAACAGCATTTCTCTATCTACTCTTATCATCATTTTGGAAACCTCTATTAGGTTATTTCTTAACCTTCTCTGTTCCAAGGAGAACAGTCCTAACTTTTCCAACCTCTCCTCATAACTGAAGTCCCTCCTCCCTGGTAACATCCTGGTAAACCTCCTCTGTAACCTTTCTAAGGCCTTTACATTTTTCCTGAAGTATGGTGCCCAGAATTGTGCACAATACCCCAGCTGAGATCTAACCAGTGATTTATAAAGTTCTAGCATGATCTCTTTGCTTTTATATTCTATGCCTCTATTTAGAAACCCAAGTAACCCGTATGCTTTTGTAACCACCTTATCAACTTGCCCTGCCACCTTTAAGGATTTGTGTTTATGGACACCAAGGTCTCGCTGTACATCTACACTTGTCAAAATCGTGCCATATATAGTGCACTGTCTTTCCATATTAGTCCTCCCAAAGTGCATCACTTCTCACTTCTCTGCATTGAACTCCACCTGCCATGCTTCTGCCCATTTCACCACCCTGTCCATGTCATCCTGAAGTACTTGGGGGAAAAAAAACTTTATTGCCTTTAAAATCCCAAGATACTGTATATAAATTGTGAAAAATTCTAAAACAGCAAATTAGGCATAGTTTACACAGTCATCCAATGCAAGAAGATGGAGTTTTCACGGGACCATGGTTTGAAGGCGACAATGAAAAACACAGAATTACAGTAATATTTTGAAACTCATTGGGCTGGGTTTTCCCAGCGGAGGCGGGTTCACAGCGGGAGAGCTGTTTGACAAGTTCCGGTCCCACTCCCAGCTGCAGCCACTCTGTCAAAAGGATTTTCCATTAATAGGGTTTGTTAAGCCTGCCCTGCGGGGCTCCCGGCCAATTAAAAGGAAGCGGGCCTGATGATGTCATTTGATGACGCGTCATCAGCCGGTTTCCTTAAAGGTTGTGCTGTCAGTGTTCTGCAGCATCGAGGTGCTGCAAAGACTGACAAGCACTGCACAAAAGTGCACGGCTGAACCCAGGCTCTCACATGACTCCCTCCATATGCTTATGGGGGGGAGTCACAGCACACAAGGCTGAAGAGACCATGGGCGGAAGAGACCTCCCCAGAACACCAACGCAGCCTGGTTGCAGAGGAGGGCAAAAGCAGGGATGTTGTCAGGGGGACCAGGCTGCACTGGCTCAAATCTTTCAATGATCTCAGTAGATCACGAAACGTTACTGCAAAGCCACACTCAACCTCATCTTGCTGTGTCACTCATCACATCCCCATAACTCTGCCTTCCCTACTGTACCCTACTCCTGCACATCCTTACTCACACCAACTTACCTTGCACCTCCACCCATCCCTCTCTATCTACATTATCACTTCCCCATCTCACTAGCCACCCCTCGCACTCACCCTCATCCTAGTCCAATCATACCAACTAACAACACACAAGGGTAGACACTTGGGTGTCTTATGTAATGTTCATGTAAATTTTCTGTTAATGTGTTGGCAAACATTGAAAACTTTATTTTCAACACTTTGCTTTATTGTACAAATCTGTGCTCACCTTTGGAAGTGTCTTAGTGAGTTGCAGTGAATGGTGATACATAACAGTACCCCGCGCAATGGTGATATGTGTGAAAGGAACAGCTTGGTCCTTGTAGAAATGCTTTATGGTGCTGGTGTGGGGTGGTGTTAACCTGGCGCATCATGTGGCAGCCAGGATGTACAGCACCAAGTGAAGTAAATCTGACCATGGTGATGCCATCGCTGGCCTCCCAGGCAGCCCTGTGTCCTGTGCAGCATCAGGTGATTGCGGAGAAGGTTGCTGTTGTTGTTGGTGTGCCTGGTATTGTTGGTGTTGGGGCTGATCGTGGAGGGATTCAGTGAACCAAGGTGAGATTTTTTCAAGGGCACCGATGCTGCTGGAATAGATGGCAGCTGAAGTTGAGATGACAGAAGCGATCTGTCAATGGTGAGAGAGCTTGCTCCAAGGAGGTGACAGTGGAGAGAGAGTTTACTTCAAACACTTCCAAACTGTATAAAGCTCAAAAGTGTCTTCCAAGTCCTGAAGACTCAAGTTTCTGACAATGGAAAGGGACCAGCTGTGAAATGGTAGCTTTCATACCACTTTTGCAGCTGTCACCTATTCACAGCAATGGGGAGACATAGAGAACCCGACCTACTTACCTGACGTGATCGCCGAACGACGCGAACCCCGTTAAAAATGTGGGAAAAGAGAAAAAGGCTGGCAAAATAGTTAACAAGCAGTTAACTGTCTTAAATGCCTCCCCCGCCACTTGGTGTCGGGTCTGTTCTGAAATTGCAGACCCGACACTTTGGAAACTTACATGGAGGCGGGATCCCAACCCGCCGTCAATCATTTTGAATTTAACAGCTGACCCACCTCTGAGCCCGCCCTCTGAGCGCCAGCAAAATCGCAGCCATTGTGTTACATAGAAAAGTAGCTTGTTCCAATTCTAGATTTCATCAGCACATGTCTGGACAGTTTGTAAGCTGCCTTACTGTTAATTGATCTTCAGGGGTAACAGTTGGAAGACCAAAGAGGGGGACACAGGTAAGAGAAAAAATGAGTACAGAACATGGACGGGCAGGCAAGAAGGTAACAACGGATATTGGGAGAGAGGGAGGACAAGAGACAGCGGTGGAATAGGGTCACAGAGTGTTAAGTGGGGTAAGCGCTAAGACATTGGGTAGACAGGAGATATAAGGAGGATGCTAAGACAGGAGCAGTGCGAGCTCGGCTGACTCAGAGCATAGGGTAACAATGATGTCTTCTCCTTCTTCTTAGGCAGTCCCTCGGAACCGAGGATGACTTGCTTCCACATTAAAAATGAGTTCACAGGTGACTGATGAGTCCAATGCGAGACCTACAGTCTCTGTCACAGGTGGGGCAGACGGTGGTTGAAGGGGCGGGTGGGTGGGGTGCTTGGGTTACGAGCGCTCCTTGCGCTGCCTGCTCTTGGATTCCGCTTGCTCCCGGCGAAGAGACTCGAGGTGTTCGGCGCCTTCCCGGATGCTTCTCCTCCACTTTGTGCGGTCTTGGGCCAGGGATTCCCAGGTGTCGGTGGGGATGTTACACTTTTTCAAGGAAGCTTTGAGGGTGTTCTTGAAGCATTTCCTCTGCCCACCTGGGGCTCTCTTGCCGTGCCGGAGCTCCGAGTAGAGCGCTTGTTTTGGGAGTCTCATATCGGGCATGCGGAAAATGTGACCCGTCCATCGGAGCTGATTGAGCGTGGTCAAAGCTTCGATGCTGGGGATGTTGGCCTGAGCAAGAACACTGACGTTGGTGCGCCTATCCTGCCAATGGATTTGCAGGATCTTGCGGAGGCAATGATGTAAACACCACAAAGAGGACAAAGTACTAGTGGTCATATAATGAAGACGTAGGGACTATCGTTTAACAGATGCCAAGTATGATGGTGGGGGGGGGGGGGAGAAATGAGAGCAAACACTCCTGATTCACCATGAGCACTGCCATGGTCGATTCACTCAGACATATAAAAGGACACCCATCTCTTTCCATTTTTCCTTGACAATTAAAAAAAAACTAAAGCCTGCAGAGAGCTGTAAAGTACATATAGAACACAAGGGGGTCGAAATTCAGTTACATCCCGTTTGGGGGCAGTAACCGAATTATCGCCGGAGATTTAGCGCCCGGTGCAAAAGTAGCGCCCCAGCCGCTAAATTCAGCTTACCGCCCCAGCGGAGAAGCAGAGCGCTATCTCGGGTGCTCCACTTCCTCTCGGAGCGGTGTCAGAGGCGCAAAGCGCAGTAGCACCGGAACTCTACGCGGCCACCCGAGTAGCGCTGACATGTTTCAGCGCCCCTCCCCTTCCGTTAAAGAGGAGGGACGCTGTGAGCTCTGCAGGGCCTCCGATGGCCCACACTAGCCCACCAGGGTGGCGTGGTGCCATGGCTGCAGCCCGGCACCAAGACGTGGTGCCGGGCTGCGCGATGGCAGCCACAGACCATGCCAAGGGTCACCATGGAGGTCAGCCAAAAAATTTAAATGACACCACCTGCGGCAGCCTCACGGGCCACAGCCGAATTTCTGCAGCGGGCGGTAAGGAGTCGCGGTGCATGGCAATGACGTCATCGCCCACGTCGCTACCGGTGGGGGCGCAGCGCTAACGGCTAGCACCTCAGTAGCACCCCGGTGAATTTCTCAGGGGGCGCTGCCCCCGCCCGCGCGAAAAGCCCTTTGCGCCCCGTTAGCACCCCCTGGAGGCGCTAACAGCAGGCGCAAAGGAGCCGAATTTCGCTGCCACGATATTTAATAAGTTAGTTGATCTCCCATGGTGTTGCATACGGTATGACAGAAAAAATGGTCTTTCTTTTACCTGTCTCTGCTGTCGTCATGTTGCTGTTTCTCTTTATCTCTCCTCCTCTGGTTCTGCATTTCTATCTCTTCTCTTCTGCTTCTCCCATTAAACTCTTTTTTTTTGCTTCTCAGTCTTTTTCTTGTTTCCTTTTGAGTTGCAGGTGGTTTGTGGTATGGCATAATGTGATGGGGAAACAGCTACAGGCTGCTTTTGTGCAGCGGTACCTTTCCCATTATCTTCCCCAATCACATGCTATCCCCACCCCATTGCTGCCATCATGTAGCAGTCCCCTTTCTACCACTCACATAATTACCCCTTTGAACAACCCACTCAATCCCTTTACCTCCCCTCATGTGCCACAGACCCTCCACCAGCCTCCCTCTTATCCCACCTTCCAATCTGCTTGCTTTCAAAATTCAACTTGTTTTTTTTTTAAAGAAATCAAATTAGAATGAGGAAAGAAGCTGGCTGTCTGTCTGTCTTACGATCTGTCAGTCTGTCTGTCTTTCTCTCTGCTCCCACCTCACAAATGTTAAAAATTAAAATCTCTGTCTCTCAGGTACAATAAATTAGCATTGACCTTTTCTAACTATCAACAAAACACAAGTGAGATAATTAGCTCGTGTCAAAATTGTTTTTGAGAAGTGAAGTAACATTAAATGAAGAAAGCCACACTCTTTCTCCCCTTCACTGTCTCTCTCTGACCTCAGTCTCTCTCTCCCTCAAAAACCAGTCTATCTCTCTTTCACTTTGTAAAGTTTAAAGTAGAAACAAAGCCTGCAACAGATGAGTAATCAGAAAAAAAAATTCTCTCATACGTACACATGCACGTATACACACACAATCCTTTCAAACTTGTTTTAGCTTTTCTTAAATTAATTCAGAAATATTTTTGAGCAGAGATTGCTAGAAGCTAAAGAAAGAAAATACTCTTCGGTACAGCTGACTGCACTGTGGGAGATTAAGTAAAGTGCATATGTATAGATTGGACAATCCAAATTTAACTCAGAGTCACAACTCTAGACAAAAATATCAGCCCCAAGCCCAGGCTTTTGGGAGAGACTTTTAATGGAGACAGTAAAATATACAAAGGACAAATGGATAAATGTAGATATGTTACTATGAATTCAGTAATTTTTTTAAAATTTTGGTAAAACCCTTAATTTGGATATAGAAATTTCACTTAATGAGAGAAAAATGATGGATGAGAAAAAAATTCAGAAAACATGATGGAAGAAGTCCAACGATGTGCGGGTTAGGTTGATTGGCTATGATAAATTGACCCTTAGTGTTAGGGGACTAAATACGTGGGGTTACGGAGATAGGGTGGGATATGTGTTGGTGTAGGGGTTACGGGGATCGGGTGGGATATGTGTCGGTGCAGGCTCAATGGGCCGAAATGGCCTCTATCTGCACTGTGGGGTATCTGTGATCTGTGAATTATGGGAACACAGTGGTCAATTTGTGCAAAGGAGTGATGAGTTTACGCAGGGGATTGCCATTATAATTGTGGACATTGGCAATGAAAATGGAAAAGTTGACAAAAAATGTGACACATACGTCACAACATAAGAACATAAGAAATAGGAGCAGGAGTAGGCCAATCGGCCCCTCGAGCCTGCTCCGCCATTCAATAAGTTCATGGCTGATCTGATCCTAACCGCCAATCCACTATCACAGAACCATCTCCTGAATCTAACAGAATTAGACACACGAAATAGGAGCAGGATCAGGCTACACGGCCCCTGGGCCCGCTCCGCTACCCACAGGGCCATGTCCGATCCGAACCTAGACTCATGTCCAAATTCCTGCCCGCTCCCCGTAACCCTTAATTCCCTTTACTTCTAGGAAACTGTCTATTTCTGTTTTAAATTTATGTAATGATGTAGCTTCTACAGCTTTTGGGGGCAGCATATTCCATGGACCTACCACCCTCTGAGTGAAGTAGTTCCTCCTCATCTCAGTTTTGAAGGAGCAGCCCCTTATTCTAAGACTATGCCCCCTAGTTCTAGTTTCACCCATCATCGGGAACATCCTCCCCGCATCCACCCGATCCAACCCCTTCACAATCTTATATGTTTCAATAAGATCGCCTCTCATTCTTCTGAACTCCAATGAGTAGAGTCCCAATGAACTCAACCTCTCCTCATATGTCCATCCCCTCATCCCCGGGATTAACCGAGTGAACCTTCTTTGTACTGACTCGAGAGCAAGTATGTCTTTTCTTAAGTATGGACACCAAAACTGTACGCAGTATTCCAGGTGCGGTCTCACCAATACTTTGTACAACTGAAGCAATACCTCCCTATTTTTATATTCTATCCCCCTAGCAATGAAAGCCAACATTCCATTGGCCTTCTTGATCACTTGCTGCACCTGCATACTAACCTTTTGAGTTTCGTGCACCAGGACCCCGAGATCCCTTTGTAGTTCAGTACTTTCCAGTTTCTTGCCATTAAGATAATAACTTGCTCTACAATTTTTCCTGCCAAAGTGCATAACCTCACACTTTCCAGTATTGTATTCCATCTGCCAAATCTCTGCCCACTTACTTAGCCTGTCTATGTCCCCTTGCAGGTTTTTTATGTCCTCCTCACTCACTACTTTCCCTCCCATCTTAGTATCATCTGCAAACTTTGATATGTTACACTTGGTCCCCTCCTCCAAATCGTTAATATAGATTGTAAAGAGTTGGGGACCCAGCACTGACCCCTGTGGAACACCACTAGTTACTGATTGCCAGTCCGAGAATGAACCATTTATCCCAACTCTCTGCCTTCCATTAGATAGCCAATCCTCTATCCATGCCAGAATATTACCCCCAAGCCCGTGATTTTTTACCTTGTCAAATGCCTTTTGGAAGTCTAAATACACTACGTCCACTGGTTCCCCTTTATCCACCCTATATGTTACTTCCTCAAAGAACTCCAGCAAATTTGTCAAACATGACTTCCCCTTCATAAAACCATGCTGACTTTGTCCTATTAAATTATGATTATCCAAATGTCCTGTTACTGTCTCCTTAATAATGGACTCCAAAATTTTACCTACCACAAATGTTAGGCTAACCGGTCTATAGTTTCCAGCCTTCTGTCTACCGCCCTTTTTAAATAAGGGTGTTACATTAGCAGTTTTCCAGTCTGCCGGGACCTTTGCTGAGTCCAGGGAGTTTTGGAAAATTATTACCAATGCATCCACAATCCCTACCGCCACTTCCCTCAAGACCCTAGGATGTAAGCCATCGGGTCCAGGTGATTTATCCGCCTTGAGTCCCATTATTTTACCGAGTACCACTTCCTTAGTGATTTTGATCGTGTTTAGCTCCTCCCCCCCCTATAGCCCCCTGTTTGTCCAGTGTTGGGATATTCTTAGTGTCCTCTACTGTAAAGACTGATACAAAATATTCATTCAGTGTTTTTGCCATCTCCATATTTCCCACCATTAATTTCCCGGTCTCATCCTCTAAGGGACCAACATTTACTTTAGCCACCCTTTTTCTTTTTATATAACTATAAAAACTCTTACTATCTGTTTTTATATTTTTTGCTAATTTACTTTCATAATCTATCTTTCCTTTCCTAATCAATCTTTTTGTTATTTTTTGCTGTCTTTTAAAGTTTTCCCAATCCTCTATCCTCCCACTAGATTTGGCTACCTTATATGCCCTTGTTTTTAGTCGAATACTATCCTTAATTTCCTTACTTAGCCACGGATGGCTGTCTTTTCTTTTACACCCTTTTCTTCTCAGTGGAATATATTTTTTTTGGAAGTTGTAAAATAACTCCTTAAATGTACACCACTGATCATGTATCGTCTTACCCTTTAATCTATTTTCCCAATCCACTCTACTCAATTCCGCTCTCATACCTTCATAGTCTCCTTTATTCAAGCTTAGCATGCTTGTTTGAGATCCAACCTTCTCACCCTCTAATTGAATATGGAATTCAACCATGTTATGGTCACTCATTCCAAGGGGATCCTTTACTAGGACATTTTTAATTAATCCTGTCTCATTACACAGGACCAGATCTAAGGTTGCTTGCCCCCTGGTCGGTTCAGTTACATACTGCTCAAGAAACCCATCCCTAATGCACTCAATGAACTCATCCTCAAGGCCGCCCTGCCCAATTTGATTTGTCCAATTAATATGATAGTTAAAATCCTCCATAATTATAGATGTTCCCTTATTACAAGCCTCAACTACTTCCTGATTGATACTCCGTCCAACAGAGTTGCAACTGTTCGGAGGCCTATAGGCTATGCCCACTAGTGTTTTTTCCCCTTATTATTGCTTACCTCCACCCAAACTGTTTCATTATCCTGATCTTTTGACCCAATATCATTTCTCTGTATTACAGTGATTCCTTCCTTTATTAACATAGCCACCCCACCTCCCCTTCCTTCCTGCCTGTCCTTCCTGATCGTTAAATAACCTGGTATGTTTAATTCCCAGGCATTGTCACCCTGCAGCCATGTTTCTGTAATGGCCACAAGATCATACCCATATGTAGTTATTTGTGCCATTAACTGTCTATTTTGTTGCGAATGCTACGTGCATTCAGATAGAGAACTTTCAAATATGTTTTGTGACACTTAGTTCCTGCTTTTGCCCTTTTTATTACTTTACCTTTTACTCCATACCTTCTGCCCCTTCCTGACACGCTCTGGTTTTTAATTTCCCCACTGCTACCTAAGTCTATGACCTTCTCTGTTGTCATTTTTATTATTTGCTCTCCAGGAACCTCCCCCCCACTAGTTAGTTTAAAGCCCTCTCTACAGCCCTAGTTAAATGATCCGCCAGGACTCTAGTCCCAGCACTGGCCAAGTGAAGCCCGTCCCAACGGAACAGCTCCCTCCTGCCCCAGTACTGGTGCCAGTGTCCCAGGAAGCAAAACCCATTTCTCCCACACCAGTCTTTGAGCCACGCATTTAACTCTCTAATTTTATTTGTCCTAGCCAAATTCGCTCGTGGCTCAGGTAATAAGAGATTATTACCCTTGAGGTTCTGTTTTTTAATTTGACCCCTAGCTGCTCATACTCCTTTAACAGAACCGGCTTCCTAGTCCTATCTACGTCGTTTGTACCAACATGGACCACGACAACTGGATCCACCCCCACTGCAAGTTTCTTTCCAGCCCAGAGGAGATGTCCTTAACCCTGGCACCGGGTAGGCAACACAGCCTTCGGGACTCTCGCTCTCGGCTGCAGAGAACTCTATCTATCCCCCTAATAATACTATCCCCTACCACTACAACATTTCTATTTACTCCCCCCTCTTGAATGGCCCCCCGTTCCACGGTGCTGTGGCCAGGTTGCTCATCCTCCCTGCAGTCCCTGCTCCTGTCCCCACAGGGAGTAAGAACCTCGAACCTGTTGGACAAGAGCAAGGGCTGCAGCTCCTCCAGCTCTACCTCCTGGATCCCCGTACCTGCCTCACTCGTAGTCACACCGTCCTGTCCCTGACCATGGGCTACATCTGAATTAATTAACTTCATAGGTGTGACCACCTCCTGATACACAGAGTCCAGGTACTTCTCCCCCTCCCTGATGTGTCGCAGTGTCTGAAGCTCAGACTCCAGCTCATCAACACGGAGCTGGAGTTCCTGTAGCAGCAGACACTTGTCACAGACGTAATCACCGTGAGCCTCAATGGGGTTCACCGGCTCCCACATCTCGCAACAGTAACACATCACCTGCTCCATTCTATGTAATTAATTAAATTTTTTATTGTTAGTTATAGACACCCTCTGCCCGATTTTAGATGCTAGTATCCCCTTTAATTAATTGGATTTAAATTAAATCAATCCCTCTAGTTACACCAGTTAAATGGTTTACCAACAGTCACTCTGCACCAGAAAGGCCTTATTAACTACAACCCACAGAGTTAAAGTTTGAAAAGAGCACCTAACACCCCACTTACCCTAACTCACACTTCCCCAAACTCACAGCACTCTCTGTGGCAGTCGAGTGGTGCAGAAGGAAGTCCACAGACAAGATTTTAAATACATCACAGATTAAAAATCTTCTGACTACCCATACTTCCTGTCATATTACTCTTACTTCCTGTGTCACAATGTTTTTAATGGAAAACCCTATGTCAACATGTCAATATTTTAGCATCGCACTTAGTCAATGAACCAACTGTATCACTTAAAGAGTTTTGCCTGCCATTATGCCATTTCATCAGCAATCAAAATTTCCAATGTCCAAAATAAGGTTTTAAACAAATTAAGAAATTAAAAATATATATGTTTTACAATATTAGATTTATCCACTAAATTGTCTTTGTCTCTTTTGACATCTTCATTATAGTTTTTACTTGAAGACCTCAGTTTCGTCCAAAAGCCTGGGCTTGGAGTTGATATTTTTGCCCCAAGTTAAATTTTGAAATCAAATAGGAAACGTCTAATTATCACTTGTGTTTTGGTATTAGATATAAAATTTAAACATTATAATTACTAACAGTTATGAGACAGAGACAGAGAAAGACAGAGACATAGATACATATCCACGAACCAATCACAAAACATCAAATACAATGTTTGCAGAGATCTCTTCCAAACCAATGCTGCTGGACCTTTCACCCCAACTGAGTGCTGTCATGCTCATGACCCCCCTTCCCTTACCACTGAGACACCAGAAACCCATCAGTGAACCAAACCCTATATCACATACATACATCCCAGTTATACGAAACCTCAGGTTTCCCTTCCACAGTGCTTCCAAATCCCAGGTACCCCCTCCATAGTAATGCCAAACCAAAAGATCACCAAATCCCCAAATTACACTGCAGCAGTGTCAAACTTCAGGGCTCCCACCCCAAGTCTGCTAAACCCCAGGTCCATCCCCCCAGTACTATCCCCATTGCTCCAAATCACAGGAGCATCCCTAAAGCAGCTAAGGTTCACTCCCCTACCCCAATATAGCTAAATACTCGATATCTACCTCCAACTGGTACATCTTGCGTAGCAATTTGCTGTGTATTCTTAGCTTTTAAAATGGGATGGGATAGAGACCAAATACACAATAGGTAAAATATATTACAAATAAAATCCATTATGTAATTATAAATTCTTTCAACTGCACGCACGTTCAACTTTATCAAGTGTAAATTCCAATGTCTACATTGAAACTGGAAAGTGCCTATGTAAATTTGTCACGCTGTAATTACACCTCATTCCAGTGGAAGCACTGCGCCACCCTTGGCAGGAGGATGTAACTGTCGTAGGTCAAGCTTACATAGCCAGTTTCCATTTGAAATGTGGACATGGGAATTTATAATGGAAATACAAACATACGTGCTTAAAATGGGGACTGAATTAGCACAGGGTTTAAATTATGGCCCACCCTCTAACCCTGCTTCACCTGATAACCATATTGGGTCTAGAGTCCCCATGTCCAACACCATGGGAGATTGACTAGTATTTATATACAATGCAAAAACCACGCATTTATGATTTTCACAATATTGGGCAGAATTCAATCCCCAAAGTATAGTTAAAAATTCCTGCACAGAATTTAGTACAAATGGAATAAAAACAGAAAATGCTGGAAATACTCAGCAGATCAGGCAGCATCTGTGGAGAGAGACAGAGTTAACGTTTCAGGTCGATATCATCCTGCCTGACCTGCTGAGTGTTTTCCAGCATTTTATGTTTTTATTCAGATTTCCAGCATCCGCAGTATTTTGCTTTTGTTTTAGTACAAATGGAATTTGATTTATTCAATCACTGATTTTCTGCAAATCATTGGTCCTGATGTTATCACCTCCATGGGATAAACATCCCTCTTGTTATAAAAGAGCACATCCTCAGACTCATTATAAGAAACACCAAGGGAGATCGGCTGGCACATTTGTAGAAAAAAAACTGGCAACTGCTTTGTTATCAGCAGGTTAAATTAAAACCAAATTTTATATTTGATGCTGAGCTTTACACACAAATATTATCCAACTTCCCTCGTATCAGTTTCCATTGTTAAAAAACAGTTAACCATGGAGAAAAATATTTTACAAATTTCAAATTTATCTATTATTAATGTTAAACTGAGAGCCTTTTTGTTTGTTCCATTTTCACTATTAAAAACTATTTTTCTCCTTCAATTTTTCTCCTAATGCCTCTCCTGAGGCAAGTGATTCAAAGTGGGGTAAATTCTAATAGGAACCAACAGCCTTCTGTGAGCTTGAAAATTGATCCTTTTTCCATGTGTAAACCCAATCACATCCTCACCCAGCACACACATGCACACCAACAGGGATCACTAGATAGTGACCAGGAGAAGAAATCATGACTGACATAACCCTTACCTAAGTCTGCAAATTCTGAGGCAAATTATAGTACTCTAGTGCTGCCCCAGCTGAGATCAGCTCACACAGATCAACGGACAACCCGGAGATCTTACAGATCTCTATGGCTCAGCACCACATACAGTAATATGGTGCATTTACTCACTGAGCCATCAAGGAAACTCCTGTTTAATCTCTATTTTATTCTCACGGTCTAACTTCACTGGCCAGTGACACTGTACTTCACTGTACACAAATTTATGGAGAATAATGGATGTCGGGAAGCAAGTTATAATTCTGTAATTTAATCAAGGGATTCAGATACTGCCATAAACTATAAGGTTCAAAGCCATCATGTGGATCATGAGATTAAATACCTGTTTTCAACTCAATGAAGGATTCTTTAAAAAAGCAACGTACATTTTCCTTTGTGGGCTTTTACTGTTTGATCATATTTTGCCAGCCATGGCAGATGCAATGGACAACATTCACAAAGCTATATTGAAGTCTTGTGACATCAAGAAAAAGGTAGAAAAAGGTTTTGCACAGTTAGTACATTTTAGAAAGTGGTAACAGACAGCAGAAAGCCTTGTTCTGGGTTGTCTTCAAAAATACATTTACAATGATGTCCATGGAATAAAAATACCACAGAATACAGGGATAGAGAAGGGAATTGGGATTAGAGTAGATAGCTCCAGCTGAAGACTAGCAGTGGCACAGACACGATTAACTGCATGCCCCCCCGCCCCATGTATGCAGTAAACCTCTGATTCCTAATAAACAGATTACCTGTCTGATAAGGTCACAATACTGGCTTTACCTGTTGGATTATCTTTATAACTTACTTGTACCTGTAAAACTTGTGAGTTTCATGTCTTTCTCTCAAGAAAAAACAGTCACTCCTGCAATAGCCTATGTTTATGTATCCTCTCAAGTGCCAAGCCATTGTACCTGGTTCCTCTAAAGCTGACTTTTAGTAAGTAAAGACATTATGATAGCTTTTAATAAAGCTCAATTGTTTAACTACTAAAGTAGGGAAACATAACTCAAAAACCATCGATCTAACTGTCAGCCCTACATACTAATCTTGCTATTTTGTTTTTAACGATAGACTCTGTTGCGAGAGACAGCTATTTCCTGTACAGACGTCTAGAGCATGAAGGGATATTTACAATTTTCTTTTAATGCTGCTTTAATAAAAGCTGGCTCCAAAGCATAAACAAAAGGTCCTGAAAGAGGCATGGCTGAATTATTATCTTTTGGTTCTGCCCCAAGGTGTACTGTAACTTTCACCCTTTGTCTTCACTGGGCTAAACTGAGTCTTCTTAAAAAATGCCTTTTTTTTTAAAAAACCAATGTTAAGACCACTAGTTAGCAAAAGTAAACCAAACCGATAACATTTTACTGCTTTTACACCGACAAAACCACAAGAAAGCAGCAGATTTTTTTTTTTTTTAATGTCTTTTCCAACAAAAGTATGGATAAAGAAAGCTTAGAAGAATTTTTGTTTTTTTTATATGTGGCTTTTGTTTAGAAAGACAGAATGAGTAAGCGTTTTCTACAATAATTAAAATATGGCTATGTAACTGCAGGCAATAAAAGTTTACAGCTTTTTCTGACAGTCATAAGAGATAACAGAGTAAAAGTCCTGGGATGCAGTGCCTACCAGTGCTTCTCACACATCTGAACAGCATAGGTATATCTTTTAGCATCCTGAAATCAATCACAGATTAGATAATGAAATATGCACAAGCCTTTTCCCAGAACCTTTGACAAATCACACACAATCCTAAATCTTCATAAATCACGATTAAAGACAAGGATATCATCACCAACACATATATCTTTTCTAGCCTGACCTGAAGACTAATGAGAAAAGCCCTGGACTATCTCCTCTGATTAATTAATTCAAAATGTCTGCCGTTATTCAAATGTGAGGCTGGTGTTATTTGAATAACACTTGACAGCAATGCCTGAAGATATAATCTCTGATTTGCAAATCTGCATCTGCACTGCTGTAATGGTTCCTCGAACAGTGACCTTAGAAGATGCTTTTTTATGAAGTCAAGGCTGTTCTAGCTATCGGCACTTCAGCAAAAGAAAAAAAGGAGGGGGGAAATCAGGTTGTGAAGCCCATTGTCCACAATGAAATAAATCAATCATGGTGACAGAAGTAGGCCTGAAATGAGAGTCTGAAGTGAACAAAATATTCAGTGTCAGCAAAACATCTGCTGTCAGAATCTACTCTTTAAAATTTCACTAAGACATACAGTGACAAATCATCTTTTGCTTTATTTGGTTACAAATATGGTAAATTCTAATATTAAAAGGATTTTAGAATTATTTCGATCCCTTACAGTAGACAAGGCTATGATCATTGTAGAATTTCAAAAAGTGCACACCAAAGAAGGGAGGCAGTTCTTAATGCAATATCAGAGACTGTGGTAAATTCTAGTCCCAGTGCAGTATTTCAAAGACCAAGAAAAGCCATCCCTGTATAAATGGTAATACCGGTGTAAAGTGTTTTTGTCTTGAATTCTGCAGCAACAAATACTTGAATAAATATAAAACTACTTTTGCCCTAAGAGCTTGCATTTCCCTAGTTTTACTCTCTCGCGGTTTAAAAATCCAAGCTAGAAACAGCTATTATAATCTTACAAACATAGAAATGGCCATGAAGCCCAAAGTAACATATGCTGCAATTCAAAATAAATTGATTTTTTTTTTTTTAAATGCTAGGTTTAAAAATATGGTAACAAATTGTCATCTGAAACATCTCCAAATAGGATGTTGATAGCAGTCTGCTATCTGTTTTGGAAAAACAGTGAGGCAACTGTCATGCTGGCAGTGCCAAGAATCATGACAGAATGGATTATTAATAAGTGACTTATCCAGAGAACTATATTAATTTATGTCTTCCTGTCTGGTTCAACCTTCCCATGCTGGGGGAGGGAAATCAAAACTGGGCAACTGAAAGAGTTTTTTTTAATAAGAACTAATGAAGAAAAACAATATGCATTTCCCCATGTTTGACTGGAATAAGGAACTTCTGTATCATATAACTGATGAGATTACTTATTACAAATGGCCTTCATAATTATCTAAAATTCTTCACAATAAAAAAAGCACCATTTGGAAAGATAACCGTTTAAATTTAATTTACAGTAATTTCAACCAACAGAGAAAAACAACAGAAGAACAAACTAGCTGCAATGTACTGCATCTGACCTCCGCTTTCGGAAGAGAATAAACACAGCCTTCGCTTTTCAATCCCCATCAAACCAGAGTAAAAGGAGGGCCAGCAT